>NC_087201.1:93368270-93418270 GCF_015104395.2 Macrobrachium nipponense | reverse complement strand
ACAAAAGGGTATGTATATTGTAAGATTACATCAAGCCACAATATCCATCAGATATGTACGTAGTACTTGTCATAATTAGTTTTCTCTGAAATACTTATCTTTTTTAAATAGAACCCACCAACTGACATAACATGACTAATTTTGTGGTCAGCACTCAAAGCTAATTACTGGGTGTTCTCTGGCATTATACATAACAGCCTGTGTTACAGATGACAAACTAATACAGATATGATATGAACAGTAGTAAGTATTACGTAATGTACTATATTCTCTAACTTAAAATATTTAATGCATCAAACATTTGATTTTACAAGATTGAACAAGACATCCATGTCATACTATGGTAAAAGATTAATTGCATGAAATAGGACACCTGTGCATTAGGGATCTTTTCATCATTAATACAGAGTAGTATATAAGCAACAGGATCCAAGTATATTCTCAAAAATATAATTGTAGGCTATAATGGAGTCCAGTATCTCTAAAACTTTCCCAGTTTAGAACATACATTAAAAGGAAAATCATATTTTTAACTTGGGAATGCACTAAGTAAAAGTTTCCCAATATTCCGGAATATGTGGAAAAATACTGAACTTTTACTTCTTCACTAAGTTGTGGAAGATATATCTAGCTATCCTCTGAAAATAAAATAATCTCCATGAATAACTTTGTTTGATGAAATGCAGTGAAACATGGTTAAATTTTTACTTTAAGACATAATTGCATTCCGGAGTTGAAAATGTTATTGCCCTATGCTTAAATGTACTATGTTGTGTATGTTTCTGACATCCAATTCAACAGAAAATATGAAATGTCAGAGATACTGGACTGCCACCCTTTCATCTTACAATTATAAGGGACCAAAGTGGGAAAGCAGGGGATATACTTATTCTACTTGAACTAGAAAGCAAGCACCCTTACCTTAACTAGGGCCACTGTAAATTAAAACAAATACTGTATGTACCTGAGTGGTGACCTAACCTAGCTTAACTTAAGGCACTGTAAATTAAAAGATTGAGTTTCAACCTAACCTATGTTAACCAGTGGTACTTTATATTTAAACAAACAATATGGTTCCAAACTAACCCAACCATTTCTTAATTAACCTAACCAACAATGCCGAGACTTTATCTGGATGGGGGGGGGGGCAAAGTGAAGAATTTTATCCTTCAGTGCCGTGGCCTGTGGTTGGAAATGCCACGGAGGGTTACCAGGTGTCACCAAAAAGCCACATTAATAGTCGAAATTCCTCAAAATGGCAACCCTGCCAGTAATATGTTAAAAAATCGCAATGGTTTATGGGTAGAGCCGACGATCTGTTACGAACTGTTACCTATACTTATATAATTGTATATTTCTGAAAGTGGACAGTTAAAATATGTCAAGAAATACAAAATATTATATGTACTACTTATTTGGAATAGTAGTCACACCTGTGATACGAATATGATGAGTTCAAAATATCTAGATACATAGCGATAGATGTACGTTGAAATAAATGTAACCTTTAATGCTTGCATGCTAGGAATGGCAAAATTTCATCATTGCCAATTTAGTCGAGCTTTACACATACGCTGATGCATTTACAAACTGTTTCCATGAATTCTAGTTGTCATAGTAATGCAATAATGATAAAATTGCTCTATGTTTATATACTACAAATAGATACGCTAATTTCACATATTTCCACGGTCTTGTGTAAGTCTTATAACAAGTTTGGAGGGTAAACACATACTAATTGATGACACTGATAAAAAAATAGGAGAGTACGAACAACACTGTAGCTACTGTTCACAGCAAAACCATTGATATTTGAGGAATCTAGTTACTTTTTCAACATCGAATATTTTCAAATTAATTACCATGAATACATAATAAATTTATGCAATTCATAACCTTACACTGATGTTTAACTATTTATTTCAAAATTATCCAGTCCAGTCTTCTTCTTTCCTCCCGAACAATTGCGAGTTTCCTTGGACTTGAGGACAAACGTTGTCATTTTTAAGATTGTAAAGAAAGTGTCCCAGCATCTATGGGTATGAGTGGTGTGTGGATTTGGCACATGAAATGGAAAATTTATTGACACAAATGACTCTGCAAACATTGAGATGGCATCAATCTTCTACACATAAGGTGTTTTAAGTAAAAATTTCCAAAGTGTCATGCAGGTAAATTTGGGCTGCTCATGGCTAGACGTTCATTAACGTCTGTTTAATCTTAAATTATGGCATTATTTTATACTTTGGGAGAAAACTCTTATTTCAAGAGGAAAGTAGAGGTCTTGAGATGTTCCTTCCACGACTGATGACTCGTGACTGGTGTCCATCTCCGGTGTCAGGATGTGTTAGAGCACTTTTTCTGGAAAGTGGGTCAACGAGCGGTGAAGACTGGCCCAGGTAGTCCACTCGGTAGTTTCCCCTAAGCTATCTCTAATAGTAGGTAAGGTTCATCTCATATAAAAAAGTATGAAACTACAGCCTACTACCACAGTCCTCTAGCAAAGCTACTACTGGTTTATGTACAAAATGGGTGGAGTATTTAGTACCAGCCCATCAGGGATGAACATAAAACATAGCCAAAAGAAAATACTACAACGGGAAATATCAAGCATAAAGAAAGAAATACCCTAAATAAAAGACGCTAAATATCTACAGCGAATGACAGGAATCAGGCAGCGAGTCTGTGATTGGCAGTTAGGTACAATAAAATAGGGTAAACAATCACGGACGATCCATCATCATCACGCTGGCCAGGTCTTATTCATTTTTACCTTGTAATCGGTGGTTTTTATCCTTACTGCCATCACAACTGAAATTCCACAGTGCTTATTTGATTGTTATTATATACACATTTTGGTCTCAATTCACTCCACAGTGCATTTTAAACAAGTTGCTGTTCCTGGTTCCTAAGCGCGCGCGCCACAAACACAGTTACGAACAGCAGATGACGACACTGCAAAGTTTTATTCCCTAAATTGTTTACTTTACTCGTTATTTAGTTCAAATTTACTTTGTTATTTAAAAATGTTAATTTAATTCATGTATATTATCCCTTTTTTGCAACCAAATTACCCCGAAAAATTCTACAGATATTTCTAAAGTAGATACAATACCAATATTTCTAAAACCTTGTCGTTACCATCTGGCCTGCTGCAAAAGACCATAGAGGAACCAGACTACAGATATGTGGAATATATATTTTTGTTGTGCTTTTTTTTTTTGCTAGCACTTTTCATTGATTTAAGTCTATATTAGTATTTTTTTTGATTTTTTTGAAAATTTTTTTTAACTGTAAAGCCAGAAATAAATGTAACCTTAATGTTTGCATGCTAAGAATGGCAAAATCATCATTGCCACATTAGTGTAGTTTAACACATATGCCGATGCATTATTATAAACTGTTTCCATGAATTCTAGTTGTCATAGTAATGCAATAATGATAAAATTGCTTTAATATTTATGTATATATACTTTCAATACATAGGCTGATATCACCAATTTCCACGTTTTGTGTAAGTCTTATACCCAGTTTGGAGGGTGAAAACATACCAATTGGCAACACAGAGAGAGAGAGAGAGAGACGAGAGAGAGAGAGAGAGAGAGAGAGAGAGAGAGAAAGGAAGGCGAAGGAAGGAAGGACAGGGGTGGCAGTGTATGGGGGGGGGGGGGGGGTGGGGGGGGGGGTAGGTGGAGCTTCTTACTGTGTTGTTCGCATCCATTTCTGCATAAAAGGAAGTTTTGACGTAAGGAAAAAATCTATTTCTGGGCGATTGGCTCGTGTCGCCAGCGAAATATCCTTTAATCTATTATTTCTAGGGTAAATATGTACTAACACATCCAGAGAATAAATAAAATAAAGAAAAAGGTCAGTATGACTGACTCGCTCACCCTCTAGGAGGGTGTCGGTATGAACACTAGGCGAGTGAGACCACTACCACGAGCCAAATGCCATAGAAATCCTCCCACTACAAAAAACCCTCCAAGAGGGGATCCGTCCCACAGAGGGAGCAGGCTCGTACGTACTACTATAAACACCATCCCATGCTTGCGACATGCTGCGCCTCTAGTGGCCCATCCTGAAGTTAGCAGACAATCTTGAGCGAAGGGATGGGTAGGGGGGGTATTCGCTGGCGACACGAGCCAATCGCCCAGAAATAGATTTTTCCTTACGTCAAAATCCTTTTCTGGGCTCAGCAGCTCGTGTCGCTTGCGCGAAATCGTACCAGAGAAACAGCACAAGATTGTAAACAAAGTAAATAAAATATAATAAAACAAAAATAGGTCCTCAAAGGGCTAATAAAAGATACAAAATAAAAGATGAATATAATGCTAAAACGATAGCAAAGTACACAGTAAAAAATAAAATCAGAATTATGCTTAAATTACCCTTAATCTAATTATGATAATAATATAAGGTAATTTACATTATACAAAATAGGTACAATGATTACTATCACAATAAATCTGGTGTAACAACATGTATCAAAAATAGAAATAGCAATTAGTATAAATTTACATAAATATTTGATCAATGATAAAAATAAAATATCTTAGGAATGTATATGACTTAATATACAAACCCGTAACCATTGCAATATGATGTATCCCCCTAGCATAAAAATAAGGGGATAACATCTATGAGATCAGTATGGTAATCAGATGTGAGTGTCCCTAAACCAGACAAAAGGGGCACTATACAATCATAAAGCAGCTAAGACACAAGGTAAATGTTAATGAACAAGGCAGGAATAGACGAACTGTTGGGTGAGGCAGGTAGAAAGGAGGACTGAATCTTCTACTATCATCTAGCTAGAGTCGGGGAAACTATGTTAAACCCTCTGCTACTGCTGGGAATTTCAGAGCTTCCAAGGACTTAAGGTAGTGACGTTTGAACACTGTCGGCGATTTCCATCCGGTATACTTCTTTAAATCAGCAAAATCATATGTTGGAAGTAATTAATTGAGGTGGCTACTGCCCTGACATCATGTGCCTTTGGAAAGGAGTCAGGATTGGCTTGTTTGATAAAGTACAGGATTTGTTGCCTGATGCCTTTAGTGGGATAAAGTACCACCTTTTTTCCCTCCTAAAGAGGGGCCCGATGGAGGAAGAGGAGGTCCTGGATAGAAAGGCTCGTAAGGTTGAAACCGGACAAAGGGAAACTCTTGTGGAAGGGGTAGTACCTTCCAAGGTTCCCACCTCATCAAAGGATCTTCATCTTTGCTAAAAAGCTACGTTCCGGAGAAAGTAGCACTTCCCCCGTGGGAAGGATTGATATGATCGGATCTCTGATAAAGCCGACAGTTCTGAAATTCTTGGCTCCTGAAGCTAGCTTAATAAAAACAGAGTTTTTCTTAGGAGCATCATAAACGAGCATGTGTCATTATCGGTTTCGGAAGCCAGTTTTAGAACATCGTTTAAGAACCATGAAACTGACGTAGGCCTGACAGAGGGCCTAAGTCTAGCACATGCTTTAGGAATAGACGAGAAATAGGTTATCTGTCAAGTCTATGTTAAAATCCAAATTGAAATATCTTTTTCAATGCTGACTTGTTGTCGTAATCGTGCTAGCTGCTAAACCCTTTTCAAATAAAGATCTGAAAAAGGATATAGCAGAATTAACTGTCATGATTCTGATATCTGACTCTCTCAGGAAGATTGCTAACTTTTTGACGGCAGCATCATACTGCCTCAAAGTTGAATCCCTTTTATTCGGATTCCAGGAAAAGAATATTCTGAGGGTCAATATTCGCATCTCTTTTTGCCGCAAACTTCATGAAATCCATAAAGTTAGGGTTTTGAGAATCCCTGAGGAAGCGAACACAGTCTTGTTTGTACTGACTGGGAGAGCTTGGGACTGGGGATCCGAAGGGGACGAAGACCCAGTTCCAGGATCAGGGTACCAATTGCTCTTCGGCCAGTCTGGGGCTACATAGAGCCACTTGACCCCTGAATGTCCTGAGTTTGTCTAAAGACCTTCATAAGGAGATTCACTGGAGGGAAGACGTAAATCTTCTCCCAGTTGTTCCAGTCCAGAGCCAGGGCGTCCGTGGCGTAAGCCAGAGGGTCCAGGTTGGGGGTTGGGGGTACATAACACGGTAGTTTGTGGGTTCGCTTGTGATGCGAAGAGATCACCTGTAGCCCTGGGACTCTTTGAAGGATCCATTGGAACGAACTCTCGTCTAGAGACCATTCCGACTCTAGGGGTACTGATCGGGATAGGGCGTCTGCTATGACGTTTCTTACTCCAGCTATGTGGGTGGAGGAAAGATGCCAACTGAATTTGTCTGCCAGGGAGAAGATGGCTATCATGACGTGATTTAGATGACGTGACTTGGAGCCTCCTCTGTTTTATGCAATGTACTACCACTGCGCTGTCCAAGACTAGCTTTATGTGGGAGTACTTTGGGTGGGCGTAATATTTTCAGAGTCAAGAAGACTGCCATTGCCTCCAGTACGTTTATATGGAACTGACGGAACTGGGGTGACCAAATTCCTTGCACCTTTTGACCTGGGAGTACCTCCCCCAGCCGCTTAAGGAGCGTCTGTGTGGATGGTAATCCCTGGTTGGAGGGAACTGAAGAGGGACTGACACTGACAGATTCTTGACTTTTGCCCACGGGCCGAAGCCGGTCTTTAGAATCATAGGTACTGAGGATAGCTTGTCCCTGGACCTGACATTTGCTCGAGAGCGCCAGATCCTGGTTAGATCTTTCAGTTTGGCTTTCATTAAGATGTTCGTTACTGAAGCAACTGGAGAGAGCGAGGATTCTTCCTGAGCTCTCCTCGATGCTAGTTTGTGACTTAGAAATTGCTTGACTGACTTCGCTATTTCTTTCCTTTTGGTGGATGAATCGACAGAGTGTGTGAGGATAGATTCCATTGAATGCCTAGCCACTGAAAGTTTGACTCTGGGGTGAGTTCTGGACTTGGATCTGTTTATCTTGAATCCTAGATATTCTAGGAATTGGATCACTTTCAGTGTGGGCCTTGTTGCATTCTTCGACTGATGGGGCCCAGATCAACCAATCGTCGAGATACGCTACTACCATAATCCCTTGAGCTCTGAGCTGTTGCACTACTACTTCCACTAGCTTCGTGAACACCCTGGGTGCCACGTTGAGCCCGAACGGGACTACCTTGAAGGAGAACGTCTGGTCTCCTATCTTGAATCCCAGATACGGACGGAAGTGTCTTGCAATAGGGATATGATAGTAGGCGTCTGTAAGATCGATAGAGGTGGTGACGGCCCCACGGGGAAGTAAAGGTCCGCACCTGTGAGATCGTGAGCATCTTGAACTTGTCGCAGCGGATGGCTAAGTTTAAGCGGGACAAGTCTAAGATTACCCTTCTTTTGTTTGAGCCTTTCTTTGGGACGCTGAACAAGCGACCTTGAAATTTCAATCTCTTGACTTTGACTATAGCTCCTTTCTGAGGAGGTCCTCTGCGTACTCTGTCAATTCCTTGGAAGGAAGTTGACGGAAAGGTCTGGCTGGAGGTGGTTTCGTCAACCAGCTCCAACCCAGCCCTTTTGACACTATGCTCTGAGCCACTGGCTGAAGTTCCCCCGGTGGCGAAAGTGAAACAGCCTCCCTCCTACCTGAAGTTCCTCATTGGTTCTGGTAACCCCCTCGACCTCCTCTGAAGTGCTTTCCCCTATTGAAGGGGCCTCCCGATCCTCTCCCACGAAAGGACCGCTTACCTCTGCCAATCCCTTGTTCGAGCGTCATACTTCTGAGAAGCTTGACTCTCGAAGGCTGGATTGTAAGCTGGAGAGATGGCGTATGAGGTGGAGGGTTGAGGCTGAGGGGATATCACATAAATAGGCTGTGATTGACCTTTAGACGTGGAGGGCTGAGCTGTCTGCACTAACGGCACTGTAGGAACTTGTTGAGGGAAGCGCGGCTGCTTCTTTTGGTAGGGTTGGAAACGTCTAGGCTCCTTTGTCCCTACTTTTTGGTGTCAAGTCTTGCCTTCTCCTAGCCGTAAGACCCCAACGGTCCTTAAGGCTTTGGTTCAACCGGTCGTAGCCTACTGCTGTTACTTCCTTTACCATAGCTCTCTGGGAAGAGATCTGCGCCCCAGATGTTAGAAGAAAGTAACCTATTCGGTTCATGCCGAATGGTTGCCTCTAGCAATACATGCTTTCTGCAATTTGTTCTAGCAGTGGCAAACTCGAACATGTCTGACTGCACCGTTGAGTCAGGGCTTTGGTCATAAGCTTAAAAATTGGTTCTGAACCATAAGCCATGGTTGCTACCTCAGACATAGCCATCAGGTTGATTGACCTGGCTAGTCGTGTTTTCGAGTCAAACTCCGCTTGAATAAGACTATCAGGGAGCCTGGGCAGCTTTTCACCAAACTGCTCCATAGCACAGTCAGGTTTGAGTTTGCCAGCTGTGAAAGTGTTAGGCAAGTCCTCCCATAATTCTCCAATTGACGGAGCAACGGAGAAGTGGGGTCTGCTTCTTTCAGCTGAGGCATGGGTTCCCCTTTCTGAGCTGCTGAGATGGTCGACCTCGCTATCTTGGTAAGGAAAGGGAGCGGGGTGGGTACCTTCGTCCATCGTGAAAATGGTAAAGGGACTTTTGAATGGTGGATCTTGGTATTCGAACAGTCCATGTCGTCTAGAACATCTAAGCCATTCTCGTTGGGCCTGGTCCCGAGAATAGAGGACTGTCTCCTTTGGTACCCTGTCATCTCTAACCATAGCTGAAGGCGTGAGCCTAGACGTAGCCTATGAAGGGAGGCTGTAGGCCTTCCGGGTAGAACTCGAAGTCCTCTATTCTTCGAGTTCCAAACTCCGGTATGGAGATGAGACCATTCTTGGAAGGGAGCTATGACGCTACTCTCCAAGGATTGTTCAGTGGAGAAAGCGGGCAGCGAGTCATACGGGGGAAGCTGAGATCCACTAGTGTTAGAGGTTGAGGGAGAGGCAATAGAGGGGCTTCTCTTAGGCCGGCTATAATAGTATCCTGAGAAGTTATCCTATCCGACAGGGCTGAGAATTATCTATGTTCCTCATACTCGGTCTTTAAGGGAGCCTACCAAGTCGCCCACCTTTTTGTTGCAAACAGGCCAGCATTGGTTGTCCAGAGCCGGGGAGCGGCTGCGGAGGGGTGGAGGGGAGATCTCGAATAGGCAACCAAAGGTAGTGGAACACTGGTGATACTGACGGGGTGTGCGGGAATTTATTCTCCTTAGGCTTACTCTTTGCAGGACTTTGAGCCGGAGCTAGGACCCTTTAGACCTGTCTGGGCCGGGATTACGAGACCGGAGGACTACGCGAAGAACGAAGGACGCGGACGTCTTCCTTCCGAGGACGATGACGTTCTTAGTCTAAGGTCATATGCCTTAGACTTGGATCGTTAGGCCTAACCGAAGCCTCTGGAGGAGTATATAACCTCATCACCAGTAAAGCCTGGGAAGGATGGTGAAGGTTGCTAGGGTTAGCAAGAAACAGTCACTCCCAAGGGGGACCCTTGGGTACCTGCATTTACTTACCTCGACCAAACAGGTCGTTCTATACCTACCATAGGTTTCAACATTTTATATCCAGGGTTGCGACATCCGCTGGAGAATCCTGTTCGGTTTGTTCAGTCAAGGATGGCCGCCAGCTGTTGTTGGATTAAAGGACAATAAGAGGGGTCCGCCTCCTACCGGGTCGGACGTCGCCAAGTCGCCATTGCCTCCGGGGAAGATTAAACAAAGCTTAAACGCTTCTCCAGTATGTAGGGCTTGACCCATTGGCGGCGTTCTTGCCCAAAAACCTCCAGACCCAGGCCCGCAGGGGTAGCCAATGCCGTTATCTCTTACTGCCGGAGCCCTGTAAGAGAGGCTATAATTTTGTAGATTTAAGAACCAACGTTCTTAAAACTAAAACTTAGGATATAACTTAAACTAGATTCTGCCTTAAGTTAAAGTAATGATGAAAACTTAAGAAGTAAAACTGCCGCGGGAGCGGCCATGCGGAGATGGAATACTTACCGCCTTCCAAAAGCTGGCTCACCCAGGATCGTAACATATGGGTACACGTCCGCATGGTACCAAGACCTGGATGTCCCCGTGCGGGAGGTCAGTCGCCGATGGAGGCATGGGGAGACCGGCAAAACTTCGTTGTCCACAGGGGTCCGTGAAGTGTAGCGGAACATCCCGGATGCTCACAGTTGGGTGGGCCTGTAAGTGGGAAGACACATGAGTATCTTAAACAGGGGTAAACACTTACAGACTTAAGGACAAAAAAGAACTCCGTTACGGTGGCGGAGCTTGGAAAAAAAATTCTTGGGCATAAACCCCTCCCTGCATTGCCTGAACTAGGCTAATAATCCCGGAGGAGATCCGGTAAATACTAAGGGTGAGGGGGTGGGGGATGGTTTAAGAAACTTAAGATAAACTTAAACTTAAAGATAACTTAAACCTACATGCAAGTAACCGTAACCGGACTAGGTCCAGTGAAGCGGATGTGTAGTAACTCAGCAATTACGGTACGGGTTAGTCGAAGACCTCCTTCCCTGTATGCTCGGTTCCAACTATGGTGGACTATACCCTTCCGCTGGATACCAGGGACTCCGATAGGGAGGAGCATCTAGTAAGGAGGGAAGGGCGAGATGAGCATACAGGACTTCGGCGCTAACCCGGAGAGCAGCGACAAGGAAAGTAACGGAGGGAGGGAAGGCCCAGGAGCCCCCCAAAAAACCACGTACCACCCGGCCGAGCCGAGAGAAGCGGAAGAGGTCGGAACCAGTTCAGGGGATGTCGGACTCCCAAGGCCCCTCCGGGGGTTTGGAGGGGAAGGGGGAGGGAGGCAGGCTCGGGCATGCTGGGTAGAGCAAGGGACAGACCGACCCATCCCCGCCCGACTCTATGGGGATGAGCGGGAGGGAGGGGGAGGGGGAAGGGGGACTGGGGCAGGCGCCCTGGCTGACTCGTTGATTCACGTAGTGACCACGAATGGCCGGTAGGTAAACTAAGATACGGTAACCAAGCCTAGGCCAAACCAACTGATCAGAGAGAAGCTATACGGGAAGCAAACCAGAAACTGAAAACAAGCGGTAGCTAATAGGCCCATTGGGCGGAAAACCCAATGATCAGAGAGAAGCTATGGGGAAGGCGGACCGAAAACTTGATTCAACCGGTAGGACTAGGCTCTACGAGGCCAGGACCTAGGCCTTAAGCCAAGACTGCCAACTAACCTAAAACAAGAAAAAAACCAAACAAAAAATAAAAATAAATAATATAATAAAAAATAAAAATGAAAGAAAAGAAGGTAAAATAGCAGGAGAAAAAAGAAAAAATCCAGGGAGTGTGCGGACTAGCCCGAAGGGCAAAAGTCTACCAACTCAAAGCTACGTCAGGGGCCGATACAAAGAAACCCCTGGACTTAGGGTCTGGATAGAAAAAGCCTACATAAGGTGAAATACATATATGTATAACAACTGAGTAGACGTAATAAAGCGGGATAATCAAAATAGCGCGTAAAATAATAAAGGGATGTTCTAGGTATGGGAGACCAAGAACGAACCCAACAATGCGGCAGGATCCATGGCTGGCCATGCTTCCAAGCCCCACCGAGAAACGTATTCTACGCTTTATACCTAAAAAACGGCAAATTACCGGTTTTTCTACGGGAAAAAAAAAAAAAACTGGAAAAAACCGCTAAAACGGTAAAATTAACTGAGGTACGTTAACTTAGCTGCTGCGCGATAGCTTGCAACGCTCCATTATAGTAAAAAATCCACGAAAAGGGCACAAAAAAAAACACAGGGAGGAAAACAATTAGCCACGTTGTGGCTTCTGGCGCTAACTTTTAAAAGGATGCCACTTAGAGGCTCCAGCAGTCGCAAGCATGGGAGGATGGTGTAGTAGTTAGTACGAGCTGCTCCCTTCTGTGGGACGGATCCCCTCTTGGTGAGGGGTTTTTTTTTTTTGGGTATAGTGGGTGATTTCTATTTGGCATTTGGCTCGTGGTAGGGGTGGTCTCCACTTCGGGGCCTATGTGTTCAATAACCGGACACCCTCCTAGAGGGTGAGCGAGGTCAGTCAATAACTGACCTTTTTTCTTTATTTTATTATTCTCTGGTATGTGTTAGTACATTTTAACCCTAGAAATAATAGATTAAAGGATATTTCGGGGCGCAAGCGACACGAGCTGAGCCCACCAGAAATGGATGTTTTTATCTCTTGGTACAAGGGGGCGGACAAGTGTCGTTTATTTCTTTTACGGATT
Organism: Macrobrachium nipponense; assembly: GCF_015104395.2. Lineage (NCBI taxonomy): Eukaryota > Metazoa > Arthropoda > Malacostraca > Decapoda > Palaemonidae > Macrobrachium > Macrobrachium nipponense. The sequence goes on along the minus strand of NC_087201.1, from coordinate 93,406,044 downwards.
AATGATTCATGATACCCTTATAAAATACGGCATTGGGTGTGTAATGCACTATAGCAAAAATCCTCAGTTCTGATACAAAGTGTTCGTTACAGAAATATTGCCAAAAAACAAACGTGCTTTGACACTGTCCTTCTGAAACCCATAGTAGGTATGCTGCTTAGTTGTCAATCAAGTTTTTTTTGTAATCAAGTATTTTTTCTATAAGCTAGGCTTTATGTATAAATTTGTATTTTTCCTCAATCAAAATATATGCCCCAACTTCAATGCCCAACTTCCCTCTTTTTAACGAACTTTCTGGTCATTGCAAATTCGCCCCATTAATTTATTTCTTATGGTGCGAAAAAAAACAGGACAGAGGCCCAGGGATCCGAAAGTGATTGCATCACACTAAAGGCCGGTAATCTGGCAGTAAAACATCTTCATATATCCAAAAAATAAAATAATAAACGATATATATGTGCATTGCGATTATAACAATTACATGAATAGCTGATAACAATCTGCATGAAAAATAAAACTGGTAAACTGTTCTTGCAAGGGAAAGTTGAGCATAGCAATTTTATTTACAATAGGTACAAAAGTCAAGATGTCGGTGGTGTCATGGAGTCCATAATACCAGGACTTGGAAAAGAACGTTGTAATTCCGAAAAATAATTACTTAAATTCAAGGTCAGAATCGAAGTTACTTTTTGTCAATAACGGAATATTTTCAAATTAATCATCATAAATATGTAAAATAATATTCTTGGGTTTTTACTATTGTATTTAAAAAAACAAAAACTATCTAAGGTGCACGGTTGTCGTCGTCGTCTTCTACCAAACTAGTTGTTTACTTAAAAAACGTTCCTGGTAAGGGGCTGTGTTCCGATTGTTGGTGATTAAAGTGGCCCCAAGCGGTCTTGGTGGGTACCAAGTGGTGTGTGCGGCCTTTAAAACACAGGAAATGGGAAGTTTGTTGACACAAGCGACTCCGTAAAACATCGAGGATGGCATCAATCTTCAAAAAAAAAGAAGCAAATAAAGTAAAAATTTTGAAATGTGCGTTTGTGAGATTTATCCACTTGCCGTGGACACCCATTTTCACTACCCTCTGTTTTAAATCTTAAAAATTTGGCCACTTCAATTTCTAAACTTTGGTGAGAAAATGTTATTGTTATAATACAATTAAGTTTGTTCGTTACTTACCTGGCAGATATATATTAATAGCTGTATTTCTGACGGTAGTGGGGTGCGGCCAGGTGTGGTAGTACCCATTCCCGCCGCTGGAGGCGGATACTCAAGGAACCATTCCCATTTTTCTATTTCATATTTTATTCATGACCCTTGTCTCCTGAGGGGGGCGGGTGGGCACCTTAATTATATAATATCTGCCAGGTAAGTATGAAACAAACTTAATTGTATTATAACAATAACATTTTTGTTCATGAAAAAACTTACCTGTCAGATATATGATATTAGCTGAATGCACACCCTCGGATGGTGGGGTCGAGACAGACTAGGATTTTCGGAAACTTAAATTAAATAAAAGATTAAACTTATTGGTTCCTTACCTGATAGCAAAGTAGAGACTCTGGTGATTACTGTCACTTAAAGCTGCTTATGCTTTTTAATCAGAGTTGCCAGCCAGGTTTGGACCCTGTAGTGCTGCGTGCAACTCTGGATGCTCTGTCAACGGGGACTGTGACCAACAATGTGACAAGACCATTCTAGCCCAAAAACATTATGGCAGTAAACACAGCAACCGACCACCACCTGGACCAACTAACCAAAAAAACCCCTGACAGTTAACACTAAGGAATGGGAGCTTTCCACAGAAGATCTCACCATTCAACCAAAAAAACAAACAATAAAAAAACTAACCTAAACTAAGCTAAGGGATAGGGAGAGAGCTACCTTCAGCCCCCAAAAAACTGTGTCTGCCGAAATAGTTAAAGCCCCCCCAAAAAAAGAACAGAGAAATACAGTTCTCGTAAAATCGTTCTCACATCCCGGGATCGGTAATGTGAGGCGAATACGGAAGTTGCTCCATCCAAAACGGTGTCTATCAAGAATATCTTTAATAGAACATATTCCTTTGGAAGGCAAGAGAAGTAGCTACGGCTCTGGAACCTTCGTGAGCTTTCACTTTTAAAGAGGCTCAAACTCAGTCTTCTGGCAAGATAAAATGAGCCTTCTTTAATGACGTCCCTCAAGAAGAAAGCAACAGCATTCTTCGACAACGGCAAATCTGGTCTCTTCACGAGCACCAGAGATTACCTGAGGGACCTCTTATCTCTTTGTAGTCCTATTCACATCGCAACTTGAAGAGCCCTGACAGGGCACAGGGCTCTCTCGTGGTTCTTGCAACCCACGAGACTCGATATTCCTTTGATTCAAAGCTCTTTGGCCAATGGATTAGGGAACGGGTTCCTCGTTCCTTAGCCAAGAAAGATGGGTTTCAACCGAGCAGACAGCGTTGTTCTCCCTTGAAAAGCCCCCACTAGGCTACTGAAACGCTTGGATTTCACTAACTTCTTCTTCGCCGTCGCCAGAGAACAGCCTAGGAAAAGCGTTTTTCTCGTCAAGTCCCTTAGAGCGCTTCATGGACGAGGCTCAAAGGGACTTAGCATCCAGAATGTTTCAAAACCACATCGAGATTCCATTGAGGGCGGTCTTGCTTGTGGAATCTTGGTCGGTTTCGAACGACCTTAAGAGATCGTGCAGATCCTTATTGTCGGAGAGGTCCAGTCCTCTGTGGCGGAAAAAACGGCAGGACAAAACATAACTCCTATAACCCTTGATTGTAGGAACTGCCAATTTCTGCACATTTTTCTTAGATAGAGTAACTTTAGAAATCTGCTATCTGAATTCACAGAGGTCGTGGAAGAAGGAAATTGCCTTCCCATTTTTGGCCCATAGCCCTTGAAAGGAGGACCAACTTAGACTAGGGTTAGGACAGCTCATTGAAGAGGCTTTCTTCGAGCATTAGCGATTGCTCCTGCAGCTTGCCTTTGGGAAAAGCCTCTCGCTCTGGCCAAACTTTTCGATAGTTCTTGAACGCCATGTCAGAGGCCAGAGCGGAGAGGTTTCGGGCGTGAAACCTTTTGAAAGTGAGGCTGTCTGAGTAGATCTTCTTTCTCCAGGGCAATGGTTATTGGGAAGGTACAAAGGAATGTCATGGAACCTCTGTGAACCTACTCTCTTGCTGGACCCACATTGGGCAACATTCAGAGCCTTCAACCTTTGTCCCTTCTGAAGCTGCGAACTTCCTCATTACTGTTCCCCCATGATCTTGAATGGGGGAAAGGCGGTTGTCGTTAAAGATCCAGGTCTGTCCAGTTCCAGAGCAACGCGTCCACTGCCAAATTGCCCCTGGATCCAGAAACCGGGGAGCAAATACAGAGGAAGCCTCTTCCGTCCCTCGATGTAGGCGAACAGGCTCTACTAGAGGGACGTTCCCCACAATCTCCCAATTGTTGTTGAAGACTTCCTGGGGGTGCAAGGTCCATTCTGTTGGTTAGAAATCTGATTTTCGTCGACTGAGAAGGTCCGCCCTGACATTCTGAAAAACCCCCTGCCACGAATCTTGTCAGGATCTTGATGGCGGCCTTCCGGTCTGCCCATAGCAGAACTTCCTTCGACCAGGAGAAAAAAGGGATCTGGAGTTGAGTTTTTCCTCCCTGATTCTTTAGATACGCAAGGGGCTGTGGTGGTACTGTCTGAGTTGACTTGAACAACCTTGCTTGACAAGTTTGTCTTCGAAGAAACTGCAGCGACAGGAATATACGCTTGGCCAGTTACCTTTAACATTGATGTTGCCAGGGCTACCTGCTTCCCCTCTCCAGGAGAGCCTGACCACTTCCTCCCCCTCTTAGTGTTGTACCCTCCCCCAACCGGAAATGGAAAGCCTCTGAGAAACAACACTAGGTCGGGGGGCCTCAGAAGGATTTAAGGGAGAAGAAGCCCTCCTCGAACTTTCTTTGAGGGTTCGAGGCCACCATCGTTAAGGGGTGACCTTTTACCTTGTTGGAGATTCCTTAGGATCGCATTCCAGGTCCTCTTTCGAACGTCCATTCTTCCGCAAGGAAAAAATTGAAGAGGCCTGAGGTTGCCAGTTTCCCTTCCCAGCGAGACAAATGTTTACTAGCGAGGAAATGGTGCCCACAGCAGACTCATCCACCCCCTCCCTCACCGAACAAGCTTCTCTTTCCTCTAGGAAGGCTGGCGACTTTCTCTAACCCCAGTCGCTGACGTTCCTGGGATTGGAAAGCGCCCGAAAAGCCACTGAATCCATCTGAATCCCCAGATAAACACGAATGGACTGTGTCGGGGTCAGATGCGACTTTTCGGAGTTGACCAAAGACCCAGAGACTTTGCTAGGGCTAACGTAAACTGAAGGTCCTTCAGACACTTCTGCCTTGACGACGCTCTGATCAGCCAATCGTCGAGGTAGAGGGATATCCTGATCCCTGACGAATGAAGCCACTTCGCTACATTCCTCATTATCATTGTGAAAACCATCGGGGCCGTGCTGAGACCGAAACAAAGGGCTCTGAATTGCCAAATCCCTGTTGTCTAAGACGAATCTCAGGTACTTCCTTGAAAGAGGGTGGACGGGGACGTGGAAGTACGCGTCCTGCAGGTCCAGAGACACCATCCAGTCGCCAGGTCTCAAGGCTCCCAGCACCGACTGAGGCGTCTCCATTTTGAATTTGATCTTTTCTACAAAAAGATTGAGCCTGCTCACATCCAGGACTGGGCGCCAACCTGACGACTGCTTCGGCACTAGGAAAATCCGTTGTAGAAGCCCGGTGACTCCAGGTCCAAGACTTGTTCCACCGCTCTTTTTTTCGACCATCTGGTCTAACAGATCGAAAAGAATACTTTTCTTCTCTCCCTGATAGATGGAGAGGAGAGGTCTCTGGGAGTTGATGTTAAAGGAGGAGGATGTAAAAAGGGGATCTTGTACCCCTGCTCTATTATCTTGAGAGTCCAAGGATCCGCCCCTCTCTGCCTCCAAGCCTCCGCAAAGAATTTCAGTCTGGCCCCGACTGGCGTCTGAAGACGAGATCTTCATTTGGTGGTTTTGGGTTTGAATGAAGCTCTTCCTCTCGAAAAACCTCTCCCTCGAGGACGCTGCTCTCGAGGGGGGTGCCCCGCGAAAGGTTTGACTTTCTTCGGGGGTTTACTGAATGCCGAAGTGGAAGGAACTGCTGGACGTCTTGAAGACTGTACCAAGAGGTCCTGGGTCTCCTTCTCTTGCAAACTCGTTGCAAGATCCTTTACCATAGCCTGGGGGAAGAGATGGTCTGAAAGAGGCGCAAAGAGCAATTCCGCTTTCTGAGCGGGAGAGACCGACTTAGCGGTAAAATTGCATAGAGAGCTCTTTCTTCAGAAAAGCAGTTCCAAAATGAGAAACTAGCTCCTCCGAACCATCCCTGACGGCCTTGTCCATACATGACAACACGCTGGACAGCTCCCCCCAGACTGAGAGAATCAGGACTTCTAGACTGAAGGTCTAAAACTCCCAGACACCAGTCTAGGAAATTAAAGACATTTAAGGTGCGAAGCAGTCCCTTCAAGTGGTGGTCCGTCTCCACAGGAGTCCAGGACACCTTAGCAAGATGATAAGAGAGACCTCCTCTGAGCGTCCACTAAACTGGAGAAGTCACCCAGAGCGGACGAAGGAACCTTTACTCCCACGTCCTCCTTGGTTTCATACCAAATTCCTCCTTTCCCGGCGAGTCTAGAGGGAGGAAGGGCGAAAGTGGTCTTGCCCTGATCCTTCCTTCGAGACATAAAATCTTGAAGCTTCTTAAAAGCCCTCTTGGTCGACAGCGATGTCTTCATCTCGACGAACTCAGGGTCTTAACGGTCTTGGAAGGCGAAAGTTGAGAGGGAGGAGACCTAGGGGCTGCCGCTGGAACTTCTCCCCGACGGATGAACGTAACAGCCTGACAAGAACCTTATAGTCCCGAGACAGCTGAAGCTACCGGAGGTTCTTCTTCGACGGAACTCCCTGGACTACTAAGTTCCCCTTCCTCCCTAAGAGGAACTGGAGAACGTCCATCAGGAGAGGGCGTATCATACAAACTGTGTGAGGATCAACTGAAGGTTTAAGAAGCCTCACCTTACATTCACTCCTCACACACACTCTGAAACTTCCAGTACTTGATCCCGACATCATGTACACAGAAAAGCCAATCCAAAATCAAAAACCAATCCACTATTACGCGTGCCAATCCAACAATCCAAAAGTCGATACCAAAAGTCAATCCAGATAATATTAAGCGAGATAAATCAAAAATCCTAGACGGAGGTACTGTAAACAGTTGTTTGCAGCACCGGTGACAGAAAAAATATGAATAGAAAATGGGAATGGTTCCTGATATCCGCCTCCCAGCGGCGGGAATGGGTATTACCACCTGGCCGTCCCACTACGTGTGCCGCGAGTTTTGAAATTCTGTCGGACGTCAGAAATACAGCTATATATATATCCGACAGGTAAGTTTCACGAACAAAATACTTATTTCGAGAGTAGAGGTCTTTAGCTCCGTTTCTCACCAACAACAAGTCGCGACTGATGCCCATCTCCGGTGTCAAGACGTGTTATAATGTACTTTTTCGGAGGGTGGCATGCATTGGACGTAGGTACATGGCTTATTGCAGGCCATGCGGTGTTTTACCCTACTTCGAAAGGAGAGTAGAGGTCTTTAGCTCCGTTTCTCACCAACAACAAATCGCGACTGATCCCCATCTCCGGTGTCAGGATGCGTTATAATGTACTTTTTCGGAGGGTGTCATGCATTGATCGTCGTTGGCCTGATACAGGCCATGCGGTGTTTTACCCTAGCTACCTAGGGTAAAACACCACGGCAGGCCAAACAGGCCACCTACAATCAACGCTTGCCACCCTCCGAAAAAGTACATTATAACGCGTCCTGACACCGGAGGATGGGGATCAGTCGCGATTGTTGTTGGTGAGAAACGGAGCTAAAGACCTCTACTCTCCTTTCGAAGTAAGTATTTTCTCCAAAGTTAGAAATTAAGGCCAAATTTTAAGATTTAAACAGAGGGTACTGAAAACGGTCTCAAACATAATGCAAATCTCACCAAAACGCGTTCAACATTTTTACTTACAACTCGAGGTATTTAGAAGATTGACGCCATCTTGATGTTTACGGAGTCGCTTGTGTCAATAAACTAACCATTTCCTGTGATAAATCCGCACACCACTTGTGCCCACAGACGCTGGGGCACTTTTATCACAACAAACAGAAAACTTTTCCTAACCGAGTAAACAACTGTTTTGTAGAAGACGACAACGAAGCGTGCACTTCGATAATTTTTTAAATAAATAGTAAAACATCAATATTTTACATATTTATGATGATTAATTTGAAAATATTCGTTATTGAAAAAGTAACTCGATTCTGACTCAAATTTAAGTAATTATTTTTTGGAATTCGAACGTTCTTTCAAGTCCTGTATTATGACGTCACAACATCTTGACTTTCGTACCTATTGTAAATAATTGCTTTACTCAACTTTCTTGCAGAACAGTTTACCAGTTATTCATGCAGATTATCAGCTCTTCATGTAATTGGTATAATCGTAATGCGCATATATCTTCATTATTTACTTTTTGGATATATGAAGATGTTTTACTGCCGGATTATCGCCTTAGTGTGATGCAATCGTTTTCGGTCGATGCGCTTCTGTTTTCGCACCATAAGAAATTATGGGGCCGAATTTGCAATGACCAGAAAGTCGTTAAAAGAGGAAAGTTAGCATTGAGGGGCATATGTTTTGTTTGAGAAAATACAAATTTATTCAATAGCTTTTTTGTAAAAAAATACTTGATTACAAAAAACTTGATTGACAACTAAGCAGCATACTACTATGGGTTTCAGAGACAGTGCAAGCACGTTTTGGGCAATACCTATTTCTGTAACGAACACTCGTATCAGAACGAGACTTTGTATAGTGCATTACACCCAGTGCCGTAATTTATAAGGGTATCGTGAATCACTAATCGTAAAGAATAACGACACTTGTCCTTGTACCAAGAGACAAAAACTCCATTATGCAGAAATGGATACGAACACGCGTATAAAGCTCCACCTACCCTCTCCCCCCCCTCCACCGCCACCCCTTTCCTTCGTTCCTTCTTCCTTTCCTCTCTCTCTCTCTCTCTCTCATCTCTTCTCTCCCTCTCTTTCCTCTCTCTCTCCTCTCTCTCTCTTCTCTCTCTCTCTCTTCTCTCTCTCTCTCTGTTGCCATTCGGTATGTGTTGACCCTCCAAACTGGGTATAAGACTACACACAAAAAGTTGAAATTGGTGAAATTAGGCTATGTATTGGAAGTGTATATACATGAATATTAAAGCAATTTATCATAATTGCATTACTATGACAACTAGAATTCAGGGAAACAGTTTTATAATAATGAATTGGCGTTAGTGTGAAGCCTCCACTAATGTGGCAATGATGATTTTGCCATTCTTAGCATGCAAACATTAAAGGTTACATTTATTTCTGGCATATCGGTTATTAAAGAATTCAAAATACTAATATAGACTGAAATCTATTAGAAGTGCTAGCAAAAACAAAAAAGCAAAAAAAAAAAAAAATGTATATAATTCACTTCTCCGTAGTCGTTCCTCTATGCACTTATCCATGGTCGTTCCTCTATGGTTTTCGGCAGCCAGATGTACGAAAACGTTAGAAACATTTGATTGTATCTACTTTAGAAATATCTGTAATTTTTCGGGGTAATTTGGTTGCAAAAAAGGGATAATATACATGAATTAAATTAAAATGTTTAAATAACAAAGTAAATTTAAACTAAATAACGAGTAAAGTAAACAATTTAGGGAATAAAACTTGCAGTTTTCGTCGTCTGCTGTTCGTAACTGTGTTTGTGGCGCGCGCGCTTAGGAACCAGCAACAGTAACGGGTTTAAAGTGCAATGTGGAGTGAACTGAGACCAAAATGTGTATAATAACAATCAAATAAGCACTGTGGAGTTTCAGTTGTGATGGCAGTAAGGATAAAAACTGCCGATTACAAGGTAAAAATGAATTCAGTTCAAACCATAACCCCGGGAATAAAAAGTTTCATACTTTCAGTAATATAGGCAACAAAATGTTGTTTTATTGTGCTGATTACAACTGCAATCTTGAGTAAGATCAATAAACGTTACATAGGGTAGAATACCACGGCAGGCCAACCCTCATCACGGTGGACGGGTCTTATTCACTCGATATTTAATTGGTGAAACAAGAATACAATTGCAACTCTAAGCATACCATTTAAAAGACTGAAGTTTCGTCAACATAATGTGATTATATGAAAGCCCCATACGAACTAAAATAAGCATGTAGCTCTTCGTAAAATAGTTTTTTCAAGTAGTTTTGAAATCCATATGGGCGGCTACGTTTTGCATGGACGGTTCTCATCAGTGACGGCCACCATCTTTCCCCAGCCTTCCAAGCACTCATTTGAACAATGTTAGCGTATATATGTAACGTTTATTGATCTTACTCAAGATTGCAGTTGTAATCAGCACAATAAAGCAACATTTTGTTGCCTATATTAGTGAAAGTATGAAACTTGTTATTCCCGGGGTTATGGTTGGAACTGAATTCATTCTTACCTTGTAATCGGTGGTTTTTATCCTTACTGCCATCACAACTGAAACTCCACAGTGCTTATTTGATTGTAATTATACACATTTTGGTCTTAATTCACTCCACAGTGCACTTGAACCACGCTGTGGTTCCTGGTTCCTATGCACTCACTCCGCAAACACAGTTACGAGCAGCAGACGACAACACTGATTATGAGATGCAAAGCTTTATTCCCTTAATTGTTTACTTTACTCAATATTTAGTTTAACTTTACTTCAAAATGTTTATTTAATTCATGTCTATTATCCCTTTTTTGGCAACCAAATTAACCCCCAAAAATTACAAATGTTTCGGATGTATACTTACGAGCAGACGACGTGAGGAAAAATGACTCATCGTTGCCATTTACAAACTGTTTCGATGAATTCTAGTTGTCATAGTAATGCAGTAATGATAAAATTGCTGTAATATGTACGTATATATAATACAAATAGATACGCTAATTTCACTTATTTCCCCGGTTTTGTGTAAGTCTTATACCTAGTTTGGAGGGTAAACACATACCAATTGACAACACTGATAAACAATTGAAGAGCGCAAAACGCCGCAAAGAATGCCGTAGTCCCCTTGAATAAGTGCTGGTAAGAGGTTGGTTTACGATTGTTGTGATGAAAGTGCCCCAGCGTCTATGGGTACAAGTGGTGTGCAGATTTAGCACAGGAAATGGGAAGTTTGTTGACACAAGCGACTCCGTAAACATCAAGATGGCGTCAATCTTCGAAACATTTTTAGTTGTAAGTAAAAATTTCTAAAGCGTTTTGGTGAGATTTCCACTGCCGTAGCCACCCTTTTCAGTACCCTTCTGTTTAAAATCTTAAAAATTTTGGCCAGTTAAATTTCTAACTTTGGGAGAAAATACTTACTTCGAAAGGGGAGTAGAGGTCTTTAGCTCCGTTTCTCACCAACAACAAGTCGCGACTGATGCCCATCTCCGGTGTCAGGACGCGTTATAATGTACTTTTTCGGAGAGTGGCAAGCGTTGAATGTAGGTGGCCTGTTTGGCCTGCTGTGATGTTTTACCCTATATATGCTAACATTGTTCAAATGAGTGCTGGGAAGGCTGGGGAAAGATGGTGGCCATCACTGATCAGAACCTTCCATGCAAAACGTAGCCGCCATATTGGATTTCAAAACTGCCTTGAAAACATATTTTACGAAGAGCTCACATGCTTATTTTAGTTCGTACGGGGCTTTCATATATCACATTATGTTGACGAAACTTCAATCTTTTAAATGGTATGCTTAGAGTTGCAATTGTATTCTTGTTTCACCAATTAAATATCGAGTGAATAAGACCCGTCCACCGTGGTGAGGGTTGGCCTTCCCGTGGTGTTTTACCCTATTGACCACTGTCTGGATGATTACCTAAGTTATAAGTTTACACTGGGCCTTGTTTAATATTGCCTTTATTGTTTCATTCAAAGCATCAACACAGTAAAACTGAATTACCTGACAGGTTAGAATCCACAATTCATGTTCGTTAAGGATAACATTAAGTGTACGACTTGGTAAGGATCAGCTGGCCTGGCCAACTCAGTAGGCCTAGTGGCCTCATCACCGAACCAGAGAAATACCTAGGCTATTTCCTATAATTTGACAAAATGCTGAGTTAATTTAAGTAATTAACTATTTCTAAAGCGTTTTCCTCTCAGGCTTCGAAAATTACAAAGGAAAACACAACTTACTGTATAATTTTGCGAAGGAACTAGTCTCCCTTGGATGTAAACATTCTATAGTACTAGTAGTAGTAGAATGACGATTTTCTTTTCACACGGCTCCCTTGCTCGTTCCATTCCTTCTCATGTTATCCTTTTCTTTATACACAGCTGTAAATAGTATATTAGCAATAAGTTACTCTTCATCTTCAAGAATGTCTAATGTACGAGTTTACATCTAGCGTGTGTTGGGCGGTAAAGTAAAACATGATCTTGCTTGTTGCTTGTCGATGGCTTATCCAGGTCCCGCACCACTTCCATAGCTGTTGCAGGAATCCCATTATCAAATTAATAGTTTATTCATCGGAAGTATTTAGCCACACTATAAATTCAACATTCACTGTTTGATCTTCCATATCATAGCATCGTTTAAATAAAAAGGTTTTAAGTCTCATTTTGAAAGACTTCAAATCCTCAATCTGCTTCAGTTCAAGAGAAAGCTTGTTGTAAGTACATATTCTAGAAGCTACATATTTAAAGGCTCTGAAGCCACAGAATGAGGGAAATGAAGTATTGCATTTTTGTTTCAATTCACATTGAAAATAAACAGCCCAAATTTTAAGTACAAAAAATGAACTCGGTTAAATGAAATATATACAAATTTAATCCATTTATAGCAAATGAAAATGAACAGTCAATTATCTTATTAAAAGAAGTGTTTTGTTAAAGATGATTGCAGCATCAGTGGAATTGATTTTATATATGGTCTTTTCAATTCTTCTTATTATTCTCTTCTCATCAGGGCTGATATTTGCTAATAGCTGGCCGATGTTCATATCTCGGTTAAAGAAATGTTTTCTAAAAATAATAATTTATTGATATGATAACAAAAGTGGTTAACAAATCTTAGTCTAAGGGCGTAATGGAATTCCAACGTTTCCAACCGTATCATCGGTTCATTTTCAAGGAAAGGTGAGCGTGAACGGTGTAGCGATGGGTTCTCCCCTCGGAGTACTTTTCGCGAACTTCTACATGGGTGCTGTGGAACGTCGGGTATTCGCCAACATCGAGAAGCCGCCTATGTACAGACGGCCAACGAAGAATTGGCGTAGTTTCTTAATTCATTGTTCGTTAAGGAAATATTGCCGTATGCAGGTGCCAGATTATTTACGCAACAATAAATAACATTTCCTTTCAAAGGTGCTATACTTGAAATAAATTACATTAGAATTGAGTAGACTTATTCAACGTATTAAAGATAATTATTTTGCAAAGTAAGGAAAATATATACCGATGGGTCCACGATTTCTAATTTTATTCTCAACTCTAGCTTCGTGACAGCATACCGAAGATTTTGAAGTTGGCTTCGCTGCCGCTCGAGTCTTTACTCAACGACAGTCAACGTATCGTACTGCACTGGGGTGTTGTCATTTCGTCTCCTACAGCCGATAAATAATACATCAAGGCGTTAACATTCTTTGAAAACGATGTTTAATTAAACTAATTTGGTCCTTTGATCAATAAAATAATTTGCATGACACATTTAGTGGGCCTAAATTGGACTTGGATACGTAATATTAATGAATATTTAAATACACAATATATATATATATTATATATATATATATATATATATATCTATATATATATATATATATATATATATATCTCTTATCTTTGATTATTCCCGTTATTCTTGTTTTATTAGCCATGGTTCGCCTTTCTTCTTACTATCCTTTCATAATTGCTTAACATAATTAACTCTGACCTAGCTATTCAAAGTCAAAAAGCAATCATAAAAAAATCAAACGAATAAATTCAGTCTTATTTTTTATCGATGTCCTCGCCTTCCTTGGATCCCACTCGGAGACAGTATGTTCGTTCGTTCGTTCGTTCGGCCTCCTCTCTGTGTGTCTCCAGAAGAGCGCCTTCACCTTGGAATTCTTGAGCATTTGAACTTGAAGATCTCTGGAGATGTTGTTATCCTCGACGGAGCCACAGCTCCGTCGAATCCTGCCCCAGAGATCTTCTCCGCTCAAATTGCTACAGAGGAAGAGTGAGAAAAGGACTATTCTACTTATGAGAACAGAGGAGAAAGGCTTCTGCAATCCTCAGGAATCCCAAAAGGAAATCGCCCTTCAAGACACGAAGGAAAGAAGACGAAGAACGAACGAACACACTGTCATCCGTCTGTCTTCAAGGAAGGAAGGAAGACTTCGAAATCCACAAGAGAAGAATCGAAGCTTCCGTCAGCTTCTCAAAACAACCATCAGCACCAAGCGTCTTTGATTCAGCCTCTCGGCAACAGAGCCTGCCGCCAAGGACTGAGGGAAAGAGAGGAAAGGGAAGCAAGAAGGTCTGCAAAGGACGGCACAGAGACGAAGGACCCAAAAGGAGGAACTGGACACAGGAAGAAGACTAGATACGGAAGAAGACTGGACACAGGAAGAAGACTAGATACAGGAAGAAGACGGGGAACACAAGGGAAAGAAGCTGGTATACAGAAAGAACGGAACTAGGATACAGGAAGAAGACTGGACACAGGAAGGGAAGAACTGAACGGCTAGATACAGGAAGAAGACTGGACCAGGAAGAAGGGACTGTATATCAGGAAGAAGACTAATACGGAAAAGAACTGGTACACAGGAAGAAGACTAGATCAGGAAAGAACTGGACAAGGAAGAATACTAGATACAGGTAGGAAGAACTAATATAACAGGAAGGATAGATACAGGAAGAAAGACTAGTACACAGGAAGAAGACTACCAAAAAAAAAGGACAGATACAGGAAGCAAGACTATGGAGTACAGGAAAAGAACGGAACAACAGAAGACTAGATACAGGAAGAAGACTGGACACAAGGAAGAAGAAACTAGAGGAATACGGAATAAGACTAGATACAGGAAGAAGACTGGACACAGGAAAGAAGACTAGAGACAGGAAGAAGACTGGACACAGGAAGAACTGGACAAAGAAGAACTAGATACAGGAAGAAACTGACACAGGAAGAAGACTGTATACAGGAAGAAGACTAGATACAGGAAGAAGACTGGACACAGGAAGAAGACTAGATACAGGAAGAAGACTAGATACAGGAAGAAGACTGGACACAGGAAGAAGACTAGATACAGGTAAGAGACTGGACAACAGTAAGAGACTAGATACAGGAGAGACTGGAACACAGGAAGAAGACTGGACACAGGAAGAAGACTCAGGAATACAGGAAGAAGACTTGACACAGGAAGAAGACTGTTATACAGGAAGAAGACTAGATACAGGAAAAGAAGAACTGGACACAGGAAGAAGACTAGATACAGAAGAAGACTAGTACAGGAAGAAGGACTGGACACAGGAAGAAGACTAGATACAGAAAAGAAGACTGGACACAAGGAAGAAGGAAAAAACTGTATACAGGAAGAAAATACTAGATACAGGAAGGAAGGACTGGACCAGGAAGAAGACCTGGACACAGGAAGAAGAACTAGATACAGGAAGAAGACTAGATACAGGAAGAAGACTGGACACAGGAAGAAGACTAGATACAGCAAGAAGACTGTATACAGGAAGAAGACTAGATACAGCAAGAAGACTGTATACAGGAAGAAGACTAGATACAGCAAGAAGACTGTATACAGGAAGAAGACTAGATACAGGAAGAAGACTGGACACAGGAAGAAGACTGTATACAGGAAGAAGACTAGATACAGAAAGAAGACTGGACACAGGAAGAAGACTAGATACAGAAAGAAGACTGGACACAGGAAGAAGATTGGATACAGGAAGAAGACTGTATACAGGAAGAAGACTAGATACAGGAAGAAGACTGTATACAGGAAGAAGACTAGATACAGGAAGAAGACTGGACACAGGAAGAAGACTGTATACAGGAAGAAGACTAGATACAGGAAGAAGACTGGACACAGGAAGAAGACGTGTATAGGAGCCCCAAGAAGACTAGATACAGAAAGAAGAATGGACACAGGAAGAAGACTGTTATACAGGAAGAAGACTGGATACAGGAGAACTGGACAACAGGAAGAAGGCTTGGATGGACAGGAAGAAGACTAGATATAGGAAGAAGACTGGACACAGGAAGAAGACTGGACACAGGAAGAAGATTGGATACAGGAAGAAGACTGGACATAGGAAGAAGATTGGATACAGGAAGAAGACTGGACACAGGAAGAAGATTGGGTACAGGAAGAAGACTGGACACAGGAAGAAGATTGGATACAGGAAGAAGACTGGACACAGGAAGAAGATTGGATACAGGAAGAAGACTGGACACAGGAAGAAGACTAGAAAGAGAGAGAGAGCGAGAGAGAAATTCTACCAAACTTCTGTTTCAACTCTTTAATAGAAAGAAAGAAAGAGAGAGAGAGAGAGAGAGAGAGAGAGAGAGAGAGAGAGAGAGAGAGAGAGAGAGAGAGAGAATTCCAATTAAATGAAGGCATAAAAAAGCCCCCCGCCCCCCCCCCTTTTTTTAATATTATACAAAAATACTCAAAAAAAGTCTAATACAATACTTAGGCTGAAAATAAAAAATATCAATTGTTATTGTAAATCAAATTCGTCCATAATTACATCACGAGTTAAAAACTCTACAAATATTGCAATTTGAGTTTGGTTAAGTTTACTAATAAAGCACTTAGTTTCATTTGCACTTTCCTTTAATGAATGAAAGAGCGTAATTCGAGCAGATAATTCAGCATTATATGGCTTGCATTTTTTTTAGACGACTAAAAGGACGCACTTGGCATAGTTACTCAATGACTAGTGTTTACTTTTTCCTTTCACAAAAGCATGGAGGCAGTGGTGAACCTTGACCCGAACCCTTTAGTTTTTTCTTTCTTCTTTTCCTTAGGGAATAAAGTAATATATATATATATATATATATATATATATATATAATATATATACATATATATACATACATACATATACTACATATATATATATAAATATATATACCTATATTTTCGTGTGTAGATAAATAATTATATACTAATATAATATATATATATATATATATATATATATATATATATATATATCATTCGAGCTACAAATGTCCTTTATAATATCATATTCGCTCTACCTCGGAATTGATATAATTTTCATATATGTACCGAGGGGGAATTTTTTAGTTGATAATAATTTCGTACCCCCATGGGATCGAACCAACGTCCAGTAGGACGGGAACGAAATCAGGATCGGACAGTGACACTACCGAAACGGCTATCAAGAGAGGCTAAAAGGATTATATCGATTCTGACCATTTCAAATCAACGTCGATCTCGTTGTATTTGTAATTAGAATCGATATGGAACCCCCTCCACCATGGTAGCCGATTCGAGCGTTTGACCCACGCAGCCTTATTATGAATATTTATCACATCACTGTGATTCATATAAAATCATTCGAGCTACAAATGTCCTTTAATAATCATATTCGCTCTACTCGGAATTGATATATTTTCATGTATGTATGGTTCGATCCCATGGGGGTACGAAATTATTATCAACTAAAAATTCCCCCTCGGTACATATATGAAAATATATCAATTCCGAGGTAGAGCGAATATGATATTAAAGGACATTTGTAGCTCGAATGATTTATATGAATCACGGTGATGTGATAAATATTCATATATATATATATATATATATATATATATATATATATATATATATATATATATATATATCTTATATATATATATATAAGTCATATCACTTTTTTTTCGTGATTCATATACATATATCGAGCTACAATTTCCTTTAATATCTAATTCGCTCTACCTCGGAATTAATATTTTTTCATATATGCTTAACCGAAGGGGAATTTTTTCTCGATAATAGACTTGCCTGGATCGGGACGCGAACCCAGGATCCTTTCAAGTCCAGGAACGTCAGTGAAGCTTTTACCTACTACACTATATATATATATATATATATATATATATATATATATATATATATATATATATATATACACTTTAAAAATCTACCTCCTATTCATTACATCTAGTAAGATACATTCTTTAGGTGTCCTTCAGAACATGACCAGACACTCCTGAAACAAAACACAGACAGACAAATAGACAGACAGGGCCTAAATTGGACTTCTGATTTTCCCACATGATTAGCCTAGGTCTATACTCTCTCGGATACGTAATATTAATGAATATTTAAATCGATCTATATATATATATATATTATATATATATATATATATATATATATATATATATATATATATATATATATATCTATATATATATATATATATATATATATATATTATATATAATTAAATTCTGCTTTATTTGACTATTCCCGTTATTCTTGTTTTATTAGCCATGTTCGCCTTTCGTCTTATCCTTTTCATAATTGCTAACATAATTAACTCTGACCTAGCTATTCAAAGTCAAAAAGCAATCATAAAAAATCAAACGAATTAAAGTTCAGTCTTATTTTTTTATCGAATTTGCTTGCATATCATCCTGTTTCATTTGGACACGTTGGAGAGCTGTGGGAGCCAAAACTGACGATACATTAAGAAAAGGCTAACTTTCTGTAAAGCTTTCGTAGGTTGATCTTTCTGTAGCTATTCATTTCTTCTAAATAGAAATTAATTCAAATTAATTTCACATGTATACCTAGACCTACTACCATAAGCATATTATAAGTAGCTGAAAGGATAAGAAATATGAAAGGTGACGTTCTTGTTTAAGTCTATTTCATATGTGTTTTTTTTTTTTTTTTTTTTTTTTTTTTTTTTCAAGAAAAACCTACTGCTTTAATAAACGGTTGCTCTTTGACGGCTACAGGGTGTAACACGAGTGTATGCACATATTTTGTGGGATGAAAGATAAAGTTTCTTTGAACAGAAAATATTTTATAAACATGCATTTTAAGGCGTCCGTTGTCGGTGCGGGCAATTTTAAAATAACCGTTATCATTAGTGATGCTTTCACGAGATGGAGTTTGTAGTGAGAAGTCTGATCTAGTCGCCTGAGATGTAGAAGAGAGCGGAGGTGGCGTATAGGAGTGATGGAAGGATTAGGCCTATGTTAATAAAGTATCTCCCAATAAAATGTATTCTTTAGGTTTTGAAGAAAAAAATGCATGCATCATTGAAACCGTTTCCCTCCCTATCCATGGTATTCACTGGCCACCGATAAAAAATCAAAACAAAAAGAGTAAGCCTAACTGAATCTCTCATCCATCAAAGATAAGTTTGCCTATTCATTAGACAACTATCAAAGATTTCAAGTGTAGATTTAAAAACCTCTTCCTCTCCATCTAAAGTATTCATCAGCCACCAGTCATAAGCGTAGAGCTAGTCATGATTCCTGGTTCAGTAATGTCGTGACGAGGCACTAGAATTCAAAATTCACAAATGAATGTTGCTCAGCAACATTTACACTATTGTTTTGTCTTGCTCTCTTGTGGTGCTTCGAGGTGTTCCACCTCTAGGCCCATGTTCTAAATTTTGCCGTTCTTTAAATAATTTTATTTTTCTATGTATGATTCTCTCCGGTTTATTAAGCTTTCTTGATATCTCTCCAACAGGAACTTGCACCGAATGCAGTGCAATAATTGTCTCTCGCTCATCTAGGGATGTTTCTTAGACCGATAAATGACACATTGACATTAGATTCCCATGCACATAACATCAAAAGCAATAGAGTGAGGTCGCCTGGTTCACACTGTTAGGATATGTTTTTTTTTTTTCTTTTTGGTTTTAAATTTGATAGCATTTTACGAGATTCCAATGTTTTCTGTAAAATTTAACAAATGGAAAAGTTCAACTACCTTCAACTTAATATTGAAATGATAATTTAAGGACTATGTTTATGCGTAACTACTAGTGATAGGTGTCTCCTATCTATTTGGTAATGTAAATCTATGGTTGTGATATGACGTTTTTTATCACTTCGTTTCGTTCACGTCAATTTTGCTATATGGAAAATAGTTTTACATAATAATATAACATAATGTTCTAAAGATATCAGTGACTGTTTTTAACGTCATTACATATGATTTTTTCCATCTTTGAAAAGAAAAATAGATAAATAAGGCATGAATCGTGCGTCAGGCAGGTGAACGAAAAATTATGAAACTCTGCCAAGAGTTTTTTGGCCGACAGTACGTCCGGTATATTGACGACACTTTCATCAGCGCCAGCATGGTGGAAGAAATAGAGCGCCTGCGACAAGCCTTCCACGACCACAGCA
Organism: Macrobrachium nipponense; assembly: GCF_015104395.2. NCBI lineage: Eukaryota > Metazoa > Arthropoda > Malacostraca > Decapoda > Palaemonidae > Macrobrachium > Macrobrachium nipponense. The sequence continues at coordinate 93,386,477 of NC_087201.1, read as the reverse complement.
GACTCAACTTCACCATCGAGCGCTTCGTAACACAGGTGTATACAAAACCCATGAACCTGGGCATGTGCCTGAACAGCGAGAGCGAGTGTCCAGAGAGATACAAGCGCACTGCGATCAGCGCCTTCATCAGGAGAGCTCTCTCACACTGCTCTTCGTGGAAGGACACGCACACTGAATTAGAACGTGTTGCCCAAGTTTTAATTAACAACGGGTATTCCAACCGGGACATCACTAAATGCATTCGCAGAAAAATCGATAAATGGTATCAGCAGGAGCCTCGTCCCGCCGCCCTTGAAGACGTCACTCTCTTTTACAAGGGAGTATTTCATAAGAAATACAAAGAGGACGAGCGAGCCCTTCGTACCATCATAGAAAGGAACGTCTCCCCCACGGACCCTGCGAAAAAAGTTAAATTAATAATTTACTACAAGCGCAAGAAGACCAGTGGCCTGATTATGAAAAACAATCCAGCCCCCGTGATGCAGGACCCTCTCAAGAAAACTAACGTTGTCTACCAGTACAAATGCCCTGTCCGGGAATGCCCCGGCACTTACATTGGTATGACGACTATGCGATTTTCGAAGAGGATATCCTGCCATGCTCAGGAAGGCGCCATCCATAATCATGCCAAAAACGTCCACAATACCAGGATAACTAGAAATGACATTATTCCTAATATCAGAATTATCGATAAGGCAGCAGACCACCGTCACCTCCGCTTCTTGGAGGCCCTACACATCGGGAAGAAGAGACCCAGCCTCAACACCACCCAAGAGACTTCACTCCTCCCGACGGTGGCACGAAGGGCGCCGCCCGCCAGCACCATAGAGCCGATCGAACGGGCCAATCAGGTGCCCCCGTCTATCGGCAATGACCTTCCCAATACTACGCTTCCAGTCTCCAGCGTCCGCACGAGAAGAGCAGTGCGAGCTTCCACCTCTGCAAGACGGGTTGACTCAGGGACTTAATCCTCTGTTCAGCCAATGAAAACGCAGCGCCCATCAGACAGAGCACCTGGGACACAATAAATACCGCCGAACGACCCCATTCTAATCAGTTCACGCTCACCTTTCCTTGAAAATGAACCGATGATACGGTTGGAAACGTTGGAATTCCGTTACGCCCTTAGACTAAGATTTGTTAACCACTTTTGTTATCATATCAATAAATTATTATTTTTAGAAAACATTTCTTTAACCGAGATATGAACATCGGCCAGCTATTAGCAAATATCAGCCCTGATGAGAAGAGAATAATAAGAAGAATTGAAAAGACCATATATAAAATCAATTCCACTGATGCTGCCATCATCTTTAACAAAACATGTTTGAGAGAGGGTCTCCTACCGTCATATACTTATTAAAAGAAATTATTCGACACTAAGAATTAGTCACAGATCTTTATTTACTTTAAGGGGGTGGGCGGGGCGCCGATTTTTAAATAACTGTCAATTTTTAATTATTGACGAATTTTGACTAGTCAGTGTAAATAAACATGTCCTGGAGTATTATCTAAAAAAATGGGTGTGTTCTTTACATATTTGAGCGAAAATTTGTTTCAAAATGTCTGTATGCACATTATTTACGATAAAAATTTACTTTTTCTCTCTAAAAAATACAATATCAGAGTAAATATGTATATATATCTCAATATCGCCCTGTGATATCACCCTCTGAGCGAAATTGAACAACAATGTCCTTATGACTTGCCGATTTCGGAGTGTAGAAAATTGAGAAATTTACTTTAGTATCCTACTAAAAATATCCATTTTCTACTATAAGAACTGATGCGTTCTTTATAAAAAAAAATAAATCAACGGATATCTATCGCTATGTATCTAGATATTTTGATCTCATCATATTCGTATCACAGGTGTGACTATTATTCCAAAAAAGTACATATAATATTTTGTATTTCTTGACATATTACAACTGTCCAATTTCAGAAATATACAATTATATAAGTATAGGTAACAGTTCGTAACAGCTCGTCGGCTTTACCCATAAACCATTGCGATTCGTGAACATAGCCTATTACTGACTATAAAAATAGACTGGCTCCAGTGTTGATTGTTTGTTTGTTTGCAGTGCTTTTACTGCATGGAATCAGTGTTTATTCAGCAACGGGACCAACGGCTTTACATGTGAATTCCGAACCACGTCAAGAGTGAACTTCTCTCACCAGAAAAAAAACATCTCTCACTCCTCAATGAAATGGCCGAGAATCAAACCACCGACCACCCAGGTGAGAATCCAGTGTTGATTGGGTTTGTATTGTGTGACGTGTCATGAGTCGTGATGCATTTCCTTTAGGATTTCGTATCATTGTAGTGTATTTAGCCTAAGCAGTTCAATGGCAAGTATCAAGAGAAGTACCATCATCCGTAGGGGGAAGAAATTTCAACATTCCTGCTGGATGAGGGACCCAAACAACTCTAGGTATCTGAGGTGGTTGGCAATGGAATTTTGTGGTTAGCAACTACCACCGAAATTGGCAACTTGTTGGCAACTTTTGGTTATCAAAACCTATTGTTGCTTTTCTGAACGACTGTTACAAAATTTCTACTGCAAAGTCCACAACTAGGCTATGCTTTGCCGCTTATCAACACAGCCAGGGTAGTTTGAAATTAGGGTAGAATATCACGACAGGCCAACCCTCATCACGGTGGACGGGTCTTATTCACTCGATATTTAATTGGTGAAACATGAATACAATTGCAACTCTAAGCTTACCATTTAAAAGACTGAAGTTTCGTCAACATATTGTGATATATGAAAGCCCCATACGAACTAAAATAAGCATGTGAGCTCTTCGTAAAATATGTTTTCAAGGCAGTTTTGAAATCCAATATGGCGGCTACGTTTTGCATGGACGGTTCTCATCATGACGGCCACCATCTTTCCCCAGCCTTCCCCCCAGCACTCATTTGAACATGTTAGCGTATATGTAACGTTTATTGATCTTACTCAAGATTGCAGTTGTAATCAGCACAATAAAACAACATTTTGTTGCCTATATTAGTGAAAGTATGAAACTTGTTATTCCCGGGGTTATGGTTTGAACTGAATTCATTCTTACCATGTAATCGGCGGTCTTTATCCTTACTGCCATCACAACTGAAACTCCACAGTGCTTATTTGATTGTTATTATACACATTTTGGTCTCAGTTCACTCCACATTGCACTTTAAAACCCGTTGCTGTTCCTGGTTTCTAACGCGCGCGCGCCATAAAACACAATTACGAACAGCAGACGACGAAACTGCAAAGTTTTGGATTCCCTAAACTGTTTACTTTACTGTTGATTTAGTTTAAATTTAACTTTGTTATTTAAAAATTTTGATTTAATTCATGTATAGATTATCCCTTTTTTGCAACCAAATTACCCGAAAACAAATTACAGATATTTCTAAAGTAGATAAAAATCAAATGTTTCTAACGTTTTCGTACATCTGGCTGCCGAAAAAACCATAGAGGAACGAATACGGAAAAGTGCATAGAGGAACGACTACGTTTTTTTTTTTTTGCTTTTTTGTTTTTGCTAGCACTTTTCATTGATTTCAGTCTTTATTAGTATTTTGAATTTCTTTAATAATCGTATGCCAGAAATAAATGTAACCTTTAATGTTTGCATGCTTTAATGTTTGCATGCTAAGAATGGCAAAATCATCGTTGCCACATTAGTGGAGGCTTCACACACACGCCGTTCCATTATTATAACTCGTTTCCATGAATTCTAGTTGTCATAGTAATGCAATAATGATAAAAATTGCTTTAATATTTATGTATATATACTTCCAATACATAGCCTAATTTCACTAATTTCAACGTTTTGTGTGTAGTCTTATACCCAGTTTGGAGGGTCAACACATACCGAATGGCAACAGAGAGAGAGAGAGAGAGAGAGAGAGAGAGAGAGAGAGAGAGAGAGAGAGAGAGAGAGAGAGAGGAGGCGGAGACGAAGAGAAAAGGGATGGCGGTGGAGGGGGGGGGCGTTGGGGAGAGGGTAGGTGGAGCTTTATACCGTGTTCGTATCCATTTCTGCATAATGGAGTTTTTGTCTCTTGGTACAAGGACAAGTGCGTTATTCTTTACGATTAGTGATTCACGATACCCTTATAAATTACGGCACTGGGTGTAATGCACTATAGCAAATCTCGTTCTGTTAAGAGTGTTCGTTACAGAAATAGGTATTGCCCAAAAACGTGCTTGCACTGTCTCTGAAACCCATAGTAGACATGCTGCTTAGTTGTCAATCAAGTTTTTATAACCAAGTATTTTTTACAAGCTAGCTATTGAATAAATTTGTATTTTTCTCAGTCAAAACAATAATGCCCCTCAATGCTAACTTTCCTCTTTTAATTTTAACGACTTTCTGGTCATTGCAAATTCGGCCCATAATTTCTTATGGTGCGAAAACAGACAGAGGCCCTTGGACCGAAAACGATTGCGTCACACTACGGCGATAATCCAGCAGTAAAACATCTTCATATATCCAAAAAGTAAATAATAAATATATATAGCGCATTACGATTATAACAATTACATGTATAGCTGATAACAATCTGCATGAATAACTGGTAAACTGTTCTGCAATGACATTGAGTATAGCAATTATTTACAATAGGTACGAAGTCAAGATGTCGTGACGTCATAATACAGAACTTAAAAGAATGTCTATTCAGAAAAAATAATAACTTAAATTTGAGTCAGAGTCGAGTTACTTTTTCAATTCGATATTTTCAAATTAATCATCATAAATATGTAAAATATTGATGTTTTACTACTTATTTAAAAATTAGCTAAGAGCACGCTTCTCGTCATCTTCTACCAAAACAGCTGTTTACTCCTGGCTTGTTGTTGTGAGAAATCGTGTTTCGATTGTTGTGATAAAAGTGCTCCAGCGTCTGTGGGTACAAGTGGTGTGCGGATTTATCACAGGAATGGAAAGTTTGTTGACACAAGCGACTCCGTAAACATCGAGATGGCGTCAATCTTCGAAACATTTTTAGTTGTAAGTAAAAATTTCTAAAGCGTTTTGGTGAGTTTATTTTCCACTGCCGTGGGCCCATTTTCAGTACCCTCTGTTTAAATCTTAAAATTTGGCCTTAATTTTCTAACTATGGAGAAAATACTTACTTCGAAAGGAGAGTAGAGGTCTTTAGCTCCGTTTTTCACCAACAAGAAGTCGCGACTGATGCCCATCTCCGGTGTCAGGACGCGTTATAATGTACTTTTTCGGAGGTTCTGGCTGAACCGTTTGATTGTAGGTGGCCGCTGCTTGGCCTGCTGTGATATTCTAACCCTAACTTCTTTGGCCAATACAAAGGTCAAACCTCCGACTCTGACCTTGAGGTTAATGAAGAATTAACAGAACAAACGGGGGGTTTTTTTATTGCCGCCTACGACGGCCACGTTTTGGTTGTGTTGGAGAGTTGCCGAGATATTTTGCTTGATTTCATAGAATTGTAAGTAATATTACCTAGTACTAGTACTACGATTTATTGCTGTGTGTATAGGGCTAGTATCTCCTTTCGAGATAGCAGGATCATAAAAATTGACGTAGACCTATAATGGGCGTGTGCCTTTTTTTGTCGGTTTAACCACAGCTTAAGACATTTGAATTATAGGGCCTCATCTTTTTAATTCAACTGTTTTGTTTTTTTGGTTTCTTGTGTTTATTCTTGTTTTTGTTTGCTGCTGTTATAGCTAGTGGCTTTTTTAGTGTCTTTTTCGGAAAATTTTTCATATGGTATCCTAACATTGCAGAATGAACATAGAACCTATTCCCATAAACATATCGGCTCAAAGAATTCTCTGCCTACTCGTTTGATTAACTTGAAAAAACTTAGTAATGCTTTAAATTAAAAGAAAAAAGTAATCAAAATCTTTATGAATATTGTCCTGGCGCCTAGAATAATTCTAACAAAAGGAGAAGGAGAGAGAGAATAAGATAGAGAGGAGAGAGAGGAGAGAAGAGAGAGAGAGAGAGAGAGAGAGAGAGACTGACTCAATAAGAATGCCCAAAACCAAATGATTCATGGGCTACATGCAGTCGCAGACTTGGTTGGATCATCTCATACATAACTTTCAGCTGTCATACATTTTTCTTATTTGTTAAGTATCATATGATGCCTTCCTTCCATAGCCTTCATTCTCATAGAAACGCTACAGCAGCCTTATATTCACTCATCACAGTAATATAATTTATCCCTTTAGTAAATATATTTTCAGTATAGTTCATTGAAAGCAGTTTGATAGGTGGTGTAAGGCTGAGACAGTCCTAAGATTTGGACAGCCACGCATGTATGTGTTTGTGCTCTTGCTTATTAGTGTACATTCCACTTTATGCATATACATTATATATCGTGGAGTTGAAAGTTTCAACTTGAAACTACTACATTAGTAACAAGGTACCCTATTTCCAACAGATACGGGTAGAAAACCATTTGCAATAAGAAATTGACGTGTAGGCCCATACCCCGTCATTGTCTCAAAATATAAGAATTTTATGTGTAGGTCTATGCCTTGACATTGCCTCAAAATATAAGATTGTTCTGATACGTAATACAAACCATTGGTCCTTTAACAATAGGAAGGTAACTAGCGGCAGCTGGAACAGTCGTAAGCTTCGAACAAGGGAGTTCGGTAGTTAACTGCTTGTCCGACTGCGTGCGCCGCGCGACTGGGAGGTGAAGAATCACTTATGCTTTTGGCCGTGTTGGTGGAGGACGTGTTCGTCATCACTCTGCCCGCTTCATCGTCGTATGCTTTGGTTGTGTGTTGTTTCTTCAACTTGGTTTGTCAGTTTAGTGAAAGTGTATTATAAGTACGTGACTTTCTTTATTACTCTTTATTATATTGATTATGGATTCTTGTGCAATGGAGCTATCCTCGCGCCCCCCCCCCCCCATCAGTGCAGAGTTTGCCCTGGTGTGGAGGGCCGCAAATGTGGGGTCTTTCGCTCTTTCCCCGAGATAGATCCTCATGTCCTTTGTGCGGGGGCATGAATGCTCTCGGACCGAGCCATGTAATTTTGTGTGAATTGGTCGAAGGTGCAGTGGGTGCTGTACGAGGGTAGGAGGAAGCGTAGACCTGCCAAGGAGTCGTCGGAAAGCTCTCCAGCGACTCCCTTGGTTACGGGCACTTCCTCCTCTTTCCTGCCCCTGGCTCAGCTCCCGCATATGGCGCCTTTCCCTTGGGGGGGGCGGTTTCTCGGTCCTTCTCTTTGCCCGATTCGTCAAGCGTAGAGGAGGGCGTGAGGTGCCCCGACGTGCAGTTGTATTTGGGGTCTTCTGTTCGCTCGGGGTGGGGCTTGCCCCCCCCTGCGCGAGGGGGAACCCCTCCTAATCACCCGACTGTTGCTTCCTCAGGTGCTCCTGCTGCGGGCGACGACCTCGGCCAGGTGCGGGTGTCACTGGGGTTCCAGGGCACGCCAAGCGTCCAGGGGCTGCTCCAGCATCTGGCGGGTGCTGTGCCGGTCACCCATGGAGCGGTGACCACCACTACCACCACTGTCTCGACTCCAGGGTACGCCCCCCCTCCTCACCTGGTCTACACCATGCACGTGATGTCAGTGAGTCTGACAGCCACTGTTGCAGGGCCGGGCCCGATCGCTACCGTGTTCCGAGGAGAGGCGTGGCCCCCCCCCCCCCCCCCCCCCCCACCCCCCCCCCCGGGTTCTTCATGCTGCCAGCCCCTGACTTCCGATGCCCGAAGAGCTCGCCCCTGGACCTGCCGCCGGTACCCAGAATGTCGCTGGCTGCTGCCCCGTCTCCTGCTGTACCTGACCTGCCACTCCTGCTGTTCCTGCACCTGCTGACGTCGTCCCAGCCCGTGGTGTTGCTGCCCCAGTCGCTGGTCCTTCCGGACAGGTGCAGCCGGGCCCTGTTGCTTCGGCAACAGCAGGCCCGGCGCCATCCTGGATGGAAGACCTGACGTCTGTCCTGAGGGAGCTGACGAAGAAGAAGAAGAAGAGGAAGGTGTCGTCGTCGACTTCTTCGTCGCCTGCTGCCGCCTCTTCCCCTTCGACTTCCAAGGCTTCCAAGCTGAGGAAGAAGAAGGCTGCCTCCTCCTCCCCTAAGAAGGCTCCCTCGGGAACTTCTAAGGGCCTGTCTCACTTCGGTAGGACGGCGGGTTCTTCTGCTGGTCCTCTTGCTCCTTTGGGAGCGGGGCCCGTTTCTCCTTCCGCAAGGAAGAAGACGACGGGGACCAGAGGGGAACCGGCTAACACCGGTACTTCCTGGCCTGTTGCTAGGGCCGCTGCCGCTACACCAGGTTCCGGCTCGGCCTCTCGTTCGCGAGAGGTACTGAGTGTACGGTCTTCCGAGGGCGACCGTGCAGCCAAAGCTCAGGCGTCCGAGTTCGCTCGGCACCAGGACCAGCGGAAGGCTGGTGAGAGCCGCTCAGGTGACTCTCTCCGGCCAGGCCGATCGCTCTCTAGTGACCACTGTTACCAGGTTCTGACGGTCCCGACCGCCACGGCTGAGGCCCCTGGTAATCTCGATCACAGGAACCAGCTTCGGCTGGTTCCAGCGGTTCGACGCGCCGTGAGAACAGGCACCGGTCCCACCGCGACAGTGATCTCTGCCAGTCCCCTGACCGCCGGGACTGGACGGATAGGGGGAACAGCAGCAGCTCCTCTGACGCACGGGACCGGGGCCGTTGTTCTCGGTCCAGCCGCGCGACCAGGCCTGCAGCTCGATCACCACCACGAGTTGGCGATCACTTGCAGCCCCCCAAGCACACCGGTCCTGCCGGTGGGCGGGGGGGGTGGGAGCGTCAGGCCCTCCTCTCCTATCCCTTTAACTTCCTCGGGTTACACCAGGAAGGGCGAGGCGATCAGGAGTGATCATGAGGGGCGTGCTCCCACCGCAACAGCGGACTCTGCCGGTCCCCTGACCGCCGCTCCCACCGGGACCGGATGGATAGGGGAACCAGCAGCAGCTCCTCTGACGCTCGGGACCGTCGCCGCTGTTCTTGGTCTAGCCGCTCTCCCCAGGAGAGCCGCACGACCAGGCCTGCAGCTCGATCGCCAGTGATCTCCTGAAGAGCAGGAAGACCACTGGTCCAGACCAGCAGCTCGACCATCACCGTGGTTGATGATTGCCACAGTCCTCCCAGCCTACCGGTTCTGCTGGTAGGCAGGGGAAGAGCTCTCGTAACAGATCCCCTGACATAGAGACCGACGCTCCGTTCCTTGGTCCAGCGTTTCTCCGCAAGAAGCCGCTGGTCCAGACCTGCAGCTCAATTGCCACCGTTGGTTGGCGATCACCTGCAGTCCTCCCAGCCTACTAGTTCTGCTAGTAGGCAGGGTAGGAGCATCAGGTCTCCCTCACCTGTCTATTCAACCTCCTCAGGCTACACCGGGAGGAACGAGACGAACAGGAGTGACCGTGAGGATTGCACTTCTTATGATACAGCCACGAGCCTGGTTCGGTCTTGGGACCAACAGATCCTTGCTCAAGTGGTTGGAGAAGATCGTGGGGGGGTTAGCAAGGACGAATGACGCTTCCCAGATTCTTGGGGGGACCATCACCGCTGTTCACGTGATGGTCCGTCTGGACCACACACTCAAGAGAACAGGGCTCGCTCCCCCTTCGGTCCTCTTGAGAGGTTTCGGCCTCGACGAGGACTGGGACGCGTCGGAAGGCGATATCAGCTCTCTTCCGTCAGGTGCTCACTCAGCCCCACCCAGTTGATGGTCACGGTGGCGGCAGATGCTTAGCCTACAGTACGAGTTCATAACCCTCCTCGGGAAAATGTTTTCTCCTGATGGTAACGTTTTCCCAGACTCTTAGCGGTCCAACTGCTAGTTCCACTGGGAAGGCGAGCGAGTATCCAATCTTCCTCCCCCATTCCCTCTCTCCCTACGGCTACAAAGGAAAGGGGAGGGATCCTGCAGAGAGTTCTCCGTAGGATTCCACGTTGGGGACTGCGTTCCTGGGGGGATCTTCGGGTCCTACCGGACGTAAGCCCCCGTCGTTGAGGAAGGATCCTTCCCCATCCTCGATTTCTACAGGAATTGGGAGGGCCACCAACCGATGATCGTCTTGACGAATTCGGTGGGGGTTTCGCCAAGCGCTTGGAATTCTTCGGAATTTTTAGCGCACTCAGAGTGTTCTGGTTTTGTACATTTAACTTCCCTGTCAGATATATACTTAGCTATAGACTCCGTCGTCCCCGACAGAAATTCGAATTTCGCGGCACGCTACAGGTAAGTCAGGTGATCTACCGCCCTGCCGCTGGGTGGCAGGAATAGGAACCATTCCTGTTTTCTAATCAGATTTTCTCTGTCGCCGGTTCCGGTAACATCATTGCTGGTTCCTCCTGACTTGACTTTCGTTTTTCATCGCCGTTGATCTTCTGGACTGATTTATTTGGTGACGTATTGGATCTCTGGTTTGGCATACGCTTTTGTGGACTGTTTTTTTATTTCGGCTTCGGATTATTCTCAAGATGTCGGACTCTAACTATGCAGTTAGAAGATGTGTGAATGAGGGTTGTAGTGTGAGACTACCGAAAGCTTCGGTAGATCCTCACACTGTAAGCAAGCGGTGTAGGGGGAATGAATGTTCTGTATCTAACACTTGTAATGAATGTGTAAATTTGAGTGAGGAAGACTGCAAGACTCTAAATTCCTACTTAAGGAAATTGGAGAAGGATAGGGCTAGAAAAGCTTCTTCCAGAAGCTTGAGTAGGTCTCGCTCTAACGAGCCAGTTAGTAGTGTAGCACCTAATCCTCAAGTAATCGTTGTTTCCTCCCATACAGTATCAGCACCTTCCCCCTTCTCAGATACTGCAAATTCATCATCGGAAATTGCAGATTTGAAGGCTGCCCTCAAGAGGATGGAGCGTAAAATGCAAGCTCTAGAAGGTAAGCAAAGTGCAGTGGAAAGTGATGTTAGTGTCCCCAGTACAGTGGAGGGTGCGTCTGATCGGCTCTGTCTCGCTCCCAGGACTAGACCTCTTCCAAGCTCCCAGGCCCAGAGGAGAAGGAAAGTCGAAAGCCTTACGGAGGTTACGGAGAATCCCCACCGATCAGGCGTCCCAGACTGCCAAGGATCGCCATTGGAAAGGCATCCTCAAAGAGTGCATCTCCTCGTCCGATTCGTCTCCGCATAGACGTGGATGGAGTTCGGACGATCTATTGCGTCCTATGAAAAGAATTTGGAAAGCGCCTACTTTGGACTTGAGCCCGGAACGCTTTCCAGAAGACTCTCCATGCGAGAGGAAAAGAGCCAAGAAAGCCTTGATTGCGCCTGCTCTCGGCTCTGAGTCTCCTACATCCTCCAGACCTCCTTCCCCTCATTCTGATAAGGAGGAGGAAGATACAGCGACTAAGATTCTCCTTAAAATGCAGGAGCAAATCTCGTCATTGGTAGGAGTTCTAAAAAAGGACCCTCCTCGGAGGAAAGACGCTTTCTTCCGATAAAAAGATCTTCTCGTCCGGTGGATGTTCATGGCTCCAAGTGCCTCTCCTCTACTCCTCGTCCTAGGTCCGAGGCGCCAGATAGAGGATCTTCTGACAAAGAAGCAGCAGTCAGGCGCGAGGCGCCAACTAGGCGAAAAGCGCCAGATTCAGACAGCCCGGACAGGCGCGAACATCGTCCGATGCGGACAACGCCAGCCAAGCTCGAGGCGCCAACTAGGCGAAAAGCGCCAGATTCGGACAGCCCGGACAGGAGCGAGTTTTGTCCGATGCGGATAGCGCCAGCCAGGCGCGAGGCACCAGCCAGAAGCGAAGTGCCAGCCAGGCGCCAGGATCTCCAGTTTCACCTTTCGAGAGAGTAGTTAACCGGGAGGCTCCTCTTTGTAGCTTTTCACAGGATCAGCCTTCTCCTGACAGGGATGCAAGATGTCGCATAGGCGGCTGTCGCCCTTGTCAGGATGGTGCTGGTACTGTTAGAAGTTTTTCGCAAGGACAGCCTTCTCCTGGCAGGGACGCAAGATGTCGCACAGGCGGCCGTCGCCCTTGTCAGGATGGCTCTGATAATGATAGGAGTTTTTTGCAGAATCAGCCTTCTCCTGGCAGGGACGCAAGATGTCGCACAGGCGGCCGTCGCCCTTGTCAGGATGGCTCTGGTACTGCTAAAAGCCCTTCACCTTGCAAAAAGAGGCACTCTCCTTCGGTTGATCGCTCTTCTTCCACCAGAACTGGACTAGAGCTGGAAGATATTTCAGACTCAGAAGCTAATAAGGGTGCAGGTCTCTCGGACTACAAAACCTTAGCAGCTCTTTTACTGCAAGAATTTGGAGATTCTCTGAGTCCTGCCGCCCCTCCTTCTCCTCGTTCGTTGTTCACGAGTACGAAGACCTCAAAATCATCCTCCTTCTTGAAGATGCGCCCGACCATTTTCATGAAGAAAGCGCTACAGTGTTTTGGAAATTGGCTCAGCTCCAAGGAAGAATCTGGAAAGACTGTCTTTACCTGCCCCCCCTCCAGGCTTTCTGGGAGGAGAGGCATTTGGTATGAGACAGGGGAAGCAATGGGGCTAGCTCTCCCTGCTTCGGCTGAAGCAGACTTCTCCACGCTTGTAGACGCGTCGAGGAGACAATCACTGTCATCTGCAAGAACCACTTGGGGAATGTCAGAAATGGACCATCTCCTCAAGGGATTATTCCATGTCTTGGAAGTTTTTAACTTTCTAGACTGGTCCTTTGGGGCTTTGGCCAAGAAGACACAGGACCCTGACTTCCTGAGCCCTGAAGTCCTGCATAGTATATTAGCGTGCATGGACAAGGCGGTCCAAGACGGATCGGGGGAAGTGGCCTCCCTTTTCGGAGCAGGAATTCTTAAGAAGAGGGCTGTATTCAGCTCTTTCCTTACAAAAGCTGTCTTGCCTGTTCAGAGGTCGTCTCTGCTTTACACACCTCTTTCAAACCAGCTTTTCCCTTCTCAGTTAATGAGAGATATTTCTCACTCACTCACTGAGAAGGCGACTCAAGATCTTCTGGTGCAGTCAGCAAAGAAGACGAGGCCAGCCGTTCCTGCTGTGAAGAAGGAGTCACGTAACCCACAGCCGCCCTTTCGAGGGAGTTCATCTTCTCGATCCTCCTCTAGAAAGAGAGGAACTGAAAAGAGAGGTAGGTCTTCTTTTAGACCAGTTAAGAAGACCAAATGATGTGTCAGTCCTCCAAACACCAGTAGGCGCCAGGCTTCTGAAGTTCTCAGAAGCATGGGCTGTGAGAGAGGCAGACTCTTGGTCCCTCTCGATCGTGAGGAAGGGATATCTCATCCCCTTCAGAGACAGGCCTCCCTTGACGTCGACCCCAAGGGAACTGTCTGCGAAGTACAAAGACCCTGCCAAGAGAGAATCTCTTTTGCATCTTGTAGACCAGATGTTAGAAAAGGAGGCCATCAAACTAGTGCAGGATCCGCACTCCCTAGGCTTCTACAATCGACTGTTTCTCGTCCCGAAACCCTCGGGGGGGTGGAGGCCTGTTCTGGACGTGAGCGCTTTGAACCGTTTCGTAGAGAAGAAGAAATTCTCCATGGAAACTTCCAACTCTGTTCTTGCGGCTCTGCGTCCGGGAGATTGGATGGTCTCCCTAGACCTGCAGGACGCGTATTTTCACGTCCCCTTGCATCCTGCATCGAGGAAATATCTTCGGTTCATGGTACAGGGCAGGATCTTTCAGTTCAGGGCTTTGTGCTTCGGCCTGTCTACGGCCCCTCAAGTGTTTACGGGCCTGATGAGGAACGTAGCATGATGGTTACATCTGAAGGGGGTGAACATATCTCTTTACTTGGATGATTGGCTCATAAGAGCAAAATCGAAACATCAGTGTTTGGAGGACCTGGAAACGACTTTGGATCTTGTAAGATCGCTCGGACATTGTTTATCTGGGGATTCAGATGGATTTTCTGGGTTTTCGAGTGTTTCCATGGCGAGAAAGAATTGCTCGAGGCTTGGAAAAAGTCTCAACCTTCTTAGAGAAAGAAGGAAGCTCAGCGAGGGAATGGCTCAGTCTCCTGGGTACCCTTTCGTCGCTGGAGCAGTTCGTTTCTCTGGGGAGGCTCAACCTGAGACCTCTGCAGTTCTACCTACAAAGAATGTGGAATCGGAAGACAGGGGAACTGTCGGATTCTTTTCCCATTCAACCGGAGATCAAGTTCCACTTGAAGTGGTGGTTAACCCCTCTAGAGAGGAACGAAGGAGTGTCCCTTTCTCTTCGGAACCTGCTCCTAGTGTTGTTTTCCGACGCCTCGGAGACAGGTTGGGGAGCAACACTGGGAACGAAAGAAGTATCAGGCACCTGGACAAGAGAACAGGTGTCCTGGCACATCAACACGAAGGAACTTCTGGCTATCCATTTAGCCCTGCAGCACTTCGAATCGGACGTCAGAGGCGTGGTAGTCCAGGTCAATTCGGACAATACCACGGCTCTGGCTTACATCCGAAAGCAGGGAGGGACTCACTCTTTCTCCCTATACGAGATAGCAAGAGCTCTGTTAATCTGGGCAGAGGAACGAGGCATCATACTCCTGACAAGATTCGTGCAAGGAGTAAAGAATGTAAGAGCAGACCGACTGAGCAGGAAGAACCAGGTCCTTCCTACAGAGTGGACCCTCCACTCCGAAGTCTGCCAGAAACTGGTCCCTCTGGGGGAAACCTCAGATAGACCTGTTCGCCACGTTCCTCTCCAGAAGAATGGAAAACTTCTGCTCATCAGTGGAAGATCCCAGAGCCATAGCGATCGATGCCCTCCTCATGGATTGGTCGGGCATAGACGCTTACGCCTTCCCCCCATTCAAGCTGCTGGGGGAAGTACTAAGAAAGTTTGTGTCCTCAGAAGGAACGAGAATGACACTCATCGCTCCCTTTTGGCTCGCTCGAGATTGGTTCACAGAGGTACTGGAATGGACGGTGGACTTCCCCAGATCTCTTCCTGAAAGGACAGATCTGCTCAAACAACCCCACTTCGAGAGGTTCCATAAAACCTCCTCACTCTCTCCCTGACTGCCTTTCGACTATCGAAAGACTCGTCAGAGCGAGAGGCTTTTCTCGAAAAGCTGCGAGCGCGATTGCCAGAGCCCGCAGGTCTTCTACCCTGCGGGTTTATCAATCGAAGTGGGAAGTCTTCCGTAGATGGTGTAGGTCGAAGAAGCTGTCCTCCTCCAATACCTCTGTGACCGACATTGCCGATTTTCTTCTCTTCCTAAGAGAAGAATCACATTTGGCGGTTTCCACTATTAAAGGATACAGGAGCATGCTCTCTGCTGTATTCAGGAATAGGGGCCTGAACAGAGGAAAACAAAGATCTTCATGATCTTATACGGTCCTTCGAGACCCCCAAGACTAGATCTTCTCTACCTCCTAGCTGGAATCTAGACGTAGTTCTCAAGTTCCTCACATCGGATAGGTTCGAACCTCCTCATCAAGCCTCGTTTAGAGATATCACGAGGAAGTGCATTTTTCTCTTGGCCCTCGCGACTGCCAAGAGGGTCAGTGAACTGCATGCATTAGATTCCCGTGTGGGATTTAAAGGAGATTCTGCAGTTGTCTCTTTCCAACCTCTGTTTCTGGCTAAAAACGAGAACCCTTCTAGACCTTGGCCCAGAAGTTTTGAGGTCAAGGGACTTTCTCCTCTTGTTGGGAGTGAGTTAGAAAGGTCTCTTTGTCTAGTCAGAACTCTGAAGTTTTATCTTCAAAAGAAGAATCAACTGCAGGGTTGCCGTCAGAGTCTCTGGTGTGCTGTGAAGGACCCTAAGAGACCCATGTCAGAAAACGCACTAGCGTTCTTTGTTAGAAATGTGATATCGGAAGCACACATGAAGTGCCAAGATGAATCCTTGAAACTGCTAAGGGTTAAAGCGCATGAGGTATGTGCGGTTGCAACCTCTCTATCTTTCAGCAGAAATATGTCCATGAAGGATATTTTAGCAGCAACGTACTGGAGATGCAACTCTGTTTTTGCTTCCCATTACGTAAAGGATGTCAGAGTGACATACGAGAGATGCTTCTCTCTTGGTCCTTATGTATCAGCGGATACTGTGCTGGGACGAGGAGCTGATACTGATCCTTAATGATTTTAGTTTGCTTTTACAATTTTGGTGTTGAGTTTTTAGGGTTGCTTGAAAGGATGTTGGGGATAACTCCTTTCAATCTCATTACTAAACCAGGTATTAGGATCAGGTGATCGGGATCGGTGTTGTGCTCCTTGATGATGCCATTAGGCAAGGTGTTTTGTCATGTAAGTGGATGGGACCCCATTGACAAAGATCTTCAGGCTCTGTCGAGTAAGCGGATAAGACCCCATTGACAGACCCACAAGAACTCTTAGCATGAGGTCACTACCTCACTGAGGCTCTTGAGGCGAAGCAGGCTCCTAGGCAGTAGCCATGAAGTCTTCTGCCAAAACAGGTAGGAACCAAGGTTTTTGATATATTACCTACAACGAATGTCTTCCTGTTTATTTCAGTAGTTAGCTGTCTCTTACCCACCACCAAGGGTGCCAATCAGCTAAATATATATCTGACAGGGAAGTTGAATGTACAAAAATGATATTGTTATGTTACAATAAAGTTTTGTACATACTTACCTGGCAGATATATACTTAGCTATAGAGTCTGTCGTCCCCGACAGAAATTCGAATTTTGCGGCACACGCTACAGGTAGGTCAGGTGATCTACCACCCTGCCGCTGGGTGGCAGGAATAGGAACCATTCCCATTTTCTAATCAGATTTTCTCTTCCACTTGTCTCCTGAGGGGAGGCTGGGTGGGCCATTTAATTGTATATATCTGCCAGGTAAGTATGTACAAAACTTTATTGTAACATAACAATATCATTTTTCTACGATCTGCGAACACTTGGGTGAAACCACGGTCCAGAGTGGGCTAGACGAGAATCCCAGATAATTGTTACTACGATAATCGGGAATCTCGCCGAATGCTTGAATTCCTGGAATTTCTAGCGTTTGGAAGAAGCACTGCTGCTGAAGGAAGAATATCTCACAGTAGGCGGCCAACCCTGGGATAGAGAAGAACGGGTGGGAATATCCAGTTTGACTTGAACTATCTTCTTCAGTATCCTGTTATCACCATTAAAGTCTTCCTTCGGGGAAAAACTTCTCCTTCACTCTCTTCATTAGAGAATGAAGGGTGTCGGCTTCCAGTCCTTATTCTCTTTCCTTGAATGGAAAAGAATTTAGGATGGAGGTCTTTGTACAGGAACCTACAAATATTCTACGTATATTGCCCTCGCGACATGATTCTGTTAATCAGTTGAATTGTCCGAGGTGTAGGCACATACCGTAGTTAACTCTACGGATTGTGACCGAGACGAATAGTATCTTCTTAATTGAACTGCAACTCGGGACTGCCTGCAACCTCCCAGGAGTTACCAGTTTCGATTTTGAGATACTTATGGTATCGTTACGACAACACCACCTCAGTTTTTGTATTCACCGAAATCTGTTTCGTTTAAATGCAAATGCTCGAGTGTATTTTTTTGCACTCAATGGTTCTAGCCGAATGCATTCCTTCTTGGAATGGATTACCTGGCAACTCAGGATAACGAGTGAGTGAGAGCTAGCGGTGTATTGGGCTGCCTGCCGCAGCCTAGTACCAGCTAGCTCTCCGAGATTCACGGTCGGTTTATGTCTCTCTCCTCTACAATGATTGACTACCGAACCGTATCTCTGCCCAACAATCACAGACTTAGGTCTCTGGTTGGCTGGGATTCTCGCATACGTGAATGACCATCTCTGCTGCATCGCCTTGGACATTGCGAGAATTTTCAGACAGAGATATCTCAATAGAGACTATCATCTTTCTGTTTACTGCACGGTAACTGAAGTCTGTAGCCTAGTCTCCCGCTGCATCACACCTGCTGCTGCAATAATGCAGAATGATTTCTTCTAAATATATCTCGTATTCGTAGGTGTGCAATTGTTCATTGTTCGCCCCGAATTGTAGATGTATAATGGAAGACATCGCCCGTTCCCTGCCCTGCCAGCTCTACTTGCAAGTATATATATATATGTCTTCCCTGGATAACCTGAAAGAAGATGACGATGATTCAGCCCATGAGAAGCGGTTCTTCAGGCAGTACATCCCTGTGTTTTCATTACTGAAAAGCGCTCCGCTTTCATTGCAACTACGGCTTCTCACTGAACAGCAATGAAATAGCGGGTTAGCGTTTTCAGTCCTTTCCCAGCAAACACAGACATATCGGACCAATTCTGGATTATTGAGGATATCC
>NC_087201.1:93347747-93367770 GCF_015104395.2 Macrobrachium nipponense | reverse complement strand
TATGATATATATATTTATATATATATATATATTATTTATATTATTATTATTTTAATTATATATTATATATATATATATATATATATTATATATATTATATTAATATATATCTATATATATATAATATATATATATATATATATATATATATATATATATATATATATATATATATATATATATATACATACATCACACATATACATATACCATATTTGTAAGCACAGGTTCAGAATCTTGAGAATTACTTCTCTCGATTCGGCTGTGAAGATGTGGGTCTGCATTCACCTTCCATTTCCGTCTTCAACGGCACATAGTGTTGTTTCTCCTTAGCTGAGATTCAACTACTATTAGAACTTCTGTCTTGCCATCAGGGACCTCGGCCTCTAGAAGGCAATTGACTTTCGCCTTTTGGGCACATGCCTTGAGAGAATCATCACCTTGCCTTCCGGCATCGGTGGCAACAAATGGACGATTTGTATAGTCTCTCGGCATACCCCTTTAAAGGCGAGGGTCACGTGACTATGCTCGGATGCTTGGACAGCTCTCCTCACACAACCGAACGCAGTCAGTCGGCAGCTGTCGAAGCGTCTAAGTCCATTACGAGCTACGCTGTGGACTTAGTTCGGTTGTTCCAGATCAATCATTACTTCGTCCTACTAGCTTGTTCCAGTACTCATACCATCGACACCCACCATGGAGTGTCTGTGTCCTATCCACTACGGAGACGGAGAGACTTCGCCGCAGTGGGGTACGAGACTGCGAGAGACTTCGCTGCAATGGGATACGAGAATGCGAGACACTTCACTGCAGACGGATAGACCAGTATGGGTACTGGACATCACCGAAGATTATGTCGAGAAAGAGGGATAGGTCATCGCGACTATTCCCTTCTTTCCCTCCGAGTAGGGGAACTGCATGGCTTTTCCTGCGACATCAAGCATCCAGGAGATGGGGATCTGTGACGCTCGATTTCGTACCGAACTTCGTAGCGAAGACTCAGAATCCTTCGGTCCCTGCCGATCGGTTCGAGTCTTTCACAATCCCCCCCCAATGGACTTCACCAACATCGACGGGGATGAGATGCTGCTTTGTCCTGTGAGGGCGTTACGGCGCTATCTGAAGAGAACTCGGCACCTCAGGGCTGAGTGTCGACGCCTCTTCGTTAGCACCAGGATGACCAAGAAAGAAGTGTAAAGGAACACACTTTCTTTCTGGCTGCGTGAGGTGATCAGGAGGGCGTACGAAGCTGATGGTAGCGACGACATCCGTACCCTTCATCCAAGAGCCCACGAAGTCAGAGATATTGGTCCTTCCCTTGCGTTCCACAAGAACTTCTCCGTGGTGCAGGTACTGACTGAAGGCAGGGGTCTGGTCCAACCAGACCACCTGCACCTCCCTCTACCTTCAGGATATAGCCCACAGGTCCTTGGACACTTGTTCCTTAGGACCCGTGGTGGTTGCTCAACACGTGTAGCTTACCCAGCACCCAAACGAACAGAACAGCATCGCATCCTTGTGTGACTGCATGAAGGGATAGGTGAATGAGAGTGTGACTGGCCTTCTCTTCCCCATCTTTTTCTCTCCCCCTACCTGTGGGCAGAGGGACTTGGTCGTCACTACGCTGGATCAGGAGACTATGCAGGTAAGCTACTCGATCGAGCCCCATCCTTAGGGATAGGAGCGATTATCTACCACTTCCCCCAACAAGGGGGGGGAAGTGGAAGCCAACAAGAGACAACCCCTGACTTCATATTGCCTCTTGCAATAGGAACAAGTTCTTGCTTGCTAGTTTTAAGAGGTACGCTTGCCTCCCTCTTATTACTTGGGTCCAGAGGTCTGACCATTGATCCTGCGGTACATACCCCGATCAATTGGGCAGAGGCTGGGATCCCTCCCTCTGCTCTTATGACCAGGGAAGGAATCCAAGGTTGGGCGAGCACCAGTCTGTTCTTAAGACTCAGATTCTTACCACCAAGAAGTGAGTCTTCCTATTGTTAAAGGACCGATGGTTTGTATTACGTATCGGAACAAATGGAAATTTGTCGAAAATTGCATTTTTCCTAACTATACAAACCTGAGGTCCTTTACATATAGTCCCACCTCAGGCCAACCCTCACTCTGCGTTTTTCCAGGGCCTAAAGCAAAAGTGATTCTTCACCTCCCAGTCGCGCTGTGCGCACACTGTCAGACAAGCAGTTAGTAAACCTCGAGAAATCCCAGATTACTAGACTGTAAGAGTTTTAGATTACAGTTGCATTTTTCGACCATTTCGGTAGTCAAAGTTGACCGAACGTCGATTTTGTGTATTTATCGTGATTTATATGCAAATATTTCAAAAATGAGAAAAGCTATGATCTTCAATTATTTTTTGTTGTATTCTACATGAAATTGCGCACATTTCCATATATACAACTCTATGAAACGGCTAACATGAAATGGAGCAAATATTACGAGAATGTGACGTAAGCATTTCGGAGATTTGCGGCGGAGAATCCACGAGCGGAGGGAAAGGAAAAGTATTTTTCAAAGATTCACCATAAATCGAAATGTTGTGCTAGATATTTCAAATTTGTTTCCAAATTAAGATGAATGATTGAAAATTACTAGACCGTAAAAGTTTTAGATTACAATTGCGTTTTTCGACCATCTCATTAGTCAAAGTTGACCGAATGTCGATTTTTTTTTATTTATCGTGATTTACATGCAATTATTTCGAAAATAAGAAAAGCTACGACCTTCAATTATTTTTTGTTGTATTTGTTTCTACGTGGAATTGCGCACATTTTCATATATACAACTCTATATAACGGCTAATATGAAACGGAGTAAATATTACGAGAATGTGACGTAAGCATTTCGGAGATTTGTGGCGGAGAATCCGCGTGGGGAGGGAAGTAAAAAGTTGTTTTCAAAAATTCACAATAAATCGAAATATTGTACTAGAGACTTCGAATTTGTTTCAAAATAAAGAGAGATTATTGAATATTACTAGACTGTAAGAGTTTTAGCTTACAATTGCGTTTTTTGACCAATTCGGTAGAGTCAAAGTTGACTTAACGTCAATTTTTTTCTATTTATCGTGATTTATATGCTAATATTTCAAAAATGAGAAAAGATACGAGCTTCAATTAATTTTTGTTGTATTCTACATAAAACTGCGCACATTTTCGTATATAAAACTCTATATAACGGCTAATATGAAACGGAACAAATATTACGAGAATGTGACGTAAGCATTTCAGAGATTTGCGGCAGAGAATCCGTGTGGGGAAGGAAGGAAAAAGTTTTTTCAAAAATTCACCATAAATCAAAATATTGTGCTAGAGACTTCGAATTTGTTTCAAAATGAGGATAAATGATTGAATATTACTAGACTGTAAGAATTTTAGATTACAATTGCGTTTTTCGACCATTTCGGTAGTGTCAAAGTTGACCGAACGTCGATCTTTTCTATTTATCGTGATTTATATGCAAATATTTCAAAAATGAGATAAGCTCCGATCTTCAATAATTTTTTGTTGTATTCTACATAAAATTGCACACATTTACATATATATATACAACTCTGTGAAATGGCTAACATGAAACGGAGCAAATATTACGAGAATGTGACGTAAGCATTTCGGAGATTTGCGTCGGAGAATCCACGCGCTGAGGGAAAGGAAAAGTATTTTTCAAAGATTCACCATAAATCGAAATATTGTGCTAGAGACTTCGAATTTATTTCAAAACGAAGATAAATGATTGAAGATTACTAGACCGTAAATTTTTTAGATTACAATTGCGTTTTTTGACCATTTCATTAGAGTCAAATTTGTTTCAAAATAAAGAGAGATTATTGAATATTACTAGACTGTAAGAGTTTTAGCTTACAGTTGCATTTTTCGACCATTTCGGTAGAGTCAAAGTTGACCGAACGTCGATTTTGTGTATTTATCGTGATTTATATGCAAATATTTCAAAAATGAGAAAAGCTATGATCTTCAATTATTTTTTGTTGTATTTTACATGAAATTGCGCACATTTCCATATATACAACTCTATGAAACGGCTAACATGAAATGGAGCAAATATTACGAGAATGTGACGTAAGCATTTCGGAGATTTGCGGCGGAGAATCCACGAGCGGAGGGAAAGGAAAAGTATTTTTCAAAGATTCACCATAAATCGAAATATTGTGCTAGATATTTCAAATTTGCTTCCAAATTAAGATGAATGATTGAAAATTACTAGACCGTAAAAGTTTTAGATTACAATTGCGTTTTTCGACCATCTCGTTAGTCAAAGTTGACCGAACGTCGATTTTTATTTATTTATCGTGATTTATATGCAAATATTTCGAAAATAAGAAAAGCTACGACCTTCAATTATTTTTTGTTGTATTTGTTTCTACGTGGAATTGCGCACATTTTCATATATACAACTCTATATAACGGCTAATATGAAACGGAGTAAATATTACGAGAATGTGACGTAAGCATTTAGGAGATTTGAGGCGGAGAATTCGCATGGGGAGGGAAGTAAAAAGTTGTTTTCAAAAATTCACAATAAATCGAAATATTGTACTAGAGACTTCGAATTTGTTTCAAAATAAAGAGAGATTATTGAATATTACTAGACTGTAAGAGTTTTAGCTTACAATTGCGTTTTTTGACCATTTCGGTAGAGTCAAAGTTGACTTAACGTCGATTTTTTTCTATTTATTGTGATTTATATGCTAATATTTCAAAAATGAGAAAAGATACGAGCTTCAATTAATTTTTGTTGTATTCTACATAAAACTGCGCACATTTTCGTATATAAAACTCTATATAACGGCTAATATGAAACGGAACAAATATTACGAGAATGTGACGTAAGCATTTCAGAGATTTGCGGCAGAGAATCCGCGTGGGGAGGGAAGGAAAAAGTTTTTTCAAAAATTCACCATAAATCAAAATATTGTGCTAGAGACTTCGAATTTGTTTCAAAATGAGGATAAATGATTGAATATTACTAGACAGTAAGAATTTTAGATTACAATTGCGTTTTTCGACCATTTCGGTAGTGTCAAAGTTGACCGAACGTCGATCTTTTCTATTTATCGTGATTTATATGCAAATATTTCAAAAATGAGAAAAGCTCCGATCTTCAATAATTTTTTTTTGTATTCTACATAAAATTGCACACATTTACATATATATACAACTCTGTGAAATGGCTAACATGAAACGGAGCAAATATTACTAGAATGTGACGTAAGCATTTTGGAGATTTGCGGCAGAGAATCCACGCGCTGAGGGAAAGGAAAAGTATTTTTCAAAGATTCACCATAAATCGAAATATTGTGCTAGAGACTTCGAATTTATTTCAAAACGAAGATAAATGATTTAAGATTACTAGACCGTAAATTTTTTAGATTACAATTGCGTTTTTCGACCATTTCATTAGAGTCAAATTTGACTGAACATCGGTTATTTTGTATTTTCATACAATCAACTTACCTGTCAGATATATACATAGCTAAGACTCCGTCGTCCCCGACAGAAATTAAAATTTTGCGCCACTCGCTACAGGTAGGTCAGGTGATCTACCGGCCTGCCCTGGGCGGCAGGACTAGGAACCATTCCCGTTTTCTATCATATTTTCTCTGTCGCCGGTGGTATCAACATTGTTGTTATTACCTCTTGACTTAGATTCTTATTTCAACCTTTGATCATCGTTTCTCGGCTTTTTGGTGACGTATCTGGATCGTGGTTTTTCGCATTCGCTACTGTGGACTGATTTTGGACTTGCTTTTTGATTTTTTCTCAGTATGTCTGACTCAAATGTGAGTGTGAGAATGTGTGAATGTAGGCTGCAGGGTGAAGATACCGAAGGCTTCGTTGATCCTCACACTGTATGTCGTAAATGTAGGGGTTTCAGTGTTCTTCTACTAATACCTGTCATGAATGTGAGGGATTAAATGCAGAAGAATGGAAGACTTTAACTTCTTATTTGAAGAAGTTAGAGAGGGATAGGGTTAGACGTTTGAAAGGTGTGAGTACTAGGCCTATTGAGCCTTTGATTGACCCTATATCTAATCCTGATGAGTTGGATTCTCCCTATATGTCGACTTCACAAGCTTTACTTTCAGAATCGGTCTCTGAAATCGCCGATCTGAAAGCTACTATTCATAAGATGAAGTCCAAAATGGCGGACTTACAAGGTAAGGGTAGTGAAAGTGAAATGTTCAGTGAAATGAGTTCTCCCAGTGTTGTGGAGGGGGCGTTTGATCGTCCCTGCGACGCTCCCAGGCCTAGACCTCTTCCAAGCTCCCATGCCCAGAGGAGAAGGAAAGTCGAAAGCCTTAAGGAGGTCGTGGGGAATCCCCAACGGTCAGACGTCCCTTCAGCAGGCTCTGTTTCGATTCAGGTTGCTCAGGGCCACTATAGAAAAAGCGTCCTGCGAGAGTGTTTCTCCTCCTCTCCCTCACCTAAACGAGGGTGAAGG
Organism: Macrobrachium nipponense; assembly: GCF_015104395.2. NCBI lineage: Eukaryota > Metazoa > Arthropoda > Malacostraca > Decapoda > Palaemonidae > Macrobrachium > Macrobrachium nipponense. The sequence continues at coordinate 93,361,296 of NC_087201.1, read as the reverse complement.
ATTTGGACCTTTCTAGGCCTCTGAACGGCATTTGACAGAACCTGAATTGGATTCAAGCCCTGAGCGCTTCTCAGATGAAGCTCCCTCGTCTATTAAAAAGGAAAAAAGGCGAAGGTGGCGTCAGCGTCACCTTACATGGACGTAGCAGGACGCTTGCCTTCTACTTCTCCCCCGATTGAAGATGACGTGGGAGAAGCTTCAAGGAAAATTCTCCTGGCTGTACAAGAAAACAGCTAGCCTCTTGGTGGGAGTGTTGCGAGAGATCCTCCTCGTAAGAAGGACGCTTTGCTTCCAATCAAAAGACTCGCCCGTCGCCCCGTATCTCCTCTCCTGCAAAACGAGAGGCGTCTTGCAGACGTGAAGCTTTGTCTTCCAAACATACTGCAGAAGTTTCGGTTTCTAGATCGAGATCTAGGGAACCTTATGGCAGAGACGTACGCCAGATAGACGTGAAGGCGTCTTACAGGCGCGAGGCGTCATACAGAGCGTCATATAAGCGCGAGGCGCCAGCCAAGGTTTTGGCGCCAGTCAGGACGCCAGTTGAGAGCGAGACGTCTTCCAGGCGCGAGGCGTCATCCAGACGTCAGCAGTCAGACAAACGTGAGGCGTCAGCCAGGACGCTTGGCGGACGAGAAGTGTCATCCAAGCGTGAGGCGTCATCCGTTTATGGAGAGAAGCCTAGGCTTTTGGCGCCTACCAAGAAGGAAGCTTCTCTTAAAGCTCAGACTTTGAAGAGGAAGGAATATCATTCCCTCAGTCCCTCTCCTATCAGGAGTTTGTCTCCCCCAGAGGAAAGACGTCCTGTTTTATCTTCAGAGACTCCTCTAGACCCCGAGTTGGAGGAAAACTCGGAAGACGAATATCAGGGAAGAGAAGGACTTTCTAACTATAAAGTTTTCAACAGCCCTGCTTCTGGAAGAGTATGGAGACGATGACCCCTGCCTGCTCCTCCTTCTCCGCGCTCTCTTTTCTCGAGCGCAAAGGCGAAGAAGTCTTCGTCTTTTCTTCGAATGAAGCCCGCCATTTCGATCGATGAAGAGGGTCTCTTCATTCTTTAAATTCTTGATGGAGTCAAAGAAGGAGTTGGTCAGAACGGTCTTCTGCATGCCCCCAGCGAGACTCGCTGGTAAACGGGGGCATTTGGTATCAGACGGGAGAGAATATGGGCATTTCTCTTCCGTCTTACGGGAAAAAAAAAAAAAAACAAAACAGAAGCGGACTTTTCAACCTTAGTCGATGCATCTCGAAGGCAAGGTTTTGAACTCTGCCCGTGTGACTTGGGGCATTTCAGAGCTGGATCATCTCCTCAAGGGACTCTTCCATGTATTAGAAGTTTTCAACTTCTTAGATTGGTCCCTTGGGGTGATGTCCAAGAAGGCCCATGATTCGGAAGGACTCGACCCAGAAGTCCTTCTATGTATTCTGTCTTGTATTGACAAAGCGGTACAGGATGGTTCGTTTGAGATCTCTTCTTTATTTGGAGCAGGTCTTCTTAAGAAGAGGACAGTCTTTAGTGCCTTTTTGACGAAAGCTGTCTCCCACTCTCAAAGGGCAGCACTACTGTACTTCTCCATTATCGGATTTTTGTTTCCTTCTCAGTTAGTGAAGGACATTTCTCGTTCATTAACTGAGAAGGCGACTCAAGACCTTCTTACCAGTCGCTAGTTAGAAGAAACCTGCACTGCGGCGGAAAAGAAAGGACCGAGTACATCGGTTCAGCCCTTTCGAGGTGGCCCGACCTCCAGAGCTCCCTCAAGAAGGAAGGCTTCTGAGAAGAGAGGTAGGTCTGCCTTTCGTCCCTTTAAAAAGGGAAAGTGATGCTTCTCTCCTCCAAGCACCAGTAGGTGCCAGGCTCCTGGGATTTGTGGAGTCCTGGGCACGTTAAATCAACAGACGCTTCATCAATGTCTGTAATAAGGAAAGGATATCTTTATCCCTTTTTCTGGACAGTCCTACCCCTGACTTCAATACCGCGGGAACTGTCAGCCAAGTACAAGGATCCTGTGCTGAGGGATACTCTTCGATTGATGGTGGATCAGATGTGGGACAAGAGAGCGATAGAACTAGTACTGGATCAAAATTCCCCGGGGTTTTACAATCGCCTTTTTCTGGTTGCGAAGGCCTTGGGAGGCTGGAGACCAGTACTAGACGTCAGCTCTCTGAACAAATTTGTTCAGAAGGAGAAGTTCTCGATGGAGACTTCTGCCTCAGTCCTTGTGGCCATGCGACAAGGAGATTGGATGGTGTGTCTGGATCTCCAGGACGCCTATTTTCACGTCCCGATCCACCCTTCATCGAAGAATACCTTCTCCGTTTCATGACGGGGGGAAGGATCTTTCAGTTCAGAGCCTTGTGTTTCGGCCTTTCAACAGCTCCTCAGGTCTTCACAAGCCTGATGAAGAATGTGGCGAGGTTTCTTCACCTCAAAGGTGTAAATATCTCTCTGTATCTGGACGACTGGCTCATCAGGGCCAGATCAGAGAGACAGTGCTTGGAGGACCTTACGTTGACATTAAACCTGATCAGATCATTGGGATTACTCGTAAACCTCGAGAAGTCACAGCTGACCCCCAGACAGAACTTAGTCTATCTGGGGATTCAGATGGATTCTCGGGGTTTTCGAGTATTTCCTTCGCAAGAGAGAATCGCAAAATGTTTGCAGAAAGTCTCTCTCTTCTTAGGGAAGGAACAGACAGTCGCGAGGAATGGTCTGAGCCTTCTAGGGACCCTTTCCTCGCTCGAACAGTTCTTCCCACTAGGAAGACTTCATTTACGTCCACTTCAATTCTTCCTCAAGAGGTCTTGGAGTTGGAAGACCGGACATCTTTCAGACGCCTTTTCCATTCCAGTGGAGAATGAGACCGTACTTGGAATGGTGGTTTGCCCCCTCTGAAGGAGAACAAAGGAATCTCTCTGAAAATCCAGAACCCAGACCTAGTGTTGTACTCCGACGCGTCGGAGAAAGGTTGGGGAGCAACATTAGGCTCGAAGGAAGTGTCAGGCACCTGGGAACCGCAGCACAGGTGTCTTGGCACATAAACTGCAAAGAGCTCTTTGCCGTACACCTGGCTCTGAAGAGTCTAGAATCTCTTGTTTCGAACAAAATAGTTCAAGTAAATGTGGACAACACCACAGCACTTGCCTACATTCGGAAACAAGGAGGGACTCACTCCTTGTTCCTTTATGAACTTGCGAAAGATCTTCTACTTTGGACGTCTCACAGGAACATCTCCCTGCTACAAGGTTCGTTCAGGGAGAAAGGAATGTGAGGGCGGACAGGCTCAGCAGGAGGGGAACCAGGTCCTTCACACGAGTGGACCCTACACGAAGATGTGTCAAGATCTCTGGTCTCTTTGGGGGACTCCTCATGTGGATCTCTTCGCCACGTTCATCTCCAAAAGGCTGGCAGTCTTTTGCTCGGTCGTGGAAGACCCCAGAGCTCTGATAGTAGACGCCTTCCTGCTAGACTGGTCTCACGTAGACGTCTACGCTTTTCCTCCATTCAAAATCCTGGGACTAGTGCTGAAAAAGTTTGTGGCTTCAAATGGGACGAGGATGACATTGATAGCCCCCTTTTGGCCGGCACAAGACTGGTTCACGGAGGTGGTGGAGTGGATGGTAGATTTTCCAAATCCCTGCCCTCCCAAGAAGGATGGATCTTCTCAAACAGCCACACTTCCAGAGGTATCATCAAAAACCTCCCCGCTCTCGCTCTGACTGCCTTTCGACTATCGAAAGACTCGTCAGAGCGAGAGGGTTTTCTCGAAAAGTTGCAAGCGCGATCGCGAGAGCCCGCAGAACCTCCACTAGACAAGTATATCAGTCCAAGTGGGAGGTTTTTAGAAGGTGGTGCAGAACTAAGAAGTTTTCCTCCTCCACTACCTCTATAGCGGAAATTGCGGATTTCCTTCTATTCCTGAGAGAAGAATCTCATCTAGCTGTACCACAATAAAGGGATACAGAAGTATGCTTTTGGCAGTCTTCAGGAATAGAGGATTAGATCTGGCAGATAACAAGGATCTCCACGATCTCATAAGGTCCCTTGAGACTACGAAGTCTAAGGAACCGGTCCCTCCTAACTGGAACCTAGACGTGGTACTCAAGTTCCTGTCATCCGAAAGGTTCGAACCTCCTCATCTGGCGTCGTTTCGAGACATCACTAGGAAATGCCTATTCCTATTATCTTTAGCTACGGCAAAGAGAATTAGTGAATTACATGCTCTGGAGGATAAAGTAGGATTCTAGGGAGACTCAGCTATTTGCTCGTTTAAAACCCTGTTTTTAGCTAAAAACGAAATCCCACGAATCCCTGGCCTAAGTCATTCGAAGTTAAAGGCTTATCGAGTCGTAGGCAGAGAAGCAGAGAGGTCTCTATATCCTGTAAGAGCTCTAAAATTCTACCTTCAGAGAAAGCACCAGATGGGAGGCTCTAGGCAAGGTCTTTGGTGCGCGGTAAAAGACCCCACAAGACTGATGTCCAAGAATGCTCTTGCATTCTTTGTGAGAAACGTCATTACAGACGGCGCATAAGATCTGTCCTGACGAAGAGTTCTGACTGTTAAGAGTGAAAGCTCATGAAGTTGAGAGCAGTAGCGACGTCTCTCTCGTTTCAAAAGAAGATGTCACTTTAAAAACATCATAGATACGACATTTTGGAGATGCAACTCAGTATTTGCATCTCATTACTTGAGAGACGTTCGTGTTACCTATGAGAAATGTTTTTCTCTGGGTCCTTTCGTATTGGCGGATATGATCCTGGGTATGGGAGCCAACACCAATCCTTAAGTATATACTTACCTTCTTTTTAGATATGTTCTAGAGTCTCTTCTAACTAAAAGGACTTGGTGCTGCACAGGCGGCCGTCTCTGTTGTTCAGTAAGAAACCCTTGTGATATCTAATTAGATGAGTATAATTTATGTGTGCGTATTGTGCTTTTTGAGTTATGGTTGTTGTGAAGAGTTCGGGGGATAACTCGGAACAATCTTTATTTCTAACATGTGGTTAGGATCAGGTGGTCGGGATTGGTTGTATGCTCCTTCATAAGGTGTATTGTCATATAAGTGGATCAGCACCCATTGACAAAGTCCTTTCAGGCTCTGCCGAGTAAGCGGATAAGACCCCATCGGCAGACGCACAAGAACTCTTGGCCATAGATCATATATCTCGCTAAAGTTTCTTGAGGTGATGCAGACTACTGGGCAAACACCCACGAAGTCTACCACCTATCAGGTAGGAACCAAGGTTTTATTTATACCTATACCTACAACATATGTTGTTTACCTGTCTATTCCATAAGTAGCTGTCTCTTACCCTCCACCAAAGGGTGCCAATCAGCTATGTATATATCTGACAGGTAAGTTGATTGTATGAAAATGATATTGTTATGATAGCAATAAAAGTTTCATACATACTTACCTGGCAGTATATACGATTAATGGCCCACCCACCTCCCCGCATAAGACAGTGACAAGAGAGAAAATATGATAGAAAACGGGAATGGTTCCTAGTCCTGCCGCCCAGGGCAGGCCAGTAGATCACCTGACCTACCTGTAGCGAGTGGCGCGAAATTTGAATTTCTGTCGGGGACGACGGAGTCTTAGCTATATATATATCTGCCAGGTAAGTATGTATGAAACTTTATTGTATCATAACAATATCATTTATCGTGATTTATATGCAAATATTTCGAAAATAAGAAAAGCTACGACCTTCAATTATTTTTTGTTGTATTTGTTTCTACATGGAATTGCGCACATTTTCATATATGCAACTCTATATAACGGCTAATATGAAACGGAGCAAATATTACGAGAATGTGACGTAAGCATTTCGGAGATTTGTGGCGGAGAATCCGCGTGGGGAGGGAAGGAAAAAGTTGTTTTCAAAAATTCACAATAAATCGTAATATTGTGCTAGAGACTTCGAATTTGTTTCAAAATGAAGAGAGATGATTGAATATTACTAGACTGTAAGAGTTTTAGCTTACAATTGCGTTTTTTGACCATTTCGGTAGAGTCAAAATTGACTGAACGTCGATTTTTTTCTATTTATCATTATTTATATGCAAATATTCCAAAAATGAGAGAAGCTACGAGCTTCAATTATTTTTTGTTGTATTGTACATAAAATTGCGCACATTTTCATATATACAACTCTATATAACGGCTAATATGAAACGGAACAAATATTACGAGAATGTGACGTAAGCATTTCAGAGATTTGCGGCGGAGAATCTGCGTGGGGAGGGAAGGAAAAAGTTTTTTCAAAAATTCACCATAAATCAAAATATTGTGCTAGAGACTTCGAATTTGTTTCAAAATGAAGATAAATGATTGAATATTACCAGACTATACGAGTTTTAGATTACAATTGCGTTTTTCGACCATTTCGGTAGAGTCAAAGTTGACCGAACGTTGATTTTTTCTATTTATCGTGATTTATATACAAATATTTCAAAAATGAGAAAAGCTACGATCTTCAATTATTTTTTGTTGTATTCTACCTAAAATTGCACACATTTTAATATTTACAACTCTATGAAATGGCCAACATGAAACGGAGCAAATATTACGAGAATGTGACGTAAGCATTTCGGAGATTTGCGGTGGAGAATCCGCGTGCTGAGGGAAAGGAAAGGTATTTTTCAGAGATTCACCATAAATCGAAATATTGTGCTAGAGATTTCAAATTTTTTTCAAAATTAAGATGAATGATTGAAAATTACTAGACCGTAAAAGTTTTAGATTACAATTGCGTTTTTCGACCATCTCGTTAGTCAAAGTTGACCGAACGTCGATTTTTTTCTATTTATCGTGATTTATATGCAAATATTTCGAAAATAAGAAAAGCTATGACCTTCAATTATTTTTTGTTGTATTTGTTTCTACGTGGAATTGCGCACATTTTCATATATACAACTCTATATAACGGCTAACATGAAACGGAGTAAATATTACGAGAATGTGACGTAAGCATTTCGGAGATTTGTGGCGGAGAATCCGCGTGGGGAGGGAAGTAAAAAGTTATCAAAAATTCACAATAAATCGAAATATTGTACTAGAGACTTCGAATTTGTTTCAAAATAAAGAGAATATTGAATATTACTAGACTGTTAGAGTTTTAGCGTACAATTGCGTTTTTTGACTATTTCGGTAGAGTCAAAAGTGACTGAACTTCGATTTTTTTTGTATTTATCGTGATTTATATGCTAATATTTCCAAAATGAGAAAAGCTACGACCTTCAATTAATTTTTGTTGTATTCAACATAAAATTGCGCACATTTTCGTATATAAAACTCTATATAATGGCTAATATGAAACGGAACTAATATTACGTGAATGTGACGTAACCATTTCAGAGATTTGCGGCGGAGAATCCGTGTGGGGGGAGGGAAGGAAAAAGTTTTTAAAAAAATTCACCATAAATCAAAATATTGTGCTAGAGACTTCGAATTTGTTTCAAAATGAAGATAAATGATTGAATATTACTAGACATTAAAAGTTTTAGATTACAATTTATTAGTCAAATTTGACTGAACATCGATTATTTTGTATTTATCGAGATTTATATGCAAATATTTCGAAAATAAGAAAAGCTACGACCTTCAATTATTTTTTGTTGTATTTGTTTCTACATGGAATTGCGCACATTTTCATATATGCAACTCTATACAACGGCTAATATGAAACGGAGCAAATATTACGAGAATGTGATGTAAGCATTTCGGAGATTTGTGGCGGAGAATCTGCATGGGCAGGGAAGGAAAAAGTTGTTTTCAAAAATTCACAATAAATCGAAATATTGTGCTAGATACTTCGAATTTGTTTTTCAAAATGGAAGAGAAATGAGTTGAATATTACTAGAACTGTAAGAGTTTTAGCTTACAATTGCGTTTTTTTTTTTTTTTCACTATTTCGGTAGTCAAAATTGACTGAACGTCGATTTTGTTTTTTTCTATTTCATCATGGTTTATATGCAATATTTCAAAAATGAGAAAAGCTACGACCTTCAATTATTTTTTGTTGTATTTTACATAAAATTGTGCACATTTTCTTATATACAACTCTATATAACGGCTAATATGAAACGGAACAAATATTACGAGAATGTGACGTAAGCATTTCAGAGATTTGCGGCGGAGAATCCGCGTGGGGAGGGAAGGAAAAAGTTTTTTCAAAAATTCACCATAAATCAAAATATTGTGCTAGAGACTTCGAATTTGTTTCAAAATGAAGAGAGATGATTGAATATTACTAGACTGTAAGAATTTTAGATTACAATTGCGTTTTTCGACCATTTCGGTAGAGTCAAAGTTGACTGAACGTCGATTTTTTCTATTTATCATGATTTATATGCAAATATTTCAAACATGAGAAAAGCTCCGATCTTCAATAATTTTTTGTTGTATTCTACCTAAAATTGCACACATTTTCATATATACAACTCTATGAAATGGCTAACATGAAAGGGAGCAAATATTACGAGAATGTGACGTAAGCATTTCGGAGATTTGCGGCGGAGAATCCGTGCGCTGAGGGAAAGGAAAGGTATTTTTCAAAAATTCACCATAAATCGAAATATTGTGCAAGAGACTTCGAATTTCTTTCAAAATGAAGATAAATGATTGAATATTACTAGACCGTAAGAGTTTTAGTTTACAATTGCGTTTTTGACCATTTCGGTAGAGTTAAAGTTGACCGAACATCGAATTTTTTCTACTTATCATGATTTATATGCAAATATTTCGAAAATAAGAAAAGCTACGACCTTCAATTATTTTTTATTGTATTTGTTTCTACATGGAAATGCGCACATTTTCATATATACAACTCTATGTAACGGCTAATATGAAACGGAGCAAATATTAAGAGAATGTGACGTAAGCATTTCGGAGATTGTGGTGGAGAATCCGTGTGCAGATGGAAGGAAAAAGTTGTTTCCAAAAATTCACAATAAGTCGAAATATTGTGCTAGAGACTTTGAATGTGTTTTAAAATGAAGATAGATGATTGAATATTACTAGACTGTAAGAGTTTTAGCTTACAATTGCGTTTTTTGACCATTTTGGTAGAGTCAAATTTGACCGAACGTCGATTTTTTTTCTATTTATCGTGATTTATATGCAAATATTTCGAAAAAGAGAAAAGCTACGACCTTCAATTATTTTTTGATGTATTGTACATAGAATTGCGCACATTTTCATATATAAAACTCTATATAACGGCCAATATGAAACGGAACAAATATTACGAGAATGTGACGTAAGCATTTCAGAGATTTGCGGCGGAGAATCCGTGTGGGGAGGGAAGGAAAAAGTTTTTTTCAAATATTCACCATAAATCGAAATATTGTGCTAGAGACTTTGAATTTGTTTCAAAATGAAGATAAATGATTGAATATTACTACTGTAAGAGTTTTAGATTACAATTGCGTTTTTCGACCATTTCGGTAGAGTTAAAGTTGACAGAACGTCGATTTTTTGTATTTATCGTGATTTATATAGAAATGTTTCAAAAATGAGAAAAGTTACGATCTTTAATAAATTTTTTTATGTATTCTACTTGAAATTGCGCACATTTTCATATATACAACTCTATGAAACGGCTAACATGAAACGGAGCAAATATTACGAGAATGTGACCTAAGCATTTCGGAGATTTGCGGCGGAGAATCCACGCGCAGAGGGAAATGGAAAAGGAAAAGTTTATTTTTCAAATTCACCATAAATCAAAATACTGTGCTAGAGATTTCGAATTTCTTTCAAAATGAAGATAAATGATTGAAGATTACTGGACCGTAAAACTTTTAGCTTACAATTGCGTTTTTTGACCATTTCGGTAGTCAAAGTTGACCAAACGTCTATTTTTTTCTATTTATCGTGATTTATATGCAAATATTTCGAAAATAAGAAAAGCTATGACCTTCAATTATTTTTTGTTGTATTTGTTTCTGCATGGAATTGCGCACAATTTCATACATAAAACTCTATATAACGGCTAATATGAAACGGAGCAAATATTACAAGAACGTGATGTAAGCATTTCAATGATTTGCGGCAGAGAATTCGCGCGCGGAGAGAAGGAAAAAGTTGTTTCCAAAAATTCATAATAAATCAAATGATTGTGCTAGAGACTTCGAATTTGTTTCAAAATGAAGAGAGATGATTGAATATTAATAGACTGTAAGAGTGTTAGCTTACAATTGCGTTTTTTGACCATTTCGGTAGAGTCAAAATTGACTGTACGTCGATTTTTTTCTATTTATCATGATTTATATGCAAATATTCCAAAAATGAGAGAAGCTACGAGCTTCAATTATTTTTTGTTGTATTGTACATAAAATTGCGCACATTTTCATATATACAACTCTATATAACGGCTAATATGAAACGGAACAAATATTACGAGAATGTGACGTAAGCATTTCAGAGATTTGCGGCGGAGAATCTGCGTGGGGAGGGAAGGAAAAAGTTTTTTCAAAAATTCACCATAAATCGAAATATTGTGCTAGAGACTTCGAATTTGTTTCAAAATGAAGATAAATGATTGAATATTACCAGACTATAAGAGTTTTAGATTACAATTGCGTTTTTCGACCTTTTCGGTAGAGTCAAAGTTGACCGAACGTTGATTTTTTCTATTTATCGTGATTTATATACAAATATTTCAAAAATGAGAAAAGCTACGATCTTCAATTATTTTTTGTTGTATTCTACCTAAAAGTGCACACATTTTAATATTTACAACTCTATGAAATGGCCAACATGAAACGGAGCAAATATTACGAGAATGTGACGTAAGCATTTCGGAGATTTGCGGTGGAGAATCCGCGTGCTGAGGGAAAGGAAAGGTATTTTTCAAAGATTCACCATAAATCGAAATATTGTGCTAGAGATTTCAAATTTTTTTCAAAATTAAGATGAATGATTGAAAATTACTAGACCGTAAAAGTTTTAGATTACAATTGCGTTTTTCGACCATCTCGTTAGTCAAAGTTGACCGAACGTCGATTTTTTTCTATTTATCGTGATTTATATGCAAATATTTCGAAAATAAGAAAAGCTATGACCTTCAATTATTTTTTGTTATTTGTTTCTACGTGGAATTGCGCACATTTTCATATATACAACTCTATATAACGGCTAATATGAAACGGAACAAATATTACGAGAATGTGACGTAAGAATTTCAGAGATTTGCGGCGGAGAATCTGCGCGGGGAGGGAAGGAAAAAGTTTTTTAAAAAATTCACCATAAATCAAAATATTGTGCTAGAGACTTCGAATTTGTTTCAAAATGAAGATAAATGATTGAATATTACTAGACATTAAAAGTTTTAGATTACAATTTATTAGTCAAATTTGACTGAACATCGATTATTTTGTATTTATCGAGATTTATATGCAAATATTTCGAAAATAAGAAAAGCTACGACCTTCAATTATTTTTTGTTGTATTTGTTTCTACATGGAATTGCGCACATTTTCATATATGCAACTCTATATAACGGCTAATATGAAACGGAGCAAATATTACGAGAATGTGATGTAAGCATTTCGGAGATTTGTGGCGGAGAATCTGCATGGGCAGGGAAGGAAAAAGTTGTTTTAAAAAATTCACAATAAATCGAAATATTGTGCTAGATACTTCGAATTTGTTTCAAAATGAAGAGAAATGATTGAATATTACTAGACTGTAAGAGTTTTAGCTTACAATTGCGTTTTTTTACTATTTCGGTAGTCAAAATTGACTGAACGTCGATTTTTTTCTATTTATCATGATTTATATGCAAATATTTCAAAAATGAGAAAAGCTACGACCTTCAATTATTTTTTGTTGTATTTTACATAAAATTGTGCACATTTTCTTATATACAACTCTATATAACGGCTAATATGAAACGGAACAAATATTACGAGAATGTGACGTAAGCATTTCAGAGATTTGCGGCAGAGAATCCGTGTGGGGAAGGAAGGAAAAAGTTTTTTCAAAAATTCACCATAAATCAAAATATTGTGCTAGAGACTTCGAATTGGTTTCAAAATGAAGATAAATGATTGAGTATTACTAGACTGTAAGAATTTTAGATTACAATTGCGTTTTTCGACCATTTCGGTAGAGTCAAAGTTGACAGAACGTCGATTTTTTGTATTTATCGTGATTTATATAGAAATGTTTCAAAAATGAGAAAAGTTACGATCTTTAATAATTTTTTTATGTATTCTACATGAAATTGCACACATTTTCATATATACAACTCTATGAAACGGCTAACATGAAACGGAGCAAATATTACGAGAATGTGACCTAAGCATTTCGGAGATTTGCGGCGGAGAATCCACGCGCGGAGGGAAAGGAAAAGTATTTTTCAAAAATTCACCATAAATCGAAATAATGTGCTAGAGATTTCGAATTTCTTTCAAAATGAAGATAAATGATTGAAGATTACTGGACCGTAAAAGTTTTAGCTTACAATTGCGTTTTTTGACCATTTCGGTAGTCAAAGTTCACCAAACGTCTATTTTTTTCTATTTATCGTGATTTATATGCAAATATTTCGAAAATAAGAAAAGCAATGACCTTCAATTATTTTTTGTTGTATTTGTTTCTACATGGAATTACGCACAATTTCATACATAAAACTCTATATAACGGCTAATATGAAACGGAGCAAATATTACGAGAACGTGATGTAAGCATTTCAATGATTTGCGGCGGAGAATTCGCGCGCGGAGAGAAGGAAAAAGTTGTTTCCAAAAATTCACAATAAATCGAATTATTGTGCTAGAGACTTCCAATTTGTTTCAAAATGAAGATAGATGATTGAATATTACTAGACTGTAAGAGTTTTAGCTTACAATTGCGTTTTTTGACCATTTCGGTAGTCAAAATTGACCGAACGTCGATTTTTTTCTATTTATCAGGATTTATATGCAAATATTTCGAAAAAGAGAAAAGCTACGACCTTCAATTATTTTTTGATGTATTGTACATAGAATTGCGCACATTTTCATATATAAAACTATATAACGGCCAATATGAAACGGAACAAATATTACTAGAATGTGACTTAAGCATTTCAGAGATTTGCGGCGGAGAATCCGTGTGGGGAGGGAAGGAAAAAGTTTTTTTCAAATATTCACCATAAATCGAAATATTGTGCTAGAGACTTTGAATTTGTTTCAAAATGAAGATAAATGATTGAATATTACTATTGTAAGAGTTTTAGATTACAATTGCGTTTTTCGACCATTTCGGTAGAGTTAAAGTTGACAGAACGTCGATTTTTTGTATTTATCGTGATTTATATAGAAATGTTTCAAAAATGAGAAAAGTTACGATCTTTAATAAATTTTTTTATGTATTCTACATGAAATTGCACACATTTTCATATATACAACTCTATGAAACGGCTAACATGAAACGGAGCAAATATTACGAGAATGTGACCTAAGCATTTCGGAGATTTGCGGCGGAGAATCCACGCGCGGAGGGAAAGGAAAAGTATTTTTCAAAAATTCACCATAAATCAAAATACTGTGCTAGAGAT
>NC_087201.1:93290247-93342747 GCF_015104395.2 Macrobrachium nipponense | reverse complement strand
CATCATCACTGACATCGGGAGTGATGTCCTCGTCGCTAGATGACCAACCGCCATCAAAATGAGGACTTGCGACATGCTGCCGATCGAGCTCTAATAAGTAGTCGTCAATGTCCTTTGCTTCAAGGCCTCCCAAATGCTCGTAAGAAGAGAGCGCCGAGATCTCCTAACTCCTCTCCGGAAGGTTTTGCTTATAAGACGAAGGAAGTTTTGGTAGGACTCCAGCAACAGTTGTCCGCCTTGGTAGGAGTTCTTTCAGAAGGCTCTTCTCGGAAGAAAGACGTTTCTCTTCCCATCAAGAGTTCAGTTAGGAGAGCCTCAGATAGTAGGCGCTCTGGCGCCAGCAGACGTTCCTCGCCTGAAAGGTTTTCGTCCCCAGCGAAACCTTCTTCAGTTGCTTACGACCTGAATCGTATGTCCTCTCCTTCTAAGCACGCTGATCGAAAACTTCCTTCGGTCTCCTGACAAGTACCAGGAGCCTGAGAGCCTCCTTCTGTCTGATTATTCGCGGATCTCTCGTGAGAGAATCCGTTCGTCTAAGCGCTCCGGGAGAGAAGAGAGCCTCTCTCATTTCAGAGCTCCTCAAGAAAGTAGGAGGATTCGTTCATCCTCCAGACGATCTTCGAAGGAACAACCCTCTCCTTCTGGCAAGTGCCCAGAAATCAGGAGGCCTTTAGGAAATAGTGGATCTTATAGATATCCTTCTAAGGACTCAAGAGTCTCGCCGAGTAGGCACCAGGATTTTGGCAAGTGCTCTTCGCCTCCCAGGCGGTCTAGGAGAGAATCAAGCGCCTCTCCTACTGGACGCCAGGATCAAAGGAGCTATTCGCCTTCTAGGCGCCTTCACCAGGACGCAAGTGCCTCTTCTACTTGGCGACAGGAGCAAGGCGTTCTCCTTTCTCCTCACAGGCGCTCTTCGCCTCCCAGGCGCCTTCACCAGGACGCAAGCGCCTCTCCTTCTTGGTGCCAGGAACAAGGCGTTCTCCTTTCTCCTCGCAGGCGCGCTTCGCCTCACAGGCGCCTTATCCAGGACGCAAGCGCCTCTCCTTGCAGGCGCCAGGAGCAGATCAGAAGCCCGAGTATAGGGGAGCTCCATATGCCTCACACAAGCGCCTCTCCTGTCAAGCTCCTAAAAACTAGAAAACTCCAGGACTCGTGCAGGAAGGAGGATAGGAGCAAGTATTCGGATAATATCCAACAAGTGGATCTTGACTCTCCTTCAGATAGGAATCGTGAGAGAAAGAGGCCCTTCTTTCTCCGGATCGACTCCAGGAAGGGAAGAATGTGTCTCCTCATAAGGATCTTTCTCCTGGGAAGCCCTCTTCTCCTGCAGCTCCGTTGGAAGAAGTTTCGGAAGAAGAAATCCCCAAAGATGCAGGAGTTTTTGACTATAAGAGACTAGCTTCTCTTCTGTTGCAAGTGTTTGGAGACTCTCTACGCCCGTCGGATCCCCCTTCTCCAGGGTCTTTGTTATCCAGTACGAAACTGTCGAAGTCCCCCTCCTTTGTCAGGATGACCCCTACTCTTTCTATGAGAAAGTCTCTTAAGAGTCTTGAGAGCTGGCTCAGATCGAGAAAGGAAGCGGGGAAGATGGTATTCGCTTGTCCTCCTTCCAAGCTGACGGGTAAACCGGGTATGTGGTATGACACCAAGGAGCCGATGGGCCTGGGACTCCCTTCGTCCTCAGACGCTGACTTTTCCGCCCTGGTGGATTCGTCAAGACGACGCTCTCTGCAATCTGCAAAAGCCTCTTGGGGGATGTGTGAGGTAGATCATCTCATCAAGGGCCTGTTCAAGACTCTTGAAGTCTTTAATTTTATGGACTTGGCTTTAGGAGCATTAGCCAAGAAGTCTCAAGACCCAGACTTCGTTAGGATGGAAGAGTTGGGTAGTGTGTTAACTTGCCTAGACAAGGCGGTTATGGATGGCTCCAATGAGGTTGCATCCCTTTTTGGATCCTGTATTTTGAAGAAGAGGGCAGTGTTTAGCTCCTTCTTAACGAAATCTGTTTCGCCACTTCAGAGATCCTCCCTTTTGTACGCGCCCCTCTCTAGTCACCTCTTTCCTCAGGAAATCGTGAAGGATATTTCGAGGACCTTATCAGAAAAGGCCACACAGGACCTGTTGGCCCAGTCGGCTAAAAGGCTTAAACCTGCTGTTCAGGTAACGAAGAAGGAGAAAGTTCCCTTCCAGCAGCCCTTTCGGGGAAGGTCCGCCCCTAGATCCTCTCTTAGAAGTAGGCGATCGGAGGAGAGAGGAAGGTCTTCTCGAAGGCCGTTCGTCAAGAACCAGTGAGACTGCTGTCCTCCAGACAAAAGTGGGTGCCAGGCTTCTAAACTTTCACAAAACCTGGGCACAGAAAGGTGCCGATGCCTGGTCCCTATCCATCCTAAAGAAAGGATACTTAATCCCCTTCAGGGAAAAACCTCCCTTGACTACAACTCCAAGGGAGTTGACAGCAAATTACAAGGACTCTGTCAAGAAACAAGCCCTTCTACATCTCGTGGAGCAGATGCTTTACAAGGAAGCCGTAGAGGAAGTAAAAGATCTCTCTTCTCAGGGGTTTTACAATCGCCTGTTCTTGGTTCCGAAAAGTTCAGGAGGTTGGAGGCCAGTTCTGGACGTGAGCGCCCTGAACGTGTTCGTAGCAAAGAGGAAGTTCACGATGGAGACGACATCCTCGGTGTTAGTAGCCCTTCGTCCAGGGGACTGGATGGTATCCCTGGACCTGCAGGATGCGTATTTCCACGTGCCAATACACCCATCTTCCAGGAAATACCTCAGGTTTATGGCTCAAGGAAGAGTTTTTAAATTTCGGGCCCTATGCTTCGGACTCTCAACAGCCCCTCAAGTGTTCACAGGACTGATGAAAAATGTGGCACACTGGCTTCATCTCGAAGGGATTCGAATATCTTTGTATCTAGACGATTGGCTGATACGAGCACAGTCGCAAGTCAGATGTCTGGAGGACTTAAATCTGACATTGAAGTTAACACAGTCCTTAGGACTGTTAGTAAACCTCGAGAAATCCCAGATGATTCCCCAGCAGAACATTGTTTATCTGGGGATTCGGATGGATTCTCGGGGTTTTCATGTATTTCCATCACAGGAAAGACAGAACCGCTGCTTGGAAAAAGTAGCAACCTTCCTAGAGAAAGAACAATGTTCCGCGAGGGAATGGATGAGTCTTCTGGGGACCCTTTCCTCTTTGGAACAGTTCATTTCTCTAGGAAGGCTTCACCTAAGGCCTTTACAGTTCTACCTAAGAGAACATTGGGATCAGAGGTCCCAAAAACTGTCTGATTCCTTCCAGATTTCGAAGAAAATAAAGGAGGACCTTCTTTGGTGGATGAATCCGTGCAGGCTCAACGAAGGAGTATCCCTTCACGTTCCGAACCCTCGGCTAGTGTTATATTCCGACGCCTCAGATTCGGGGTGGGGAGCCACTCTGGGGACGAGAGAAGTGTCAGGCACCTGGAGGGGAGAACAGGTGTCCTGGCACATCAATTTAAAGGAATTGATAGCGATTCACCTGTCTCTCATACACTTCGAGGCTCAGATCTCAGGTTCAGTCCTGCAGATCAATTCGGACAATACAACAGCCTTAGCTTACATCAGGAAGCAAGGAGGGACGCACTCGTTCTCCCTTTACGAAAAGGCAAAAGAATTACTGCTTTGGGCAGAAGAGAGAAAGATCACTCTCTTGACAAGATTCATTCAAGGAGAGAAAAATGTAAGAGCCGACCTTCTGAGTAGGAAGGACCAAGTGCTGCCTACAGAATGGACCTTGCATCAAGAGGTATGCAACAGACTATGGAACCTCTGGGGGAGACCAAATATAGATCTATTTGCCACCCATTGGAACAACAGGCTGGAAAATTACTGCTCCCCGATCGCCGACCCAAGGGCGGTTGCAGTGGATGGCCTTCTCCTCGATTGGTCCGGAATAGACGGATATGCTTTTCCACCGTTCAAGATCATCTCAGAAGTGGTGAGAAAATTTGCAGCAGCAGAGGGAGCCAAACTGACCCTCATAGCCCCGTTCTGGCCAGCGCAAAACTGGTACACAGAGGTACTGGATGGATAGTAGACTTTCGAGATCTCTCCCAAACAGGAGCGATCTTCTCAAACAACCCCACTTCGCCAGGTATCACAAAAAAACCTGCCCCGCTCTCGTTCTGACTGCCTTCAGACTATCGAAGGACTTGTCAGAACGAGAGGTTTTTCTCGAGAAGTTGCGAAAGCTATCACAAGAGCAAGGAGGCCATCTACTATTCGAGTCTACCAGTCGAAGTGGGATGTGTTTCGCAGATGGTGTAGAACTCAGAAAATATCCTCTTCCAGTACCTCTGTGACAGATATAGCTGATTTCCTCCTTTACTTGAAGGAGAAAGGTAATCTAGCAGTCGCTACGATTAAGGGCTATAAAAGTATGCTTTCGTCAGTCTTCAGGCATAGAGGCCTTAACATTTCAGAAGACAAAGATCTGCATGATCTGATTAGATCTTTCGAGACGTCGAAGACTAAAATCATTAGAGCACCAAGTTGGAACCTGGATGTGGTCCTAAAGTACTTGATGACCCCCAAATTTGAACCTCCAAGCAAGGCTACGTTTAGAGATTTAACAAGGAAGTCGTTATTCCTGGTCGCGCTAGCCTCAGCAAAAAGGGTAAGCGAGCTACAAGCCTTAGAGCATAATGTTGGCTTCAGGAACGACTCGGCTTTTTGTTCCTTCAAACCACTGTTTCTGGCAAAGAATGAAAACCCTTCGAAACCTTGGCCTAGAACCTTTGAGGTAAAAGGACTTTCGTCTCTAGTGGGAACAGAACAAGAAAGGGCTCTTTGCCCAGTTAGAAGCCTTAAGTTCTACTTAGAGAGGAAGAACAAACTGAAGGGGAATAAGGATAGTTTATGGTGCTCAGTTAGAGATCCCAAAAGACAGATCTCAAAAAATGCTCAGGCGTTCCTCATCAAAGATGTAATTAAGGAAGCCCATTTAGCGTGTAAAGAAGAACAACTGGACCTCCTTAGAGTTAAAGCTCACGAGGTAAGAGCAGTCCGCTGACCATCTTTAGGCATTCCACAAACGAACTTGTCTATACAAACTCTCGTGGAGTCGACTTTTTGGAGATGCAATTCAGTCTTTGCATCTCATTACTTGAGAGACATTCAAGTTACGTATGACAAATGCTTTACTCTAGGAGCTTACGTATCTGCGGATTCGTTGCTGGGATCGGGTAGCGAACCCAATCCTTTTTAGTTTTATTATGTTAGGGTTTTTAATGGTTTTTGGTGCGTTTATTTGGTCGATTAAAGAGATGGGCAGGAGAGACCCCTTTCAAATCGTAGTTCTAACATGTTAGTGTGGTCAGGTGGTCGGGATTGGTTGTTATGCTCCTTGTAGTGTCTTAGTTACCTAAAGCTCTATCGTGTAAGAGGGTTAGCCCCCGTTGGTATAAATACAGGTCAAGGTTCTGCCATGTAAGTGGGTCAGCCCCCATTGGCACGATCCAACAAAAGGCTCTGCCATGTAAACGCGGGTAAGGCCCCCATTGGCTCAGATCCCGAAAGGGTTATCAGTCACAGGTCTCATCCTCTCTGAAACTCTGGTGGCAAGCAGACTCATAGACAGTATCAATGAAGTCTTCTTCCATATCAGGTAGTAACCAAGGTTGTTTTTTTAATATACCTACAACGTATGTTGTTTCCCCGTTTTTTATATTCATAAATATTTATTATGTAGCTGTCTCTTGCCCTCCACCCAGGGTGTCAAGCAGCTAAGTATATATCTGCCAGGGAAGTTGCATGTACAAAAAATGATATTGTTAGTATACAATAAAAAGTTTTGTATATACTTACCCGGCAGATATATACGATTAATGGCCCGCCCAACCTCCCCTCAGGAGACAGGTGGAAGAGAAAATCTGATTAGAAAACGGGAATGGTTCCTAGTCCCGCCACCCAGCGCGGGAGTGGGCTTGGGGGGTCACCTGACCTACCTGTCGCGTGTGCCGCGGAGTTTTGAATTCTGTCGGGACGTCGGAGACTATAGCTAAGTATATATCTGCCGGGTAAGTATGTACAAAACTTTATTGTATACTAACAATATCATTTTTGAGAATTCCTGAGGAAGCGAACACAGTCCTCATTTGTACTGACTGAGAGAGTCTGGGATTGGGGATCCGTTGAGGGCGAAGACCCAATTCCAGAAGTAGAGGATACCAGTTGCTCTTCGGCCAGTCCGGGGCTACTAGGGCCACTTGTCCCTTGAAAGTCCTGAGTTTGTTCAGAACTTTCAGAAGAAGATTCACTGGAGGAAAGATGTAAATCTTCTTCCATTGATTCCACTCTATGGACAGAGCATCTGTGGCATATGCCGAGGGTCCAGGTTGGGAGCCACATAGCATAGAAGCTTGTGGTTCGCTTGAGAGGCGAAAAGATCTACTTGGAGACCTGGAACCCTCCGGCATATCCACTGGAACGAACTGTTGTCTAGGGACCATTCTGATTCCAAGGGAACTGACCGGGATAGAGCATCTGCTATCACATTCCTTACTCCCGCTAGGTGGGTGGAAGAAAGATGCCATTTGTACTTGTCTGCTAGGGAAAAGATGGCTATCATGACATGGTTCAGATGCCTTGATTTGGATCTTCCCCTGTTGATGCAGTGAACTACTACTGCGCTGTCCAGAACCAATTTTACATGAGAGTTCTTTGGTGGAAGGAGCCTCTTCAGGGTAAGAAATACTGCCATGGCTTCCAATACATTTATGTGAAGCTGGCGGAACTGCGGTGACCAAGTTCCTTGAACTTTTTTGAACTGAGAGTACCCTCCCCAGCCGCTTAGTGAAGCATCTGTGTGGATAGTTAACACCGGAGCAGGGTATTGAAGAGGCACCGACATGGACAGATTCTTCGGCTGTGTCCATGGACGCAGATGGTTGCGAAGAATTTGCAGGATTGCTGACAACTTGTCCCGGGATTTGACATTTGCTCTTGAGCGCCAAATCCGGTTTATGTCCTTCAGTTTCACTTTCATCAAGACGTTTGTCACTGAAGCAAACTGGAGAGAACCTAGGATCCTTTCCTGGTTTCTCCTTGAAGCATATTTGTACTTTAGAAATTGCTTTACTGACTTCGCTATTTCCTTCCTCTTGGCTATCGGAATTGACAGATTGTGAGAGGTTAAGTCCCACTGAATGTCGAGCCATTGAAATTGAGACTCCGGAGTGAGTCTTGACTTATCCCTGTTTATTTGGAACCCAAGGTATTCCAGGAATTGAATCACTTTCTTTGTGGCTCTGTGGCATTCCTCGACGGTTGACGCCCAGATCAGCCAATCATCGAGGTACGCTAATACCATTATCCCTTGCGACCTTAGTTGTTGAACAACTACTTCCGCTATTTTGGTGAATACCCTGGGGGCTATGTTCAGTCCGAAGGGCATCACCTTGAACGAGAATGCCTGGTCTCCTAGTTTGAAGCCTAGGTAAGGGCGAAAGTGTCTCGCAATTGGGATATGATAGTATGCGTCTGTAAGATCGATAGAGGTGGTGAACGGCCCCACGGGGAAGTAAGGTCCGTACCTGCGAGATGGTCAGCATTTTGAACTTGTCGCAGCGAATGGATAAGTTTAACTGGGACAAGTCTAAGATTACTCTTCTTTTTAATGAGCCTTTCTTTGGCATGCTGAACAAGCGACCTTGAAACTTTAAATGCTTGACTCTCGATATTGCTCCTTTCTGAAGGAGTTCCTCCACATAATCTGTCAATTCCTTCGATGGAAGTTGAAGGAATGGTCTGGGTGGAGGGGGGCCTTTGATCCAGCTCCAACCCAGACCTTTTGACACAATACTTTGTGCCCATTTGCTGAACCCCCACCGGTGCCGGAAGAGGAACAGCCTCCCTCCTACTTGGAGATCGCACTGTTGCTGTGCGGGGTGAGCTCCACGGCCGCCATGGAAGTGTTTGCCTCTGTTGATGACTCTGCCTGTTCCTCTGGCGAAACGCACCTCTGGCCCTGCTTCCCCTGGCAAACCGGTTGAAGTGTTGAAAGGCCTGGCCTTCATACACCTGGTTGAATGCTGGGGAGACAGCGTAAGAGGTGGAAGGTTATGCCTGAGGTGAGATCAGGAGAATAGGCTGAGTCTGGCCCTTCGTTGCGGCAGGTTGTCCTGGTTGGGTGACTGGGACAGCCGAGACTGTCTGAACAAAGTGCTGAGGTTTCTTTTGATAGGGTTGAAACCTCTTCGTCTTCTTCAGTTTCTTGCCTGAAGCATAAGAGTCCTGTTTTCTCTTAGCAGAGACCCCAACGATCTTTGAGACTCTGGTTGAGTCTCGTCGCTTCGTTCTGGACCTCTTTAACTGCCGACTCCGGGAAGAGGTCCGCCCCCCAGATGTTGGAGGAAAGCAACTTATTTGGCTCATGCCTAATAGTTACTTCCTGGAGGACATGTTTTCTGCAGTTGACCCTAGCCACCACAAACTCATACAAGTCCGATTGAACTGTATGAGTCTGTGACTTAGCCAAAAGCTTGAAGAGCAGTTCAGACGCATAGGAGAGGCCCGCTACTTCCGTCATGACCATAGTGTTTAACCCTCTTACGCCAAAGCGGTAAAAAAAAAATTGTCTCCCGTGTGCCGGAGGTGTTTCAGAGTGAGCGTGGCAGCGGAAAAAATATTTTTTTCAAAAAATCACAGCGCGCTTAGTTTTCAAGATTAAGAGTTCATTTTTGGCTCCTTATTTTGTCATTGCCTGAAGTTTAGTATGCAACCATCAGAAATGAAAAAAAATTATCATTATCATATATAAATAATGCGATATATGATAGCGCAAAAACGAAATTTCATATATAATTGTATTCAAATCACGCTGTGCGCAAAACGGTTAAAGGTAACAAGTTACTGTTTTTTCCGTTGTAATTTACACTAAATTGCGATCATTTTGATATATAACATATTGTAAAACGATAAAAGCAACACAGAGAAAATATCACAAAATAATGCATGAATTCGTAACGCACGGACCGTAAACAAATATTTTTTCCAAAATTCCACCATAAATCTAAACTATTGTTTTCCTAGAGGACTTGCCAATTTCTTTCTTTTCAAAATGAAGACAAAATGGATGGAATATTACGATACTGTTAAGAGTATTAGCTAACAATTGCAGTTTTCGACCATATCTGACGAGTTAAAGTTGACCGAATGTCGAATTATTTTATATATATATTTTTTATATGCAATTATTTCGGAAATAAGAAAAGCTACAACCTTCAAATATTTTTCGTTTTATTCTACATAAAATTGCGCACATTTTCATATATAAAACTCTATGAAATGCCTAATATGAAACGGAGCAAATATTCCGAGAATGGTACGTACGCATTTCGGAGATTTGTGTGGCGGAGAATCCGCGCGCGGAGGGAAGGAAAGAATTTTTCATAAATTCCCCATAAATCTAAATATTTTGCTAGAGACTTCGAATTTGTTTCAAGATGAAGATAAATGACTGAATATTACTAGACTGTACGAGTTTTAGCTTACAATTGCGTTTTTTCGCCATTTTGGTAGAATCAAAGTTGACCGAACGTGGTTTTTTTCTATTTATCTGATTTATATGCAAATATTTCAAAAATTAGAAAAGCTACAACCTTCAATTATTTTTTTGTTGTATTCTACATGAAATTTCGCTCATTTTCATATATAAAACTTTATGTAACGGCTAATTTAAAATGGTGCAAACATTACCACAATCGCACGTATGATTTTTTCGGAAGAGTTACCGCCCGGACGTAAAGAAAATGTTATTTTTTTCATAAATTCACCATAAATCGAAATATTGTGCTAGAGACTTCCAATTTGTTGCAAAATGAAGGTAAATGCTTGAATATTACTAGAATATAAGCGTTTTAGATTACAATTGCGTTTTTCGACCATTTCGGTAGAGTCAAAGTTGACGAAGGTTGAAATTTTGGCAATTATTGTTATTTATATGAAAATATCTCAAAACTGATAAAAGCTACAACCATGGGTTGTTTTTAGTTGTATTGTGCATGGAAATTGCGCACATTTCCATATATAAAAACTTTTACATAACGGCTAATTTTAAAATGGTGCAAACATTACCACAATCGCATGTATGATTTTTTTCGGAAGAGTTACAGCGCAGACGTAAGGAAAAAGTTTTTTCATAAATTCACCATAAATCGAAATATTGTGCTAGAGACTTCCAATTAGTTGCAAAATTAAGGTAAATGATTGAATATTACTAAAATATAGGAGTTTTAGCTTACAATTGCGTTTTTCGACCATTTCGGTAGAGTCAAAGTTGACCAAAGGTTGAAATTTTTGCAATTATCGTTATTTATATGAAAATATCTCAAAACTGATAAAAGCTACAATCATGAGTATTTTATTGTTGTATTCTACATAAAAATGCTCACATTTGCATATATAATACTTCATGTAACGGCTAATTTACAATGGTACAAAAATTATGTCAAAGTGACGAAATAATTTCCGAGATGTCACATATACTTTTTAGTGTGGCAAGAAAGAAATTCGCGCTTGCGCGCCTGTGTAACGATTGTAAACAAAACAACACCTTGATCCGTGAACTCCCAGCATCCCCCAAGGCGCGTGATTCAAAAGTTTTAGGCTGGTAGGCCTATAAGTATTTTTCCGCGAATCTAAAAAAAAAACTTGTAAGTCGACGTTAAATACATCCAGTCGGCACACGGGAGACAAAAAATGTCGACGTAAAATACGTCCAGTCGGCATAAGAGGGTTAAGGTCCTTGCCAGCCTGGACCTTGCCTCGAACTCCGCTTGGATGAGGTTGTCCGGAAGCCTGGGAAGTTTCTCGCCAAACTGGTCCATGGCACAGTCCGGTTTAAACTTACCCACCGTAAAGGTGGCTGGCAAGTCCTCCCACATATCGCCAAACGAAGGGAGAAGAGGAGACGTGGGGTCTGCTTCTCTCAGCTGAGGTAATGGATCACCTTTCAAGCCTGCTGGGATGGTGACATCAGCAATCTTCGTCAGGAAGGGAAGTGGCGCTTTCTCTTCCGTCGTGAAGATTGTGAACGGGCTCTTGAAAGCTTGAAGCCTGGTATTGATACAATCCCAGTCTTCTAAGCTGTGAAGCCATTCACTCTGTGCATGATCCCTGCTATAGAGAACTGTCTCCTTCGGGATCTTGTCCTCCCTATTTAGTGCTGCCTCTGTCAGCCTGGCATATCCCATGAAAGGAGGCTGTAGGTTTGCGGGGTGGAACTCGAAGTCCTCAATCCTTCGAGTTCCGCACTCCGGGATGGAGATAAGGCCATCCTTGAAAGGGGCGAAAGCCGCTACTCTCCAAGGGTTACTTATGGAGAATGCCGGGAGGGTTTCATATGCCGGGAGTTGAAGAAGACCGGCATTAACTACCGGAGTAGCAGCTTGAGGAGCTTGATTAAAACCAGAAAGGAGGTTCTCTTGAGTGGACATTCTGTCCGAAAGCTGGGTGAACATTTGTTCCATGCTTGACCTCGAGGAACCTACCAAGTCTCCCACCTGCTGCATCATTCCGGCGGAAAATACAGCAGGGTCAAAGCTACTCGTAGGCACAGAACCTGACAATGTCCCCGAGAGGACTGCAGTAGAAGAAGGGGAAACCACTGACTCCGCCGGAGTGCGGGATCTCTCCCTGGAGGACTTGCTCCTCGACCTTTTTGGAAGTAAAGCTGAAGAAGAAGCAGCTTTCACTTTCTCTGCTCCGGGGTAAGAAGCCGGAGACTTATGAGCCGAAGAAGACGAAGAAGTCTTTTTGGACGATGTCTTCTTAAGGGTTTTCTGCTCTCTGTGACCCTTCACCTTGGGGACCACAGAAGCAGCGGGTGCACTATACGGGAGCTCAGCACCCGTAAAGCCCTGAAAGGAAGAAGAAGAAGGGACAGGAGATAAAGATCCAGATGCACCCAAGGGAAGCCCTTGAGTGTCCAACGTACCTACCTCAACCAATAAAAATTGAAGCGATCGTCGGAACCGCCGCAGCAGGGTCGACGTACCCCGCCGACTTGCCTCCGGGGAACAACAGAACAGCCATCCTCTTCTCTAAGATGTAGGGCTGTCTTTTAGCGGCGTTTTTCCCGAATCCGCCGACCCAGGCTTTCAGGGTTGCGAGAGCCGCCTCCTTGACTGCGGCAGCCTGAAAGAGAGGGCTATTATTAACACTTAAGTCTAAGGGTGAACCTTAACCACTAGACTAAGATGAGCTTAAGTTTAACAATATATCAGAACTCATATTGCATGAATGTGCTGATGACCAAAAGTACTTACCCCTTCCAAAAACTGGGTCACAAGCTCATAACAGATGGAGCAAGCTTCGTGAAACCAGACCTGCAGATTACCATGGCTGGTGGAGCAGGGAGCATGGGTCCTGCAGACCTCGTGCCCGCAGGGGTCTTGCAGTACGGCGTTACAGCCGGGATGCTGGCAGTTGGTAGCCTGTAAGTGGAAAGATACATGAGTATCAAGATTACACTCACAAGACTACTCTAGTACTCCGCTGCATGCCGGAGTTCGATGAAAAAACAGGCATAACCCCTCCCCTGAGAACCTTTTGGGGTTAAACAGGTGACACAACAACTCCGGTGTACACCGGAGGAGGAAATTTCATAAACCAGAGGTAAATATATAAATAGGTATATAACAAATAACTATAAAGAAATTTCCAACGGAGGACAGGGGAGGGAACCCAAGCTTAAGCTAAATCACTTAAACTAAACTTAAGCATAGCGAGAATGATATATCGGAGAACGACTCCGAAGCGCGGAGCTGTCCAACGCTACTGGAAGAGTGCCCCTAGGGGTAAACGCCGGAAACGATGGAACAACAGATAGCTAAAGAACCTACTGAAATCATATCCGCTCCGGTGGTTGGCGGAGCCTACCACCCTCCCCATAACCGATGGGACGCCGGGGTAGAAGAGCCAGAGGTCCGTCCGCCATGGGGGGGGGGGGGGGGGGGGGTAAAACGAGGAGGGAAGAAATCAGATCCCGTGTACTCTGGGGAGCGCCGGCGCAACCGGAGAGGGGGAGGCCAACCCCCCAACCCCCGCCACACCGGAGCACCCCTGAGCACAAGGGAGAACAAGGTCACTCCCAGCCTAATGGTCTGTCCAGGCTCCCCTACTCCCTCCGCGTGGGGAGAGAGGGAGCCGGGCCCGGGTGGAGCGAGCAAGGACAGATCCTCCCTCCCTTCTACTCTATGGCGAGAGAAGAAGGGGGGGGAAGCGACTGGGGATGGGCGTCCAGCAGTACCGCGATCGAGAGTGGACCAAGGTACGATAACACAACACAACCGACCAGGTCGGAAAAAACGCAAGGGTCTCATGCAACCAAACCGACCAGGATGGTGCAGCAAAAACTGTATAAGGATTGCAAACAAAACTGATAAAGAGATGATGCAACAAAAACTGCTATAACAGAAGCTATAGTGGACCAAGTAAACAGGACCACTAGAGACCCAGGCTAATGAAGCTGGACGCCCTAAGCTAACCAAATCAAGTAAAAACTATTACATCGATAAAATAATAACGGTAATAATAATGAAAATAGGGGAAAAAACATTGAGTGTAAGAGAAAGGAAGTCCAGGAGTGAACGACTGACTCGGAAGAAAGTCTACCACTCAGAGCTAGCCTAAGCCGGTAAGGAGAGCAATGGCCAGGGTCTGGACAAAGGAAAACATTCAGATGCCTACGCTTAGGTAGAGAGACATGCATGCATGAACTAACACCAGGGGTAGGCTAAATCCCCTCAACGATGTAAATAGTAAAAACAATAATATAATTAAGTAAAAAAGGACTAGAGTAACACGTGAATAAGTGAAAGGAAAGGTTACAAGGTATGGGAGACCTCGAACCAAACCAAACACGAGGCGAGGGAACGCCATGCGCCAGACCGGTAACCTGTATTCGCACCTAAAAATCGGTAAAACAAGTTCACAGCTGGAAAAAACTAAACCCAAACCTTTTCAGGGCACTTAACTTAGCTGCTGCAATAGCTGCACGTTCCATCTCGACGAATAAAGAGAGATAATCCAAAAAAGCACAGAGCCAAAATCTAAACCAAAAAAAACAGTGTGGGCTGCTAGTCCCGCTAACTGAAAGGATGGCCACCAGAGGCGCGGCAGTCGGCGTGGCGTGGGGTGTAGTGGTAGTAGTTGCCGCCTCGACCTATGGGTCGGCTCTCTCAGTTGGGGATTTTGGTGTGGGAGAATTCTAAATGGCAAGAAGTTCGTGTTAGTGGTCTCACTCGCCCCAGTTACCATACCGACACCCTTCTTTTATTTTGGGTGAGCGAGTCAGTTATACTGACATCTTTTTGTTTAATTTTCTCTGGTATTTGTTAGCTCATTTACCTTAGAAATAATGAACTAAAGGATTATTTCACTGGGCGACACGAACTGAGCCCAGAAAAAGGATTATAGGTGACAGCTATTCGGAACTTGGTAAACAAAACCATATTCACAAAACATGACAGACATACATTACAACAAAATTTAAAATAACTCTAGGCAAACTGATTTTTATTTAAGTCAGTAATTATATCTTTGAGGTCATTCTTAAACATGTTACAGATACAAGGGTCTAAATGAAAAAGGCCACGACTAACATTGAAATTACAATGAAAAGTAAGTTGTATTAAAGCAGATTCTAAAAGATTTCGTGATAAGACATCTCTTGACCATGCAATTACTGAACTATCAATCCAATTAATTCGGTGGTTGTTTTTCCTTAAATGAATGAATAATGCATTAGATTTTTTGCCCAGTTTTTACAGAGTATTTATGCTGGCTTAGCCTTACTTCTAAGCCTTTGCTGTACTGTCCGAGATAGAATGAGGGACACTCCATACATGGAATTTTATATATTATGTTGTTGCTTTCTCTGGGGCCATTTTTGTCTTTTTCTAATTCTAGAGTAAACTTAATCGATGGTACCTGGTTATTTAATTTAGAGAGTAAATCATTTACATCAATACCGACAGGAAGAACAGCTAAACAATCATCAACGTAACGATACCACTTTACAGGAATATGAATGATATTAGGTAAGTAGCGCTTTTCAAAGAATTCCATATACAGGTTTGAGAGTAATGGTGATAAAGGATTTCCCATTGCCATGCCAAAAATTTGTTGATAAAATTCACCATTGAATATAAACTTACAATCACAAATGCACAAACTCGTGAGTGAAATAATGTGACTTATAGGTAGAGGTAATTCATGCTGAGTTAGCTCATTGCTAAGATATTCTAAAATAGTGTCTATAGGGACTTTAGTAAAAAGAGAACATCCTTCGCTACCTTACTTATACGGATTAGTCAAAACGAACAAAGAAAATAACCCTATGCGGCCTATTATCAGTACTGTTGGTTCAATTTCATATACTCTCTCGAAATATATCACTAAGATCTTGTCCCTGTTACTTGGAACCATCTCCGATTCTCATATATATAATTCTCTAGATTTAGTTGATGGTTGATGAATTAAACAAAATTGCTCTTTGCCCTACTGATAAATTCGTTAGTTTTGACGTATGTACTCTTTTTACTAAAGTCCCTATAGACTCTATATTTTAGAATATCTTAGCAATGAACTAACTCAGCATGAATTACCTCTACCTATAAGTCACATTATTTCACTCACGAGTTTGTGCATTTGTGATTGTAAGTTTATATTCAATGGTGAATTTTATCAACAAATTTTTGGCATGGCAATGGGAAATCCTTTATCACCATTACTCTCAAACCTGTATATGGAATTCTTTGAAAAACGCTACTTACCTAATATCATTCATATTCCTGTAAAGTGGTATCGTTACGTTGATGATTGTTTAGCTGTTCTTCCTGTCGGTATTGATATAAATGATTTAGTCTCTAAATTAAATAACCAGGTACCATCGATTAAGTTTACTCTAGAATTAGAAAAAGACAATTGCCTCCCTTTCTTAGACGTTTTTATACAAGAGAAACCATTTCAATGTAAATTCAGTTTTTATGCATGACACTTACCTGGCAGGTATATATATAGCTTATCCTCTTGACGCACTGGCAGAATTTCAAAACTCGCGGCAACCGCTAGTACACTGGTAGTTCAGGTGATGGCCACCCCGCTCCCGTGGCGCTGGTACTTGGAACTATTCCCGTTTTCCTCAGATTTTCTCTGCCAGCCGAACCGGCAACATCGTTGTTGGTTCTCTGTTAGAATTTCCTGCTCGTTGACTGACTTTTTGGATATTGGTATCGTATTCACGAAGTTAGAGTGGCAATCGCATTTTGTTTGGTTCCTGGTTTAGTATGTCTGATTCAGGAAGTATGTTTAGAGTTTGTGTGAAAGAAGGGTGTAAGGTGAGACTGCCGAAATCATCGGTAGATCCACATACTATTTGTAAGAAGTGTCGGGAGTTTGTATGTACGTGGGACAATAGGTGCAATGAATGTCAGTGTCTGAATGAGAAAGAGTGGAAGGCTCTTATGAAGTATGTGGAGAGATTAGAAAAAGATCGGGTTAGAAGATCGGTATCTAGGTAGTGAGAGATCGGGATCTTCGAGTAAGCCTTTGAAGAATCTTTGCATGTCTTCTCCAGCTCATTCACATGTAGAAGTAGCACCTTCCCCACAGGTTTCTCCTGCTCTCCAGTTGCTGTATCTGAGGATACTACTGATCCCACAAATCGTGAAAGTGTTCGCTGCCCTTGCGTCCATGGGAGATCAAATTAAGCGATTAACAGACAAAGTGGAAGTGTTTGGTGACAGTGTGGAGGGGGCGCCTGATCGTCTCTCTCGTGCTCCTAGACTAGACCTCTGTCAAGCTCCCAGACCAAGGGAGAAGGCATGTCGACAGTCGAAGGGAGGCGAGAGGGGTTGACTCGCGATCAGTCGTCCCTATCAGGCAGTCCTGTTGTTGCGTCCCAGGCTGCTGCAGTACGCTATAGAAAAGGCGATACTGGGAAGTGCCGTTATTCTTCGGATAGTTCGGCCTCGGGAAGGAGTAGGCGTTTCGCGGTAGTATCTCGTCCTCTCAAGAGGTCATTTTTTCCCTCCTCATCACAGGATGAAAGGGATGTGGACCAAGAAGGATGGAGTAGCCCTGAGATTTTTTCATCGGAGGATGAAGAAATTATCCCTGTCAAAAGGAGAGGATCTCTCGTAGCCCGGTGCGTCCTCGATCTCCTCAGCAGCAGGAGTCTCGTAAGGAAGCGGAGACGAAGGAGGTTCTGCGGGACATGCAGGAGAGATTGGCAGTGATTGTTCAATCATGGGAGAAGCCCGAACAACCTGCGGTTAGACGTAAGGACTCGTCTCTCCCGGTTAAGTCCTCCAAGAGGACGCAGGACGTGCAACGCGAGCCAGGACGCAGTGCGTCCCGTAAGGAGGACGAAGCAGGGCAGGACGCAGGACGCAAGAGGAAGAATGATGGACGCATGGTGGACGCATACGTTCAGGAGGACGCAGGACGCAGGCGGCAGCAAGGCAAAACTTTCTCTCGACAAGGAAGAGAGGAGTTTTATAAGGAGTCAGTGCCGCATCGTTGCGAAGCAAGCTCTGCATAAGGAGTTCTCATTGGAGAGTCATCAGGATCTTGGTTTTCAAGATATTTCTTCGCAGGAGGAAGAATTTGTGGAGAGTGCGGAAGAGGACAAGAAGACGGAAGCTCATTCTTCGGACTACAAGAGACTAACAGAGTGCCTTCTTGCTTTGTTTGAAGGAGATTTTCAACCTTCAGGTCCTCCATCGCCCTTGTCGCAATTTTCGAAGACGAAGACAGCCAAGAAATCGTCTTTTTTGAAGATGACTTTGTCTATTTCGGCCAAGAAAGCCCTTCAACGCGTAGATGAGTGGTTGAAGGAGAAGAGAGAGTCGGGGAAGACTTCGTTTGCATTTCCTCCGGCCAAGTTGGCTTCGAAGTCTGGTGTTTGGTATGCTACGGGGGAAAGTCTTGGCCTGGGAGTTCCTGCCTCCTCCCAGGGAGACTTTTCCAACATAGTGGACAGTTCCCGTAGACATGCTTTACATTCAGCCAAAGTGTGGTGGACTTCTTCAGAGTTCGACCATTTACTCAAAGGGATCTATCGGACTTTTGAGGTGTTTAATTTTCTTGACTGGTCGTGGGGGCCCTGGCTCGGACTTCGGAGATGGAAGATTCGTCAGTATCCGAGTTGTCGAGAAGTATCAGTCCTGTATGGATAAAGCCTTGAGAGATGGAGCTAATGAATTGGCTTCACTTTTTACAGCAGGCGTCTTGAAGAAAAGACATCTCTTATGCTCGTTCGCTGCTAAAGGAGTGTCGAACGCGCAAAAGTCGGAGTTGATGGTTTCTCCTCTTTCAGGGCAGCTCTTCCCCTCAGGAGATCATTAAGGACATCTCTCTCTCCCTCACTCAAAAGGCTACTCAAGATCTTCTTACGTCGTCTGTAAGGAAGTATTTACCTTCTAATGTTATGAAGAAGATCCCGAAGGATACAAAGACATCACAGCAGCCCTTTCGGGGTAGGACTTTTTCCCGACCAGCATTTAGAGGGAAAAGAGTTCCAACCAAAGAGGTTCCAAAACTTCAACCAAGCAATGAGTCAGAAGTCCTCCAGACTTGTGTGCGAGCCAGACTTTTAGACTTCTGGAAGTCTGGCAAAGCAAAGGAGCGGACCCTTGGTCTGTAAAGGTAGCGAAGGAAGGGTACAAGATCCCCTTTATCAAGAAACCACCTCTCGCTACAGCTCCGAGAGCCCTAGGGGCTCATTACATCGATTTAGAGAAGAGAGAGGCTCTTTGGCATCAGGTTGCCAACATAGTTAGGAAAGCGGGGGCCATAGAACCAGTTATGGGATCACGAATCCCCCCCAGGGTTTTACAACCGTCTGTTTTTAGTACCGAAGTCATCAGGGGGTTGGAGGCCGGTACTGGACGTAAGCCAGCTAAACTTGTTCGTAGAAAAGACCAAGTTTACGATGGAAACGAACGATTCAGTACTGGCAGCGGTTACGTCCAGGGGACTGGATGGTAACACTGGACCTTCAGGATGCGTACTTCCATATTCCAATTCACACAAGGTCCAGGAAATATTTGAGATTCGTGATCCAGGAAAGGATTTATCAATTCAAAGCCCTTTGTTTCGGTCTGTGCACGGCTCCTCAAATCTTTACAAGAATGATGTCGAATGTGGCGAAGTGGCTTCATTTGTCAGGAGTCAGAGTCTCTCTCTACCTCGACGATTGGCTCATAAGAGCACAATCAAAACAGCAATGTCTGGAGGACACGAACATCACATTGGAATTAACTCAGCAACTGGGTCTGATGGTAAAACCTGAAAAAGTCAACGGTTGATCCCCTCTCAGGAGCTAGTTTATTTGGGGATTCTGATATCCTCAGTGACTTTTCGGGCTTTTCCGTCACCCGAAAGGCAGACCTTGTGCCGGCGGAAAGTGCAAGAATTCCTATTGAAAGACCAATGCTCAGCGAGAGAGTGGATGAGCCTGCTGGGACAACTCTCTTCGTTAGAGCGGTTCATTTCACTAGGGAGACTTCACATGAGGCCCTTACAGTTCTTTCTGAACGAAGTCGGACAAGAAGATCGCAACCAGATTCCTTCCGGTTTCCAATTCCTTCAAAGATAAAGGAGGAATTAAAGTGGTGGCTAGTTCCGGAGAGGTTGTCAGAGGGTACGTCACTCCAGCAGAGGAACCCAGACCGGATATTATTTTCCGACGCGTCAGACGCAGGCTGGGGAGCGACGCTGGGCCCTCGGGAGCAGTCAGGCCTTTGGAACGAAGAAGAAAAGGCATGGCACATAAACAGGAAGGAACTGATGGCGATCTTCTTGGCTCTGAAAGCGTTCAGACCGTGGATCAGCGGCAAAGTGGTGCAGATCAACGCGGACAATACCACAGCTCTGGCATATATACGCAAAAAAGGAGGACCCACTCGTTGTCCCTCTGCAACCTGGCGAAGGAGATTCTTCTGTGGTCGCAGAGAGAAAACGTCACCCTGCTCACCAGGTTCATTCAAGGATAAAAGAACGTCAGAGCGGATCTGTTGAGCAGGACGGACAAGTGCTTTCCACGGAGTGGATGTTGCATCTCAAGTATGCCAGAGACTGTGGAAGCTCTGGCGCACCCCAGTAGTGGATATGTTCGCTACCGCAGCGACGAAGAGGTTACCGAACTATTGTTCTCCAATCCCGGACCCTCTTGCAGTCGCAGTCGATGCCTTCCTACTAGATTGGACGGGGCTAGATGCGTACGCGTTTCCCCCGTTCAAGATTTTAGGAAAGGTAATGAAAAAATTCAGGGAAAGTCGAGGAACAAGGCTGACTCTGATAGCCCCATACTGGCCGGCCCAAACGTGGTTCACAGAGGTACTGGAATGGACAGTAGATTCTCCGAGAAGTCTACCCACGAGAGTAGATCTTCTCAGACAACCCCACTTCGACAGGTTCCACAAGACCCTCGCTCTGGGTCTGACTGCGTTCAGACTATCGAAAGACTTGTCAGAGCGAGGGGATTTTCTAGAGAAGCAGCGAAGGCAGTTGCAAGAGCAAGAAGGCCATCGACTATCAAAGTGTACCAGTCGAAGTGGGAGAACTTCCGTAAATGGTGTAAGAATCGGAAGATTTCTTCATCCAGTACCTCTGTGACACAAATTGCAGATTTCCTTCTATACCTGAAGAAGGAACTAGGATTGGCTAATCAGACAATTAAAGGCTATAAGTGTATGTTGTCGGCAGTGTTTAGACACAGAGGTTTGAAACCTGTCCAACGACGCAGATCTTAGAGATCTTCTCAGATCGTTCTATTACAAAGAAGGATCGACGTTGCAGGACGCCTTCTTGGAATCTGGATGTCGTTCTCAAATTCTTGGAGACGGATAGGTTCGAACCTATGGGCAGTTCACCTTTGCGAGAGCTAACGAAGAAAACTATTTTCTTAGTAGCCTTAGCTACAGCTAAAAGGATTAGCGAGCTGCAAGCTATTGACAAGCAAGTAGGTTGGAAGCACAACAAAGCAGTTTGTTCTTTTCAACAGGAGTTTCTTAGCCAAAGAATGAGAATCCTTCGCATCCGTGGCCAAGGTCATTTGAGATGAAAGACTGGCTGATCTACTAGGTCAAGAACAAGAAAGGGTTCTGTGCCCAGTAAGAGCCTTGCGGTTTTACGTGGAAAGAACAAGAAGCATTAGGGGAACGTCATGTTCTCTGTGGTGCTCTGTTAAAGATCCTACTAGACCTATGTCTAAAAACGCAATGGCTTTCTTTGTAAGAGAAGTCATTAAAGAAGCTCATTTGCTTTGTCAGGAAGAATGCTTTGGGTTGATTAAAGTGAAAGCTCATGAGGTGAGAGCATAGCGACGTCCTTAGCATTCAGGAAAAATTTAGCCCTCAAGGACATTATTGACTCGACGTTTTGGAGGACAACTCTGTGTTTGCCTCTCATTACCTAGAGACGTGAAGACAACTTTTGATAATTGTCAAACGTTAGGCCCGTATGTATCCTCAGGTACAGTACTGGGCAAAGGAGTTTCCACCCCATAACCTAATAACATGCTAGGTTTTATTTTAATTAGGTTATAGTGTTTTTTATGGTTGTCTGAGAAGGTTAATACCAGCTCAGTTTTTTTGGTTAGTGGTGATTATTATATGTGTGTGGTTCAGGTGACTAACTTTCCTAGCATGAATGCCCGTGGTAAATGAGGGCTAGGGTTCTCTGTCAGCAGATTGGTCACGTCCAGTTGTCAGACCCTTGTTGTTAGCTTTCTCAACAAACAGGTCACGTCCTAGTTGAGAGCTACTAAGGTTTAGCAGGCTAAGAGGCAGGACCTACGAAGTCAGCTACCTTAGCAGGTAAGGAACTTAATACATAGTTCTAAAAATTTAGTTAATTTTTGAATTATGACGATGTTGCTGTCTATGACCCACCTCCAAATGTGTCAATCAGCTATATATATACCTGCCAGGTAAGTGTCATGCATAAAAATGATATTGTTATGATACAATAAAGTTTTATGCATACTTACCTGGCAGGATATATAATTAAATTCCCACCCTCCTCCCCTCAGGAGACAGGTTCAGAGCAAAATCTGAGGAAAACGGGAATAGTTCCAAGTACCAGCGCACGGGAGCGGGGTGGCCATCACCTGAACTACCAGTGTACTAGCGGTTGCCGCGAGTTTTGAAATTCTGCCAGTGCGTCAAGAGGATAAGCTATATATATACCTGCCAGGTAAGTATGCATAAAACTTTATTGTATCATAACAATATCATATTTATAGGAAACCAACTAACAACTTAACTTATGTTCATTTCTTCTCAGGCCACCATCTTAATATAAAAATATCAATTTTTTTCCTCTATGTTTTTACGAGCATTTGCGAATTGTCAGTCCACAATATTTGGATCAAGAAATTGAATACATAAGAAAAATAGGGAAAGATTTATGCTATCCTTCACATATATTAGACATTTTGTTATAATAAAGCCACAAAAAAGTTTTATACTGTAAATAAAACACACAGAAAGAAAATTCTAAGAACATTTCTCAGTTTGCCTTATTTTAACGGATTTGAAACCATTAAACCATTGTTAAAAGCTCTTAGTGTCAACCTTGTTTTTTCCTATAATAACACACTAAAAAGAATGTTAATAGAAAATGGCCCCAGAGAAAGCAACAACATAATATATAAAATTCCATGTATGGATTATCCCTCATTCTATCTCGGACAGTCCAGCAAAGGCTTAGAAGTAAGGCTAAGCCAGCATAAATACTCTGTAAAAACTGGGCAAAAATCTAATGCATTATTCATTCATTTAAGTGAAAACAACCACCGAATTAATTGGATTGATAGTTCAGTAATTGCATGGTCAAGAGATGTCTTATCACGAAATCTTTTAGAATCTGCTTTAATACAACTTACTTTTCATTGTAATTCCAATGTTAGTTGTGGCCTCTTTCATTTAGACCCTTGTATCTGTAACATGTTTAAGAATGACCTCAAAGATATAATTACTGACTTAAATAAAAATCAGTTGCCTTAGAGTTATTAAATTTTGTTGTAATGTATGTCTGTCATGTTTTGTGAATATGGTTTTGTTTACCAAGTTCCGAATAGCTGTCACCTATAATCCTTTAATTGTCTGAAAATTGTATCTGAGATGATTGTCTTAAACCTTTAATTGCACCCATTGTTTATGCTTGTTTGGGAAGGTTTCTTATCTTCCAGGTGTGTCGGATTCTAGGTACTAATCCCTTTATAATCCCTATCTGTCAGTTATACGAACCTTCTTGTATTGTCTTTTCTCGTATTTATGTCAGTATCTGCTCAGTAAAGGACTTTTAAAGTCGAAAGATCTTGCAGACTCCTTCGTTTATTTTTCCTTCGTGGCATTCGTCTTTATTTATATTGTATAAATAATATGTAAAATAGTTGATTGTCCCAGAACATTTATTTACACCGGTATTTCCTTTGAAATACAATTTATTTAACTTTATAGAAATTCTCAGGTCCATTACAAGACACTGTTCATGTATTTACTCAATATCGCACACTTTTAAAAAAACTTTTCTTTGAATACGGCATCAGTTTCCACACTCGTGTGAAATCATTCACACCCCTACCATTCTTCCACCCAATCAGAGACCTCATTGCCCACTCAGTACACTTAAACTAATTGCATTTTCATAATATACTTCACAAAAAGTACCAGAACCGGTAACACTGGGCGCTTCGAATTCTGAAAGTAGACGTTTTTTTACCATTGATTGTGATAAGAGTTATGTTAATGTTATTTCTGTTTATGGTATTTCAAATTATTTGCATTATGCTGTCATTACAGATTGTTAATTGAGGACACCATAAAAAATGATAAAACACCATAGTCACCAAGAATAAGGTTTGAACAATGACTGTAAATCACAAACACTTACCTTAAACAGCGACCTCATGAGTTTTCATTTTATTGGCCAGTAAGGCCAACAAAATGAAGACTCATGAGTTCACTGTTTAAGGTAAGTATGTTTTGTAACAGCCATTGTTCAAACCTTATTCTTAGCGGTTATGGTGTTTTATGTTTTTTTTTTTTTGAAGAATTTTGTGTAGTGGTTCAGGATGAAGTGTTATCTTGATCCTAAGCTACTCCAAGTTGGTCTTCATGACTTAAAGACGTCATTCTACCACCCCCATCCACGTTACAGTGCACCAATCATAGAACTTGTCAAGTGCACAATCAGCCTTGATGGTAATTCTAAGTGGTGTTTTTGTGCCTTCTTTTACCTTGGAAATTGATTTTTCTTATATTTTTAGTACTTTTGATGAAGAAGTAGTCTGTGATATTTTTGTCCAACGCTCTCTACATAACCCCCCATCCCCCTTTACCAACTCGTACCTCGTGCACCCACCACCCTGAGTGACCCACCTTCCTTCAACCGCTCCCTTCCTGAAGGTGGCGTATCCCTTGGCCTCTACCAGAACACAAACATGGCTGCTTTGTTTATGTGTGTTCACCCCCACCCAGAACCCCGAACTTCCAAAGTCCCCATCATTGTTGGATGGAGATAGGAGGTAAATAACAGTTGACCACCACAAGATAACTACTGCCTCTTCATTAAAAGCACTAAAACTGTTGGAAAAATCAATTTCCAACGTTAAAGCAGGTTCACCATCATTACTTTGAAATACCCATATTAAATTTTTTTTATAAAAGGATAATTTCATGTCCAAACCCTGCCAAAAAAAACTGATAGCTAACCTCAGCCCTTGCTTTCCCTCACAAAAATAGATTTATTATTCTAGAAGTCAAGAGTGGACCACTCCCGATGATCGCTCTTGTGAGATTTGGGAGTCTTGCCCAGCGCTTGAATTCTTTGGAATTTCTGCACTTGGGTTAGACAAGACATTCCCAATGATTGTTCTTTTGAGATTCGGGAGTCTTGACAAGCGCTTGAATTCCTTGGAATTTATGGGGCTCACCTAGTGCTTGGTTTCTTGTGATTTCCGAGCACTTGAATTCATTAGAATTTCTGGCACTTGGATTCTTTGGAATCATGATCGCTCAGAGAGCGAGAGGTGGCATCCCCTATGACTGTTATTATGGGATTTGGGAGTCTTGCCGAGTGTTTATATTACTTTGTATTTCTGGCGCTCGCCAAACGTTCTGATTCTTTGGAATTCCGAGCATTCAGGAGGGATGACACTCCTGATGATTGTTCTTGTGAGAGTCGGCAATCTTGTTTAGCTCTTGAACTCATCAGAAGTTCTGGCTCGTGCTGCTGTCTAGTCTGGTGTGGGTACATGAAGAAGTGCCAAGACACTTAGTTGCTTTGACCCTGTCTGCCAACACTTTCTTAAGTACATGTTCCATTCTTGTGTCTTGGACCTTAGGATCCGAGCATGTAGGGCACCAGATGCAGAATCCTTCTTTATACTTCTTCTCGAGGGGCCTTCGGACTTGAAGGAGACTGATTATGGGAGGAGGCAATGGTTCTTAGGTGACGATTACCACTTATAGTTACATTGTTGTGATCTGCTCAACTCACTTAATTTGGCTCTACCTGTCCGGATTGACTGAATTGAGTGCATAGTTCTGTCCAAGTGAACTTTCTGCTTTTCTCAGGTTGGTTTTTTACCATGGCATAAGTACCCTCCTTTCCCATGTTGCAGTCATCATAGGTTAATGATCTCCCACAATCTACCCCACTGTTGGTTCTTCAAGCAGGACAGGTAGAGTGCCCCTTTTCCTTACCTGGTCGCTGGACCATCTCGGTTTTGCCAAGATGCATAAGGTGGACAGGGAGAATTCCATTGAGTTTGTCTCTCTTTTGGAATTTGGCCACAGGGGTTGGTATTTTTAGATAAATCCCCAGCTCATCTCATCATACATTCAAGTAGAAGAGGAAAGGTGTCGTCGTCTTCATCCTCGTCGTAGTCTTCATTTTTGTCGTAGTCATCTTCTGCCACCTCCTCCCCTTTTTCTAAGACTTCGTCAGTGCTAGAAGAAGATAGTAGCATCTCTGCCCCTTAAGAAGCTCTGCTATGGACTTGGAAGTTTGCCTCCTTACACAGAGGAAGCAGTTGGATCTCTTGTAGGCTCTCCTTATTCTTTGGGACTAGGACCAGTTATGCTTAATCCTGGATCTAGCATTTTGTGGACCATAGGAACGCAGACTTCGGTTCACGCTCCTACCACTGGGTCTAGGGATTCCACCTCTAGAACTAGTGCTGGTGGGGGTGGGTGCTCGATTGCAAGACACTCCGAATGTACAAACTTCTATGGAGGATTGTGCATCCAAAATTGGTGCTGGAGAGACAGCTCACTTTCCTGATTTTTGTGCAGGGCGGGAGAAGGGTGCGAGTCATACAGTTTACTCGCCCCTGCTGCTAGTGTTGCTACGGGTTCAATGAAGGTGTGTCTCTCTCTCGAGACAGGATGTCAGAATAGTAGGAGAGAGGTTTTGACCTAGGAGAAGACAGATGCACAGCAAAGGCATTGCAAGTTCTCGCCAACAAATGGCTTGCTCAACTTCACTTAACTCTCACTTGTGTTCACGCAAATGAACCAGTTTGGTGGAAGTGAGTGAGAACCTCTCCTCTCCTCAAGAAGTGTTTTCGCCAAGGCAAAGATCCTCTCCAAGGTGAATGAGATGAACTCTGCAGAGATTTCTCCCCAGAGTTCGGCTGTGAGGGCCTATGTTCCTCGCTCAGTCTTAGGATCTCACTGGATGTATGCTCAGGATGTGTGAAACTTCCACCTCTTCAGTGTTCTCGTTTTGAGAACAACCAGTTCGGCTAAGAGATAGTCTTCTTCAGTGTCCTGTGGTCACCATAGAAGCCTCCCTTTTGGGATAGATTCACCTTTGCTCTTTTCATTAGAGAATGAAGGATATCTGCTGCCAGTCCTTAATCCTTTCCTCTTTTGAAGGAAGAGGAAGGAATTAGGCTGAATATACTTGTATATTATCCTCCTGACATGCGTTGGTTATCAGATCCACCAACTGAGTAATAGGCACATACCTGTAGGACAGTTATCTTCAGGTGTGTGACCGAGATAATAAGTACCCTCTCATAATTCCTGAAACTCAGGCAGCCTTTCAGGCCTCCCGAGAATTTATGGGTTTGATTTTGAGACACCCAGTAGTATTGTTAAGGACAACACTAGAAGAGTGGCATTATTACTGAACCACACAGATTTGACAATTTTTGTCTTCAATAGACATTTTTCCAATTTGTAAGGTAGTCATCCAATATATATTCACCTCAAATTGGAAATGAATGATGGAAGACTTCGCCTGTCGTCCGACCTACTAACTCTCCTTCCAGAGTAACAAGAAGAGTTCGTCCCTGAACCAACACTCGGTCAAGAAGTGGTTCTTCAGATAGTACAATCCCTGTGTTTGCACGGCTCAAAGACTTCCAGTCTTCATTGCAAGCACAGGCTTTCTCAGTGAGCAGCAATGAATTAGCTGAAAAACTCTCAGTCCTCTATAACGTTCCAGGGTTGGTGTTATTGGTGTGACTTTTTCTCTTATCAGAATCGGAAGATTTAACTTCTCTCCAATTCATTGTGAAAAATGTAGGTCCACATTTGCCCTAGTCTTTCATGTAAGTTCACGTAAGTAGTATTGTTTCTCCTCAGTTGAGATTCAGCTACTGATGAGAAACTTCTCTCTGTCTTCCCACCACAGGACCTCAGGCCTCTGGACAGCATTTGACTCTTGTTCATGGACACAAGCCCTTGCAAGAATCATCAGTCTGAGTTTTATTTTTCAAGACCGCATTTCGTCGCTCTCTGGCTTTGACGAAGAGGTGAGACGATTTGCACAGATGGTCTTCAACATCACCCTTCCAAAGGCAAGTATCATGTCTCGACTCCGTCTTGGATGTTGAAGCATTCGGCATCGATTGAAGGGTTTGATGCTTTCATGATCCCCTGTATTTGTATTTGGTGATTTAGATAATTCCTTACTTTGTCCTGTTGGCGTGTTGCTGTACCTATGGAAGACTCACAGTCATAACTTGGAAGTCAATAACCTTTCTCCATTACTAACTCACTAAGGGAGAAGTGTCTAAGGACATGTCTTTCTTGTGGTGAAATTATATCCTCCGATTGCTCAAAATGGTCCACAGCACATAATTTTCTTTAAGAAGGCAACGACAGTAGGAATTTTAGGCACTAATTAAATTACAAACCAGAAATATACTTGTGTTTACCTTAAATCTCGCTGGTAGACGAGAACTAACCTAGCATTCTTATATGACCCCTATACACATTTGGCCAAACATGCAAATTAACTTATATAAGATACTTAGCTGGTTCGACGTCTTCAGGAAGATAAGTACACCTAATTAAATAATATAACTAATTCAGAATGGCAGTGCTCGCCACTATTGGGACCCACGAACGTCCCATAGATTGTCATGTGAGCACAGAAACCCACCCAGACAGCAGCACATTACTTCAACATTAAGGCTGGGAAAAAAGTGGAGGGAAACTCTTGTCGTATTTGCAAAATACGGGTGAAAAAATATCACATACGTAATTAAAAATAATTAGTAATCATTAATTAGTAAATCACAAAATCTAAAGTAAAATTAATGATAAAGAAATGAACACTTTTCTTTTAATGGAAATGAAATTTAAATTTGTCATTTTATGACATTCTCGAGCCAAGCCCCCCAAAAATTAAGCAACAAAAAAAAAAAAGGTGATTTCTCACATACAAATTAAACTTAATTTACAGAGCTCCTTGTTTTATGAGCTCTCTCCTCTTTAGTGTAGCTCTAGTTTTGCTAGCACGTTGAGGACGTGTTTCAATCATTTGACTAGGGGGACGAGGCATTCCAGAACTAGGAACATCAGTGTTCACATTATCATCAAGATTACTTATACGCTGGTTCACTAACCTCTAAAGGTACAAGTTTTTCAACTGTTTGTGTACTGACATGACCTTTGCAGTACACATCTACAGAACGTGTGACTCCTTCTGAATCAGGTCGAAGTTCAACAATTCTACCTAAAGGCCACTCACTTCTTGGAGATACAACTTGGACCAAAACAACATTCCCAACTTTAAGATTATTCAATTCCCTAGCTCTATCAGAACCATAATGACGTTCTCTTAAGGAAATTATATATTCATTCTTCCAGACCTTCTCAAACTTGGAAATGATACAAGACCATAAGGAAAATTGCTTATTATATTGATCGTGGTCCATGTAAGTAGGATCAGATTCATCCTCTAAAACTACTGGTGGCATACCTTCAATCGATCTGCCATATAGATGTGAAGGTGACAAGGGTTCTGGAGACATCCTGTCACTGTTGATATATGTGAGCGGTCTATTATTAACACAAGATTGAATCTCAACAACCACAGTCTGAAGTTCATCGAAACTGACTCTCTTGTGATACAAAACCTTTCGCAAATAATTCTTAACAACCTTAATCATCCTCTCATAGAAGCCACCTTGCCAAGGAGCTCTTGGAGCGATGAATTTCCAAACAATACCACGATTACTAAAATATTCTCGTATTTTAGGATCACTACATATTTCCTCAAGAAACTTGGCAGTTGCTTTAAAGTTTGTCCCATTATCTGAAATTATTTGTTTGGGAACAGACCAGGTGCCACAAAACCTACGAAAAATTAATAAGAATGATTCTGCTGTCATATCTAAAGCCACATCTAGGTGAACTGCTCTTGTAGCTGTACAAGTAAACAAACAGATTTAAACCTTCCTTGGCTCATTATCTTCAGTCTTTGTAATGACAATAGGCCCAGAGAAATCAACACTTACATTCTCAAATGGTCTGTTCAAAACAACTCTATATAGTAAAGGTAAAGAAGGGGGACAAGGGTAAACACAGGGTTTACCTTAAACTTTCCTTCAGAGAACACATTTTCTAATCACTTTGCATACTGCTTGCCTTTCCTTGGGAATCCAAAGTTGTCAATGAATAGTAGCAAGAGTTTCCTGTACTCCTCCATGTAAAGTATACCTATGTGCCTTTAGAATGAAAAGGTTAGTTAAATGTTCTCCCGGTGGAACTAGTACAGGGTATTGGGAATTCACAGCAATCTCAGCATGATGGAGGCGACCTCTTGACCTCATCAGTCCAATGGATGGATCAAAATACAGACGTAAGTCCTTAATCAAATCAGAATATTCGACAGACAAGCTATGTGGTTTCTGCAAAAGATCATACAAGCTCTTAAATTCAATAGGATCAGGATTCTCAGAATAAAACAGCCAAGAAAAAATTTCTTTAGAATA
Organism: Macrobrachium nipponense; assembly: GCF_015104395.2. NCBI lineage: Eukaryota > Metazoa > Arthropoda > Malacostraca > Decapoda > Palaemonidae > Macrobrachium > Macrobrachium nipponense. The sequence continues at coordinate 93,312,449 of NC_087201.1, read as the reverse complement.
AGTAAGTTGATAATCTCAGCCAATAAACTGCTAGATCTGGTAAAGTTATCTTTGACACTCGATTCGGTGATATCTTGAGTAACAATTTTTTCAGAAACTGAAATACATATTTCATTATCATGAAAATCTTCTCCAGAGAAGAACATTCTTTAACTTCAAACAAACATTCAACCTTAACTGGATCAATTTGTCTCTACGCTGATGTCTCATAAACCACAACTTCATCCTTTTGACTTAGCCACAAACTTTCACATGGTAGCCAAGCATGACCTTTAAACCATAAAGAATTTGACACTGAGTCTTTGAAACTTCAACTCCACGAGTCACTAAGTCAGCAGGATTTTCTCCAGTAGATACATGAAATATTTGATAATTGGCTGACACTTCTCTGATCTCAGCCACCATGTTCTTGACATAAGTAATTTTGCAATTATCATTTCTGACCCATTGAATAGCGGCCTCATTATCAGACCAAATCACAGTTCTTGAAATATTAATATTGCTTAAAATTTTGTGAATGTAGTTGGCTAATTTAGTTCCTAACCAAATTTATATATGTTAGTTCCAATTGGGGAAGAGTTTTTGTTTTAAGGGGAGCAACCTTAGCTTTTACCATAATAAGATTACTTTCTCCATTTCTTATCAAATAGGCTGCACAACCATAAGCTTTGGTCGAGCTGTCACAAAATATGTGCAAAACATAGTTTACTCCTTGAATTGCAACTTTGCGAGGTATTGAAAATTCACTAAAGGCCTTGAACTCTTCATGTAATTCCATCCAACTATGTACTTAGAAATTCTTTACCTAATGGATCATTCCAGGAGACATTCCTCCAAGCAGCTTGAATAAGGATTTTACCATTACTGGACAAAGGAATCCTAGTGGATCATAAACAGTTGAGACCAAACTAAGGAAATTGCATGTTGTGATTACTTCAGGTACAAATATTTTAGCCGACTTCAGACTAAGCATGTCTTAGTTGACATCTCAATTCAATCCAAGAACTGAAGTAATGGTAGGAACAACATAACCACTGTTATCTTCTTCGGTTTTAGTTTTAAGTTTCTCATTGTTAGTTACCCAAGTCCTGAGTGGCATATTGGCACTCCTCAGTTGCTTGTTAGCCTCAGCATAAAATTCTAACAATTCTATTTCATTGTACATACTACCCTGAAGATTATCAATGTCAAAGGAAATATTTGGCGATCAAATTCTTAAAGGGGCTACCTGAGATGATGTGCTACCAAACAGCACACTAGCAAATCTTTAAGTGTCTAAACCTGCTTCTGGGTTCTGTGGATCTCAGAACCACAGAAACCTGACAAAATCTTGATCAACATTCTGCAGGCCTACCTGCAAAAAGGCCTTGCTAATATCTGCACAAAATGTAAAATCATTGACTCTAAACTTTAACAAAACATCACCTAACTTCTCTGTCAGGGAGGGTCCCTTGATTAAACAACTTTGAGAGAAGGATTATCCTTTCCATCTCGAGCACTGCAATTATACACTATCCTTAAGGGGGTAGTGTCCGAATCTTTAAGCACCCCATGATGCAGAATATAATGTGTATTAGCACCAGCTACTGCATCAGGAACTATCTCAATGAATTTCTGTTTTAACTAATCCTGGATGATATTATGGTATGCATCCAAACGTCTGGGAACCTTAGATAAATTTTTTCTTAATGTATACACTTGACCTAAAGCCATTCTATAGTTGTTGGGCAAAAGAGGGCAATTTTCTTTCCAGGGAAGATGAACAAAATACTGTCCATTTTGATACTCAACACAATTGACATACCTTTTGTGTTGGCACAATCATCTTCTACAGATGGGGCAGTTGGATTGATGCCTATCGATTCTAATTCCCGTAATTTATGAACTTGTTCATTATTCTCTTCAATCAAATCGCTAACATGAAGAGGAGAAATATTGGCAGTAAATCTGCAAACAAGAACATTAGTCTTAATGGAAGTTTCCAGGTTATTGGAAAATTGTGAGGAGATCTTACCAAATGGAATGTAATCACCAGGTGTCTCAAACAATCTAACACCTTCATACTTGGTAACACCACTAACAAAATCAGCAAAATAATCAGAACCCACCATTAATTCAATCCCTGAGACAGTGTCAGATGAAATTTCATCTGCAGTTTTAATCCCTTTACCCTGCAGCATTTGATAAACCTTATGCATGCCTGTTGCAGAAATACTACCTGGTAACTCATCATCAATTACAACTCTCATCTTCTTAATCCTCCTACCTAAAGAAACTAGAGGTGTCACAATATCAAATTGTCCTTCCTTTGGCTGGGACTGAAAACCTTGCAAAACAAGTTGTTGACTCTCAACAGTCTTTAGCTGTAGTGCCGTAGCTAACTTGGAAGTAATAAATGAAATCTGCGGTCCAGAATCGAAAAAGCAGCGAACATACTGTGACTTGGTATTATCATTATTAGATACCTTGACCTGAGTCGTAGCTAAAGCAGAAGAATATTTGGACCCAGCACTTTTTGTACACTCTTAACTTCAATATTTGTAGTACTGTTAACTTGCTTATCTGACTTTTACAGTACCATCTGATTTCACCTCACTTTGCAACTTGCCTCCAAAATTGCTGTAGCAAAAAACTTCATTATGATTAGTCTTATTGCAGACAAAGCATTTAACCATGGCTGCAAATGTAAGTGTTTACATATATATATATATATATATATATATATATATATATATATATATATATATATATATGTGTGTGTGTGTGGAATGTGTGTTATTCCATATATAAAAACTGAATTAAACCAATGACCCAAGGGGTCAGGGATGAGCTTGCAGGAGTGTGATAGGAACTGATAATATAATGTTGACTAAGCCTTGATGTGTTTTGTATCAGCGTCCTGGTTTGTAGTCACCTGTGGTCATCAAATCCATTGTTGTGTAAACCGTCCACAATGCTTTCGCTGAGAAACCATATTGACCTATAACCCACAGACCGGGCTACGTGACTTCGTCTCATATGTTCGTCTGTATGTATGTTCGTATGCTGAGCTAAGGTTGGCTCTCTTATGATTTTGTAAATGCATTGTAACTCAGAACTCTACTTCCTCTCCTAGAATCAAGTTCTCTGAACCACTTCTTGCCTGTACTCAAGATCAAGAGATGTAGTTTCACAAATATATTGTTAAGTTTACCAACATGAGTTTGAAACGTCTTGGCCTTTTTACCCAAAGAAGATACTGACGAAACTTAGAAATTATCATTGCAATCAATGATACTCCGACAAGGATGGGAAGTATATGAACAGATACTTGCGTATAACATTGCAGGTCTTGTTAGGCAAGGCCCAGCCCCTACACAAACACCTACCATTATGCTTATTTCTTAAACATCTAGAACACCGTCCCATATCTATCAGCCTACTTCTTCGGGGAGTTGCATCAGCATACTTTGAGCATCGTCTGGCTCTTTGACTATCTGATGAACACAATAAACATTGGTTTTTAGAAGATATTGCTTCAGCTGAATTGCTTCAGCTGAATAAGTTCCAATCTGAGTCTTATCTTTAAATACCGGCCGTGTCTGGTTGGAGGATTTCACTTGAGATTTGCCACTATCCTGTGGAAATTTATCACTATCAGACTGTAATTTGTCACTATTTGGTATCCTATCAAGAGATTCAAGGTGGTCGGCAAGACCTGTGCTGATTTGATCAACTGTAAAATATTTAGTCTGAAATTTCTGAAAAAATGAACATTTCTGCCTCTGTAGGCAACTTGCTCTGTAACAGAACAGCAATAAGCCAATGGGAAGACTGTAAATCAGTAACATAGTGTTGAAGAGTCTTCATAATTCTTTCAAAATCCAGCTTAAACTGCTCCAATTCCTTGGCAGTATTCTTAGGCTTAACCATATTGAACAACTGAAACACTAATGTTTGTTTTACCTTCTCTGGGTTGGCAAATCTATCTTGCAAAGCTGCAATAGCATCATCGTAGTCTTGGTCTGTGACCTGAAATCTTGAAACAACTAACAATGCTTTACCTTTCAAACATGACTGAAGGTGTGTCATTTTCAATACCTTGTCCATATCCTTACGATCATGAACTAATGAACGGAAACTGTCCCACCAAGTTTGCCATTCTTCTATCCTTCTATCAAAGCTGTTAATCTTTACTTCATGTAAACGAACCCTGGCACACTGTTGTGTTGGAACAGGATTGGAAATTCCAGAATCTGCACTCTGTAGTTGATCTAAAACATCTAATAATTTATTGGTCTCTGTATAATACTAAACTTCATATTGAGCATGATTCTTCTTAAGTGCATCAAACTCGTCATCACTCAAAGAATCTCTCTCGGAGATATATTGATCCCATACATCCAAATATTTGTTCCATCGCTTTTGTAACATTTCCACATTGGATTTTACAGTCATCAGAGTTGGACCAGCTATTGGTGTTGAATTTTACAGTCATCAAAGTTGGGCTAGTTACACCAATAGCTGCTGTAGCACTATGTAGCGCTCTAGTAACAGCTGCCTTGAACCCATTAAGTGAGTGATCAGTAATCTTGAAATTTGCCATGATACAACTGAAATATGATTCACTTACAAATTGTAACTTCAATATGGATCATAAATAAATTTCAGATACTACTTTTTAGCAACAGCAAATTGCTAGCTGTAAAATAGACAAATCAGTAGGCAAAACTAAGAGGCTAAATAAGCCAAACCAAAAGGCTAACAAAGCCAACAGCAAAAGACTGACCATACTGTCAAAATGGGCTAAAAGCCAAATCCAAAGGCTGTTACAAATAGCCGAAAACCTTAGGCTAGTAAAGCCAACAGCAAAAAACAGACCATGCAGTCAAAATGGGCTAAAAGCCAAATCCAAAGGCTGTTACAAATAGCCAAAAACCTTAGGCTAGCAAAGCCAACAGCAAAAGACTGACCCATACCACGTCCCAAAATGGTGGGCTTAAAAAACCCAAAATCCCAGAGACTTATTAAATAGCCAAAAAACCGTTAGGCTAGCAAAGCCAACATGCAAAAGAAACTGACTATACAGTCGAAAATGGGCTAACAAAAAGCCAAATACAAAGGCTGTTACAAACAGCCAAAAAAACCGTTAAGCTAGCAAAGTCCAACAGCAAAAGAACTGACTATATTTTAAAAAAAACAGGGTCCCCCCCCAAAATGATAAAATGGGCTAAAAGCCAAATACAAAGGGCTGTTACCAAATAGCCAAAAAACCTTAGGCTAGCAAAGCCAACCAGCAAAAGAAACTGACTATACAGTCAAAAATGGGCTAAAAAGCCAAACTACAAATGGCTGTTACCAAATAGCCAAAACCTTTAGGCCTAGGCAAAGCCAAGCACAAAAGCAAAAGAACTGACTATACAGTCAAAATGTGGGCTAAAAGCCAAATACAAAGGCTGTTTACAAATAGCCAAAACCTTAGGCTAGCAAAGCCAACCAGCATCAAGAAAAGAACTGAACGCCATACAGTTTCAACAAAATGGGCTAAAAGCCAAATACAAAGGCTGTTACAAATAGCCAAAAACCATAGGCTAGCAAAGCCAACAGCAAAAGAACTGACTATACAGTCAAAATGGGCTAAAAGCCAAATACAAAGGCTGTTACATATAGCCAAAAACCTTAGGCTAGCAAAGCCAACAGCAAAAGAACTGACTATACAGTCAAAATGGGCTAAAAGCCAAATACAAAGGCTGTTACATATAGCCAAAAACCTTAGGCTAGCCTAGGCAAATTCCACAAATAAATGTGCAGCTGACAACAAAGTTCAAATATGGTTAGGCTCAAACTCACTAGGCCACCCTAAATAAACTGTAATACACAAATACACTAACTTGGAAATAAATGTTAGCATAAATTCCAAATTGGTTGATACCTAATACCCAAATTCTCAAAATTTTGTCTTCCAAATACAACCCAGAAAACAAATAAATATGCCTTACAGTAATAATGTAACAAATTTCTTCGCAATTTGCGTAAATATAATGAGCAGGCTATATATCAAATTATTAGGTAGGTCTGAAAATTGGAGACGAAAATACTAAAGAGTAAAATTGGGCTAACTTCCAAGTTACTGAAAGGTTATGCTAGGTAAACACAAGTTATGACTGAATCCAAATAATAACGAAATCATAGCCTAGCCTATATGAATGTAAACAAGGTTGGGCTCTGCCGTAACGATAATAACCGCCGACTGGTTTATGCAAACGAGAACCAAGAACCAGGAAAGGTTAGGCTATGATGATCGCGGATCCAGTTCGAAGGACCAGTAAAAATGATTACTGTGATGAACTCATGTCCTCCGATTGCACAAAATGGTCCACAGCACATAATTTTCTTTAAGAAGGCAACAACAGTAGGAATTTTAGGCATTAATCAAATTACAAACCAGAAATAAACTTGTGTTTACTTTAAATCTCACTGCTGGTTGCCAAACGCAGAGACGAAAACTAACCTAGCATTCTTATATGACCCCTATACACATTTGGCCAAACATGCACATTAACTTATATAAGATACTTAGCTGGTTCGACGTCTTCAGGAATATATAAATACACTTAATTACATAACTAATACAGAATGGCAGTGCTCGCCACTATTGGGACCCACGAACGTCCCCTAAATTGTCATGTGAGCACAGAAACCCAGACAGCAGGACATTACACCAACATTAAGGCGCTAGGATTAAGGTACATGGCTAGAATTAAAAGTGCTCCCAATAATCCCTCCTTCCAGGTGCTGAGGGAAGCAGACTCATGGGTCTTTTCTGGTATAAGGGCCTCTAGACCATTCCAAGTTAGACTAAGTGAAGATGTTATGGGTAATCATCTTAATTCCCTGAAAGTCATGGAAGTAAAATATCCTGTGTATCCTCCATGGCTTATTCTAGAAGCATCCATGTGCAAAAAAGCATGTAACAAAAAAGACCGTCCTGTATATATTTTGTCCCATACTAATGGGACAAAATATATACAGATGGATCAAAGTCAGATAATGGTGTTGGCTGTGCAGTTATCCTTGGTGACACAGCATATACAGCTAAACTGCCTGACTTTGCATCTATATTCACAGCAGAATTAACAGCCATAGTCTCTGCCCTGGATATAGTTTTGTCATTTACTCAGATTCCAAAAGCACTTTAGAAGCTGTTAAAAAATTCAATAGCTTGCATCTGTTAGTTCAAAAAGTTCAGGAATCGCTCTTCCATTTCTATTATTTGTGTAAATCTCTGTCTTTTTGTTGGGTCTGTTTACATGTGGGGATTTGCGGAAATGAGATGGCAGATAGGTAAGCGAAAGCTGCTAGTGTCTCATCAGAAACAGCCTTTAGTAAAGTGCCTCATACAGATCTAAAAGGTCCTTTTAGGTCTTATATTTTAAGCAAATGGCAAGAAAGAATGACGTCTCCTCATCTTACCAGTAATAGAAAGTATAGAAATATTAGAAATAATATATTGCCGTGGCCTTCGTCTTTCCAGTCTGATAGATGAACAGAAATAGTTTTAAGCAGACTGAGGATTGGGCACACTTATTTGACCCATCAGTTTATTTTAGAAGGGGGCAGCCTCCCAGAGTGTACTTGTGGTGGCGAGATGCTAACAGTGGAGCACATTCTGGTTGCTTGCCCCAGATATTTTAACCAGAGAGAGAGAGAGAGATATTTTGGGAGATGAAGCAGATATTTCTGCTCTCATCTCTTTTTAAAGTCTATAACCATTTTTAATAACATTGAATTATTTTTTTTATCTATCACATCATAGATATGTATATTTATTTATTAAGCATTTTCTTCATTAATTCATTCATTTGTCATATGGTAATTTATTTATGAACCATTTTCTCCATACACTTATTAACTCATTTATAATGTAATTTTTACTTTCCATTACGGCGCTGAATGGCTTCTTTGGCCCCAGTGCCTGGGCTCATGCCCTAAAACTCATACATCCATCCATCCATCTAACATTAAGGCGGAAAAAAAAGTGGAGGGAAACTCTTGTTGCATTTGCAAAATACGGCGAAAAAATATCATTTATACCTAATTAAAAATAATTAGTAATCATTAATTAGTAAATCACAAAATCTAAAGTAAAATTAATGATAAAGAAATTAACACTTTTTATTTTAATGGAAATGAAATTTAAATGTGTCATTTTATGACATTTCTCCTGGTCTTACGAGATCGTAAGGAGGTTCTCTGCAGCAGCGTTGCCGAAATGCCGAATTTTCCCCCGATTTGCCGAGAAAAAACTCTACAGGCGGAGAACCAGACCTTCAATGCCGAGAAGAAATCGGCCTCCTTGTTCATGCCGAGAAAAAATCGGCATTCTTCGAGGGGATTGATTTATCGTCTCAAATAAATTTAAATACTTTTTTTTTGAAATTAGTTAACGTCTTTTTATGTAAGCTTGGGTAGAAAATGATTATTACTACATTATTATTACATAATATATGTGTAAATGATTCTTTAAGAGATTCCACTTAATAAGCGTTAAAAACGTTCAACCCTTCAGTGACGGTAAGGAACCCTTTATAATTGTAAAACACGAAACCGAATAGTGTTAGCAGATAATTACCCATGATATCATATCTTAGTATTATGTATTAGAATGTAATTCAAACTACAATAAAAAAATCAAACTGTAGATAAAACTAGCAAGTTTGAAATAGCTGTAACTTTTGTTATAATGTTATTGAATTTAATGAGTTACATGGTTGTAAAGTAATTGTAAGATATTTGATATTGTTTCCATTCATAGAATTGTAATTTGATGAGTAAGACATGTGATTACATTATAACTGACATGAACCATGTAGTTACGAGTGGCGTAATTACTATTCCATCACTGGTGAATCCAGGAGCTAGGCTTCATTATGGGGTGGGATGGGGGGGCTTTAAAGGGGGGGGCTTTAAAAAATTAGCTAGAACGGATATAAAATCTGGAATTAGTAAAATATATTCTCAAACATATTTATAACCTGATATATGAAGAAAAATAATAAATTTTGTTTTGTTTTATTTATATAGCCTATATGTTCTATAAAGTTGATTTATAAAACTGAGTAGGTTACGTATCTACCTATATTTTGTGTGTAATTTCTATATTTTAAAGTTTATCTATAAAACTTAATATGTATATATCATTGTTGTTTTGGTTGTAATTGTGTATATACATAGCTAATATATATTTTGTTGAATGATGATGAATATAAATCGATGAGGTGTTGCATAAGATTGGTTTATTTTCTTAAAGTACCCCTGGGCCATAAAATGAATTCCGTTTTTCTATAAGATGCCGATTTTAGTATGCAGAGCTATCGGCAACGCTGCTCTGCAGTTGGTGACGACGTCACCTGCACACTTCCTGAGAGGGGACGGTAGCAGTGGCTTGTCCTCACCTCATATTTTGAAGAATATGTCAAAGCGGAAGATAGCTGTGTTCTCATCAGGACCACGTTTGGTCTTTCTAACCTTTAAGAGGACAAGTTGCATCACGCCTAAGGTGTGCAGTTTCTAGAGGTGAGAAGGATTAGAGTTACTTCGGGTTGAGAATAGGACTTGAACCTACACTTGCTGGACTGGCGCCTGATGTGGTGGTAAGTCTACACATCGAGCTTCCTTTATATTTTTCATAGAAGTAATCCTGCTCCTTCCTCTAGCAAGGGGAGGAAGGAGACTTTTGCAATAAAGCAACCTCCGACTCATAATGTTCTAACCAGCCTTTTCGTATGAGTTACGATTCCTCACTGATTTTGAAAATGCCCAGATGTCCGACTCTTGATCTCATCTCTGATCAGTTTGGCAGAGGCAGGGTACTCATTCTTTCGACGAGGAGGAGTACCCCAAGTGTGCTGAACTCAAGTCAGCCAAGAGACTCACTCAGATTCCTCCCTCCAATAATTGAGTATTCATATTGTAAAGGACCGAGGGTTTATATATTGTGTAGAAACAAATCACAATTTTTGAAAGTAAATTGTATTTTTCCTATCTATACAACCTGAGGTCCTTTACACTAAGGACCACCTCATGCCACCCCTTAATGTGAAACTGGGCCGAAAAGCAAAGTGGAATGTTTACATCAAGGCATTCAGGTCTCCCCGGCCTACCAGACGGTAGTTATTGCCTAACCACCTTGTTCATGAGTTTTAATGGCCGCGTTCCAGCTTCGCCACAAGCAATTCCTAGTGTTAAGGACCTCAGGTTTTTATAGTTATGAAAAATACAATTTAATGTAAGTAGTTGTGATTTTGAGCAAATCATAAGATACTCAAACACTAGAGATGAAGTGATCAGCACACACGCATTCTACGGCCTGCAAGATGAGCCTTGGATAGAGAAAAGTAAAAAAACATGATAAAACAAGATCAGAAAAGGAAACCCAGGAGGTTAACACTATACTGTGACTCGACAGGTGGTGTTAAGAGATGGGGGGGGGACACTAAGCGATCTGGGATGCGATGTCGGTGAGTGGATTCTGTTTTGTTAGTAACTGATAACATTCTATAACTTAAGTGGCTAATTGAATATTCTTACTTTGTGGAAAATAAGAAAACTATCAGAGCCTAAAGAATCATGAATTATCGAGCCCTAACCCTTGAAAGTTCCAACACACCAAAAGGTAGGGAAATTTACGTGGTAAACGTCACCGAGTCTGCTAAACCAGGTGCTGGTATTCTTGATGTTACAAGTGAAGTGCCTTGAAAGTTTCAAAAGGGTCGTTGGATTGGTCAGTTCCCTTACAAATGGCAGTTGGTCTGAAATCTGAGGGATTTATATACACATCGAGTTCATCAAGTTTTTAGGACCTTGCACTTGAGATTCAAGCTTCCAAAGAAAGATTTGTCGGTACACTGTAGAAGATGCATGTCCATTAGCACCAGGAGAAAATGAAAATATTGAGACAATTATATATATAGTATATATATTATATATATATATATATATATATATATATATATATATAAATATAAATATAATGAGAGTGTATGCAAAAGCACACACACACACGAAACTGTATACACAATATAATAGGTTATTTAATCCAAAACCGTTCATTATATGACATTTATTGATAGATAGAATATTTTAGCTTGCCATGAATTTGGTTGAAAAACTGGTGATAAATATGTGAATGGGTGCTTTATTATGACTATCGATTGCTTTAAACACACCACTGGGACAGTATTCATGGCTCTCGCACGCCTGGCCAATAATGGGAAGTGTGTATTTTCTGTATGTGTTCATTTACAAATGGTAGATGTCAGTGAATATAAGCTAGGGAATAATTTATTGACGGGATGATCATTGGTACCATTTACCAGACATGCTTCTCAGAGTTAAAATCACGAGGGTCAAGAGCATCATCGTCAGCTCCATAGCCAAGATGTCGGTAGGTGTTCCTCCGGCCATCCGCCAGCGGTCCGTCGAACCCCCGGAACAGAGAGCCTGGTTCCGGGTCTGGGAGAGCCAGTGGGGAGGCGTTGGTGTGCCCGTGACGGCTGGCTATCAGAAATGCCGCTGCCATCACGGCCAAGACAGTCGAGATCTGCAAGTGAAAGAGTTGTGTGCTAAAGAACATGCTGATGAAAACAGGGCGTGGTGCGAGACAAAAATGCTGAATAATTCATGGTTTTATTTATTAATATATATATATATATATATCATAGATATATATATTATATATATATATCTATATCATATATATATATTATATATATATATATATATATATATTTTATCAATCTATCTCTATATATAGATATATATATATATATAGATATATCTATCTATAAATATATATAGAATATATAGATATATATAGAATTATTAATATTATATATATACTATATATTATATAATAATATATAATATATAATAAAATATATATATATATATATATATAATTATATTATAATATAGATAGAGATATATATATAATATATATTATATTATATATTATTATATATATATAGATAGATAGGATATATATATATATATATATATATATATAGATACTATATAGATATATATATATAGATATATAGATATATATATATAGATAGATAGATATATATATAGATATATATATATATATATATATATAGATAGATAGTATAGATAGATAGATATATATATATATAGATAATATAGAGATAATATATATAGATATATAGATATATATATAGATATATAGATAATATATATAGATCTATAGAAGATATATAGCATATAGATATATATATATATATATATATATATAGATATATATAGATATATATGTATAGATATATATATATATATATATATATATATATATATATAGATATAGACTAGATATAGATATAGATATTATATATAGATATATATATATATCTATATATACTATATATATATATAGATAGATAGATAGATAGATAGATAGATAGATAATTCTCTTAAATCTTTTAAGTAGGCGAAAAGATTTCCTGTCTGCATCAAGTACCTGGAAAGAGAAATGACAAATCACTGAAAGTTTTTCATCATTATTTCACAGCAGTCTGCAGGTCCGAAAGTTTCTGAAATTTCGAAGTCCCCGCATCAGTGGAGAATGAATACAAAGGAGACGAAAATAGGTTATTTATACAAAATTCTTATTAGTAAAAATCTAGGATAGGTAATCATTGGTGGAAATAGATAATAGCGGAGTGGTAAGCCAGGCTGGAAAGTTAATGTTCAAGTAGGAACGGACACACGCATAGGCATGAAGTCCCTACATCCTTTGGTCTACTGCTGTCCCAAATTGTTAAGGGGATGTGTACGGATTTTCTGGGCTCAGTCTGTGTTGCTCCGTGAAATGCTTCCTTTAGTGTTCATTTCTAAGGTAAAATATTGCTATAATTACCAGAGAAAAACTAAAATAGTAATGCCAGAGAAAACTGGCTCGCTCACCTTTAATAAAGGTGTTGGTATGGTATCTGGGGCGAGTGGAAACCACTAACAGAGGTCCCTTGCCATTTAGACTCTCCCTCCCTCAATATCCCTCGTCTACAGAGGAGCCGATCCAAGGCCCTGCTACCCGCTACTACTACAACTAGCGCCGTTGTTTTCATTCCTTTCGATAGCATCGTTCACACCCCACGCGTTTTTTCCTTGTGCTGTGTTTTTTCGTCTGGATTTATCCACTCTGTTTATCAACATGGATCGTCAAGCTTCTGCATACAAGTTAAGTACTGCGTTTAATGTTTGAGATCATTTTGAGACGGTTTTTGGCATGTTAAGCCAAGTTATCTTAGGTTATATGTGTGAGCGGTAACATGTGCGTTGCCGTTCCCGCGCCGCCTCTTCTTGGCTCACCAGCCGCGTGATGATTCCCTGCTTTCTTGCACCAATTGGTCTCCCATACTAATTGGTCTCGATTGCACTTGAGCAGTACCCTATATAATTTATTTTAAGATGCATTTGCCATTGACGTGTTTAGTTTTTTAGGTCGTGGCGCTCGCTTTCCTTTCTTGCATGGAGGTTGTCATATCAACCCTTGTTTATCAGTAAGATAGGATCTCTTGACTTGATTACCTTTACGAAAGGACCCTAGTTCCTTCGTAGCCTTTCCATCCTTGAGCCACCCTGGCCGTTTGCCCCTTGATCATTCGTTACGGCATCTAGGCTAAGCCGCTCTGAGTTTCTAGGCTAGCATTTCCTTCATTGGATTTCGCTTAACCTAGTTTCTCAAGGACCTTTTCTTTCTCTCTCGCTCCATTTTTATTTTGCTCCTTTCCCTGGTGTTAGGACAGGATATTTATGTTATGTGTTACTTCTTGTAGCCGGCACCAAGTTGGCCTATAGGCCTTCTTGGATCGACTGGCCTCTCACACCGTGTGACTGTTCACCCGGCTGAGAGTATCCCCAGTCGATCGCATACGAGCCACCCTGCTACCGACCCCTCTCAGTTCCCCCCCTCCCCCCCTCGCTCACCCACTTCGGTGGAGTGATGGCTCGCTCTTCAACCTGTGTCTGACTTGGGTTATCGCTCACTCCGGCACGTGGAGGACAGCTTGAATCTATTTAATCGGTCAGATTTTATATCTCCGGCGTCGCCGGAGCTGCAGTGGAGTCACTTAGTCCCCATTATCTGCCTAGGATGTTCTTATAAGTATACACGGGGCCCCGGAGCTAGTAGTAACAGGGTGATATGTTATCGTGCATGATATATGCTGATGCCGGAGTTACTCCGCCAACATTAGTATACCGCACACAACCACGGACCTACTCCAGAAGGTTGTTGATGATACTCATGTATCATTTGACTTACAGGTTACCTGTTGTCTGGAGGAGGGGTGCAACGCCGTTCTCCAGGAACCCTGTGGGCACGTGGTCTGCCGGACACATGCTGGCTGTGCAGTTCGCATGGAGGATTACATAGTCTGGCACCATGAGAACTGTGTTATCTGCTACCCTTTGGTTAATGAAGCCACCTCCGAGGTATGTAACACTCCGGCCTCTTCATAATGATACATTGAGAATCAATATACTGTAATGTACACTTTGATGCTAGGTTAAGTCTATTTCTAGTGTTAAGTATTAATAATAACCCTGCTTACAGGGAGCGCAAGCAGTCCGGGAACCTGCCTTATCCACCCTGAAGGCATGGGTTGGCGGGTTTGGATGCAACTCCGCCAAGGGTCAACCCTACATCCTGTCCCAGGACATGGCCACCCTTATCTTTCCAGGGGTGAAGAAGGGATCCGTTGTGGATCCTGAAGTGGCCGCTCCTCTGATCGCCAGGATTCAGGAAGCAGTCGCATCCCTTTTGGAGGAAGGCATCGCAGAGGAAGTCGTATGGGGGACCGCGAGCCCATGGCTATAGACGACATGGGCAACGGTAAGAATGGTAGCGAGGTAGGTCTAGTAGGGGCTCAAGGGTTTTCCTTGAGTCTATCTTTGGCTTCTTCTCCTTCCACTTCTACTTCCTTCCAGGGGTTCGCAGATAGACCTCAGTCAGTCAGACCGAAGTCTTCATCGGCGATCCCTAAAGTTAAAAGCAAAACAGACTTTAAGTCTAAGCAAAAGTCCCTGCCGAAGAGGTCAGGAACCAAGCTTGTCACTACGCCGCCGGCTCATAACCCCGGGGCAGTCAAGCCAAAGGTCACTCTCCCACCAAAGGGGTCGAGGACCAAGGTTCCCAAGGAGAAGGCTCAGCCTTCCTCCTTTGACCCTGATGCTTTCTCGGATAGCATCATGCAGCAGATGGGCAACATGGTTGGGGACTTGGTCCAGACCAAGTTCCAAGAAATGTTGACCCAGCTGTCAACTACACTGGAAGCATCGGGACAAACTATCCAATCCTTGTCGGAGAGGATAGTAGCCCAGGAGAACATGATGTTTGGTCTCTGAGGTAGTACGGCAGCAGGACAAGCACAGTCCGGCCAGGCAACTCATGCATTGCTGATGCCCGGACTCGTCCAATCTCCCTCCATTTAAACCGAACAACCCATGGAGGGTAGCAGCACACGCTCCGTTCGCAGAGGGTATGCTGACTATTAAGGGTTGTGGAACTCGAAGGCTAGAGGACTTCGAGTTCTCTCCTGAGGGACTCCAGCCCCCTTTCTTTGGCTATGTCCGTTTAACGGATGCCGCCTTGAGCAGGGAGGATAAAGTCCTGAAGGAAACAGTAATCCTCCCCTGGGACCAAGCTCAATAAGCTTGGCGCCGGAACCTTGATGAATGGGAATGCATAAACACAAAAGTTACTGCATTCAAGAGCCCGTTTACAATTTTCACTGTAAATGAGGACACTCCGTTGCCATTCATCTCAAAAGTGAGAGAGGCAACAGCCCAGGCAGTCCTGAAAGACGAGCCTATGCCTCAGCTCCGGGAGACGGATCCGACTTCCCTTCTGCTCTCCGGATCAGCTGAGTTCTATTCGGATGCTCCTGCCACCTTTTCAGTGGGCAAACTCAAGCCGGACTGCGGTAAAACACTGTTCAGCGAGAGGTTGCCTAGACTATCAGAAGCCCTAATTCAAGCTGAATACGATGCTAGGATGAGGCTCAGCAGGTCCCTCAGTTCGCTGACGATGACAGTGATGGCGTCTCTTATCTACGGACAAGAGAGGCTATTTAAAATCATGGCCAAGTCACTACTGCATACAATGCAATGTGACTTGTATGATTTCATGGTAGCTCGGCGTAACTGTCGGAAGCATGTTCTGGCGGAAGCCACTATCCACCATGAACCGAACAAACTGATTGCCTCATCCATATGGGGCACGGACCTCTTCCCCGCCACTGCTGTGAATGAGGTTCTGTGCGAAGCGTTTAAGGTAAACCAGAGCCTGAAGATTCGTTGGGGACTCGTGTCCAAACGCAAACCCGAGTCCACTGGATCGAATCCCAAATCAAAGAAGGGACCTAGGAAGTTCCAGCCCTTCCAGGCTCCCCAACAGACTTTGATGCAGGCGGTTCCGGTACCCCAAGTACCTCAACCGTCGACATCCAAAGCACAGCCGCAACAGCAGTTTGTGCTTTTAACCCAACCGGCACAATCGCAGGCTTCGACCTCCTTTGCAGTTTCTCCGGCCTTTAATGCGACCTATGAATCTAAGTCCTTTCAAGCATTCAATAGGTTTGCTAGAGGCAGCAGAGCTAGGGGTCCCTCCTGTCACCGGGCCGCCGGAAGAGCCACCAACTGGGGCAAAGGCTTCGGGGGAGCACGAGGTAGCCGTCCATCAGCAAATCAGTGAGAATCCCCAGGTACCTCTACCGACATCGGTGGGGGTTCAGCAATTGGGCACAGAGCATTGTGACCAAAGGTCTGGGGTGGAGTTGGCTTCAAGGTCCTCCTCCATCCAACACCTTTTACCAAAAACCAACAGCGGAGTTGGTAGAGTATACCCAAGAACTTCTTCAAAAGAGGGTAGTATCAAGAGTCAGAAACTTAAAGTTTCAAGGGCGCTTATTCAGCGTGCCAAAGAAAGACTCAAACAAATTAAGAATAATTCTAGACTTGTCCCATCTGAACTCATTCATTCATTGCGACAAGTTTCGAATGCTGACCGTTTCACAGGTGCGGACCTTACTTCCCCGTGGGGCCGTCACCACCTCTATAGATCTTACAGATGCCTACTATCATGTCCCAATAGCAAGACACTTCCGCCCATTCCTAGGCTTCAAACTAGGAAAGAAGGCTTACTCCTTCAGAGTAATGCCATTCGGGCTCAACATAGCGCCCAGAATATTCACCAAGTTGGCGGAAACAGTAGTACAGGAGTTAAGAACTCGGGGAATAATGTTAGTAGCCTATCTGGACGATTGGCTCGTATGGGCCACAAGTATCGAAGAATGTCACAAGGCGACGGTCAAGGTAATTCAGTTTCTGGAACATTTAGAGTTCCAGATAAACAGAACCAAGTCCTGGCTGACGCCGGAGTCACGTTTCCAGTGGCTAGGAATCCAATGGGACTTAAACTCTCATACTCTATCAATTCCGCCGTTAAAGAGAAGAGAAATAGCCAAGGCCACAAGGCAATTTCTCAAAAACAAACAGACGTCCTGGAGGAACCAGGAAAGAATCCTAGGTTCACTTCAATTTGCATCAGTAACGGACGTTCTATTGAAAGCCAAACTAAAGGATATAAACTGGGTTTGGCGCTCGAAAGCAAACCGAAGATCCCGGGACAAGATGGCTCCCATTCCGGCGATATTACGCAAGAGGCTCCGCCCTTGGACGGAAATCAAGAACCTGTCAAAGACAATACCCTTGCAATTTCCTCCGCCGGCCCTAGTAGACCACACAGACGCCTCACTAAGCGGCTGGGGCGGTTACTCACAGTACAAAAAGGTACAGGGAACCTGGTCCTCTAACATTCCGCCAGCTACATATCAATGTACTGGAAGCTATGGCAGTGTTTCTTACCCTGAAAAGGCTACAAGCAGCCAAGAAGTCTCATATCAAGTTGGTATTGGACAGTACGGTAGTAGTCCACTGCATAAACAGGGGTGGCTCTAAATCGAGCCATGTGAACCATGTCATGATAGCCATATTTGCCTTAGCAGACAAGAACAAATGGCACCTGTCAGCCACTCACCTAGCAGGAGTCAAGAACGTGGTGGCGGACGCCCTATCACGATCCGTCCCGCTAGAATCGGAGTGGACATTGGACAAGGAGTCATTCAGATGGATCTGTTAACAGGTACCAGGACTTCAGGAGGATTTCTTTGCCACAGAGTTGAACCACAGAATTCCTTGTTATGTGGCTCCCAACCTGGACCCTCTGGCTTATGCCACGGATGCTATGGCTATAGATTGGAATGTATGGAAGAGAATTTACCTCTTTCCTCCAGTGAATCTACTCCTGAAAGTCATGAACAAGCTCAGGACGTTCAAGGGTCACATTGCACTAGTAGCCCCCAATTGGCCCAAGAGCAATTGGTTTCCTCTACTATTGGAATTAGGACTCCGGCCTCAACGGATTCCCAATCCCAAACTGACACAGTTGGTTCAAACGTGGACTGTGTCCGCTTCCTCAGGAATTCAGAAAGCACTAACTTTATGGACTTCATGAAGTTTGCAGCTCAGAAAGATGCCAACATCGATCCTCAGAACATCCTGTTCTTAGAATCTGACAAACGGGAATCGACCTTGCGTCAATATGACTCCGCAGTTAAGAAACTAGCTATATTTTTAAAGGACTCAAATGCACAAACCATGTCCACGAATCTGGCCGTAACCTTTTTCAGAACCTTGTTCGAAAAAGGTTTAGCAGCTAGTACAATTACTACTACCAAATCAGCACTTAAGAAGATCTTCCAATTTGGTTTCAATATAGATCTAACAGATTCGTACTTTTCATCCATTCCAAGAGCTTGTGCAAGACTTAGACCAACTGAGAGACCCAGGACGGTCTCATGGTTTTTAAACGATGTCCTTAAGTTGGCTTTTGACACTATTGATGACTCATGTAATTATATAACCCTCTTAAGGAAAATGTTATTCCTAATAAGTTTAGCCTCAGGCGCCAGAATTTCTGAACTGTCGGCCCTATCTAGGGAATCAGATCATATTGAATTTCTCCCTACAGGAGAACTACTTCTCTCACCAGATCGTCAATTTCTAGCTAAAAATGAGGACCCACAAGATAGATGGGCTGTGCCCCTGATATCTTCAGGCCCCTTGTTCATTAGGGAAAAAGGCGGCACTATTTCTCTAAAAGGGATTAGACAAAAAATTTTTTATTTCATAAAACAAGCTAACCCAGAATCTTTTCCAAGGGCACATGATGTTAGGGCAGTAGCCACCTCCAGTAATTATTTTCAACATATGAATTTTGACGATCTTAAGAAGTACACAGGCTGGAAATCTCCGACAGTATTTAAGCGCCACTACTTGAAGTCTTTAGAGGCCCTTAAATTTCCAGCTGTGGCAGCCGGAAACACAGTTTTCCCTGGCACTGCATAATTAGTAATAAGTAGTTATATAGCCTATGTCATTCTTACATCTCTCTCTCCTACCTGCCTCGCTAGCATTCTTGCCATAGTTCGGTCGTTACCGGGTTCATACTTTACCTTGGATAGCACTTTCTGTATATATTGATGATTTGTACTGTATATAGTTGTATTTGGGTCTATTTTCCCTTGTGATAATTTATTACTGGTGTGTGTTATTTGAACCATTGTGGGTTGTTTAACCCCTCTGTGTAGATAAGTTAGTTTTAAGGATCATTGAAACTCTCAATTACTTGTATTTTGTTGTTTATTGTAATAATTAATTACCTACATTATAGTATTTAACTCTAATCGAGTTTTAATTTACCTGTAATTATTGATTATCTACACTTTTCCAAGCTGGTGGAGCCAATTCTCTGGCACTATTTCACGGAGTGACACAGGCTGAGCAAAGAAAAGGGATTTTGACGAAGGAAAAATCTATTTCTGGGCAAGGACCTGTGTCCCCCAGTGAAATCCCACCCCTATTTGGCCCAGCTTGGGTACTATCTACAGGAATGAAAACAGGCGCTAGTTGTAGTAGTAGCGGGTAGTGGGGCCTTGGATCGGCTCCTCTGTAGACGAGGGATATTGAGGAAGGGAGAGTCTAAATGGCAAGGGACCTCTGGTAGTGGTTTCCACTCGCCCCAGATACCATACCGACACCTTTATTAAAGGTGAGCGAGCCAGTTTTCTCTGGCATTACTATTTTAGTTTTTCTCTGGTAATTATAGCAATATTTTACCTTAGAAATGAACACTAAAGGAAGCATTTCACTAGGCAACACTGGTCCTTGCCCAGAAATAGATTTTTCATTCGTCAAAATCCCTTTTAGAGGCGCCTCAAAGAGCGATCACAATGAATCGATCCTCTTCTCAGTGTAATCCCTACCAGGGGCCGCGTTGGAAGGAGTTGACTTGTATGTTATTTGTCACTTAAAATATGTGTGTATGTCACTCATGAAGAGAAATGATTCGAAGTGAAATTAAAGTTAGGGAGACCATTCGATGTCGATTCCGAGACAGATAAATTTGAAGGGTCACATATACCTAGACCGTCAGTTAGGAAATGTGTCGTTCGAGACAAAAGCATTTACAGGAGGATAATGAAAATCAGCGACCCCCACCAGGGATTAAACTGAGAAGATCGAACAAGTTTAATCTTCTCCTGATAGACTATAAAGGACGTGCATGCGTGTACTGCATTAGTCATAAACTCAAAGTTATTAGGACAGTACCTACTCTCAATAGGAGTGGGTGATTGGATTAGTATGTTACTGAAAGAATTCTTGAAAGGATTGCGTGGTTGTCCTTCAACTACCAAAGGGGAGGTCGACAGTTTGAATGGCACCTGGCTTTATCAGCAATTTCTATGTGGAATTAAATAGACGGGTGTAGACTATGCCTACAGAGACACCTAAAGAGAAACAGACTATGTACACATAAACTGTTAATAAGGAGACCGCTGTACTATGCAATTTCTTACAAGCAATGATTTATCTCCTGTTACCCGAAAAATTGCCAATTCATTTTCAATTTCTAAAATTTCTCTCACGAGTCATTCCTAATGAAGTGGTCACCAGGATCCGAGAGAAGCTTCTACATGCTGGAAGTGAACCTCGAATTCGACAAGAGAAAGTCCTCTTAAACCGGGGATAACTTGCATTCTTGTATGTATTGTCATTTCCATTCTTCATACAAAATCAAATAATATTTATGTATTTCCAGGAAAAAACGAAAAAATGATTTACTGTTAGTTCTGAAGGGTGCCCGGGAGCGAGGTGGTAATGGCCTGGATTCCTTGTCTGCAGCCATATGCTAAATTTCCATCCAGGCCCTTACTCTCGTGCTGCCTGGATTCTAAAGTTATTCCGTCCGTTTCCTTATATATACCAGTGGTTTCTCGGGATTAAAAGTGTGCAACTCTAGTATATCCTTGCATAAGACAACCACTTCCATTCGTCTTACAGTACTTTCTACAATCACCGTTTTATTTTCAAAGCTTTCATTAATTCTTGTATCATTTTTCTTGCTAACAACGAACCTCAACTTAATCCTCTTATTTAATTTTTAAACGTCTGAATAATCTCAACAGTCTCTCTTCATTATGCCCAAATATCAGTTACAATAAACACCATTCACAACCATTTTATTTGTTCGATTGTTTTTCATGAAGATACTGGACAACAGTGCCTCAGATCCACTGTTAGGCCAAAACATTCAGACCGCACTGACCACATCCTCATCGATTCAGGTTATTCTAAGGTCACTGTGCATCAGATATGTAGAGATTTATTTTCGCCGTAGTTTCCAACCTCTCAGTCAACTGTGTAATAACAAGCTGCTGATCCGCACGCTAGGTCTTTCGACTACATTCACACTATTCTCCTTTATTGAATGTTTAGTCCCCGTAGGCCACCGAGATCTATTTTTCGGTGGCCTCGGTATAATGCTATGTGAGTTGCGGCCCATGAAACTTTAACCACAACCTGGTGGTTGTCTGTCCTATATCGATGACAGATGGACGACTTTGGCTAACTATAACCTTAAATATAATAATAGAGTAATAATAAAAACTATTGAGGCTAGAGGGCTGCAATTTGGTATGTTTGATGATTGGAGGGTGGATGAACAACATACCAATTTGCATCCCTCTAGCCTAAGCAGTTTTAAGATCTGAGGGCGGACGCAACGAGCCGACTCAATAGTC
>NC_087201.1:93227747-93285247 GCF_015104395.2 Macrobrachium nipponense | reverse complement strand
ATTAATGTTCAGTCATTCTTTTGGTTCGAAGATAATGTGACTGATGATAATGACTGTTATCAACATTCTAAACTCTCATTGTTACTCTGCCTTATGTTCCATTTCGTTATGTCATCGGTACTCATGGTCACAAACAGTGAACGGCATTATCAGAAATACTACTGTAATAGTTATATCCACGCGAGCATTATCATCATCTTATTATTCAGAATTTTCAAGCCTTGCCAATGCAGCGAGCCCATGTACTGTGTTATTTACGCATTTTGATTGTTGTACAAGATGTACAAGAGGAGAAGCTATCGAAAATTACAAATATCTACCCCCGTAGGGCTTAGTGTCATTGTGAGGTGCACTGTAGGCATTACTTAAGGTTTTTTGCAGCATCCCTTCTGTTCAAAGCTGCAACCCCTTTCGTTCCTTTTACCGTACCTCCTTTCCATATTCTCTTTCTTCCATCATACTTCCAGCCTCCCTCAACAGTTGATTCATAGTGAAACTGCCTTGAGGTTTTCTCCTGTTACACCTTTCAAACCTTTTACTGTCAGTTTCCGTTTCAACGCGGAATGACCTCATAAGTCCTAGTACTTGGCCTGTGGCCTAAATTTTATGTTCAGTTCAACTAAAGATATTTTCTTACTTTCATTGTAAGAAAACTGTTAATAAGACACCTTTTTTGAAATATTTAGTCTGACTTGAGAACGTTACGATGAATGATCAACCGGCAAAGATATTTCAAATTCTATAGATAAATGTTGCAATTATATGAAGAGTACTGACTAAAGTATTTTGCGTGGAGGATACGGGTAAGCACACACATATTATATATATTATCTTTGCCGGTTGATCATTCATCATAACGTTCTCAAGTCAGACTAAATATTTATAAAAAAAAAAAAAAAAAAGGTGTCGTGTTAACAGTTTTCTCACAGTGAAAGTAAGAAAATAAATTTTGTAGTTGAACTTAACATAGAATGTGTACACACACACACACACACACACACACAAATATATATATATATATATATATATATATATATATATATGTATAAATATATATATCCACAAATCAACCCTTAGCATCGAGTTCACTGTATATCTGCAATAACTTACACCCAAAAGTGAATTTTTGATAATTTATCATACCCTGACAAGAGATCTGAATCTTAGTTCCTATAATTCTCTTTGGATGTAAGTTAAGCCTAATGTTTGTTGAACTTTTGTTAATGGTTATTTGTGGCTTATTTATTTAAAAGTATAACAAAGTTTAAATTTAGTGACGTAATGCTGAGCTACCGAGGTGGAAGCTACGGTTGAAAGAGATGAGAGATTGCGGTGTGGAAAGTAAAACAAAATATTTCTTTCGAATAGTTTATTGAGGAATTGTAAAGTTCGGTTTTGTTTCTAAATGTTGAAAGAAAAGATTATGTAAAATTACCTAACAGGGAGAAGAAAACCATGAGATACAATATCGTACCATGGGTCATTTCTCATTTCCATCGTTTCGTCCACTCTCGTCATTCTAGACCTTGTAAGATGAACTCCTGGTGCAGAGACAAACGTGTACGTTCACTTCGGCTTCTTCACCAGTATCCCCTCCTGCGATACCCACAGCACCCACCACCGCCATAACCACCGCCGAACTTCTTCCTCTTCTTCCAGCCCTTGAAGGGATCAGGGTCCGCCAGGGCTTCTGGGTTGGCGTCGGGGTGTGCCTCGGGGTTTGCATCCGGCTGAGGCAGTGCCTGACTCACTTGCACCGCCACTACAAGCACTGCTACCAGGATGGCAATCAGTAATAGCGCCTGGAAGATGGAAGTACTGCGGTCAAGTTCTATGTGGCGTTTGATTCAAAATGTTATGAACAACAATAAGAGTAACTGCTATTACTAGTGAAAACCTGTACTAGTCACGTCTCGCGAAAGCGTTAACTCATTATTCATCCGCACTTTTGGTTCCATAATCGGTTTAAAAAGTATCTAATGATAATCGTCACGTACATTATAATCTAGTATTATTTGTAGTATATACGACAGGATGTAAGTTAGCAAGTCTCGACCAAGAGCTTTCGTTCTGGCATTAATTAACCTGTTTTCCTTTTTAAAGATGACAATAATCAGTGCATAATATTAGTAGGGCAACCATGCAAATAATGTGTGATGCGGCAACATGACAGCCATAACAGGTGCTGGAAAGTAAGAGAAGTAAAACGATGTATTAATGCTTGAAAATTTCCTTTAAATTCTCAATTAATTGATAGATAATATATAATGATAATAATAAAATCCTAGTGAACCTCTCTTCTTTTTTTCCGGCCTGGGTGCGGCCGTGGTAAGTATGGATCGGGAGGGTAGGGGCGACATGACATATCCGCCTTCCTTCAGCAAATCTGTTTGTCCGCCTCTGGTGGGGCTAGGTAGGTTGAGAAGCGGGAGGGTAGGTAAGACATGTCGAGCAGCACCGGGTTGTAGCGCTCGCCGTCAAGCTCGTCATAATAATAATTGTAATATTTATAGATCATGATGCGATTGATAAAGGAATAAGAATACAAAGCATTAGGAAAGAAATTCTGAAGTTTGGCAATGCTCGACGGATTTCCATAATTACCATGAAAATGTCTATGATTACATAACTAAACCTAAGAAATTCACCTTCTGAATCAAGCGACCTAAGCTCTCATTTGGGGTATTCTGCCGCAAAACGTGAATGCAATGAATTTTTTTTTCTTCCTTGAACAAGAGCATTAATTGCAGGGGACTCCAGAATTTTTGTTTTTGAAATCTTGGTTCTCTTGTGTAGGAAGTTTCTAAGGAGTATCTCGTTAGGTGCGAAACTTATTGACGTTTAAGGTCAAACTAAACAAAATGGCATTTATATAACCGAATTGCATCTACAGACACAAATCCCCGAACACTTTTGAACTAGAATTTTTTTTTTTTTTTTTTTTTTTTTTTGGCGAGGCTGGGGAAAGGGGGAGCAGGTGCAAAGGCAGGTGCATATGTAATACCGCCATTTTCCCGGCTTAGGTAGTTTATAGGTTTGGAAATGTTTTTCACAGAGCATTACAGAGAGATGCATTCATGATTAATATTTTCCAACTGCATCTATGAAAACAAACTGACATCCATTACCTACACCTATTCGTCGCAGAGCATCTTGCATTATCAAAGTTAAATGCGAAGTTATTTGCGTATTAAATGAATGGAAACTGATGATATATAGATAGTTACTTTCCCGTTGTTCCAGCAGCGCCAGCCTAGAATTATGATGCAAGATTACACCTTTAATTAAGGTCATAATTATTAGCACATACACAGCGATGAATTGGGTTGAACCATAATGTCTATAATGGAAAAATCTCTCTCTACAACTTCAATATCTTGTACATTAAATGTCTAGGGATAATAATGATTTCATTTACTCAGTCCATTGGGTTTACGGGCATGAATATTCCCAGACTTACATACTCGTACACCAGACTGTTAAGGTCTGTTGCAAGTTTCAGTAACGCCACGTAACTTAAAAGGCTTGGAGTTAAACCCTACTCGTTTTACGTACGTCTTTCGTGTCAGGTATGAAGAGAAAAGGAGAATTTAGGTGTTACTCTGTTTTAGGCGTAAAAAATTTCTGATGAAAGAATTTCCATGTCCTTGCACTCATAGATGGTCACGGAAGCCTGTGTTCAACTGTGTGTGGCATCTAAGCATTGGAAAAAAAAAAACACTTGAACCTCATTGATCAAGATACCGGTAACAAAGGGAACGTTTTTACTAGACACGCGTTTGTGGTTGTCTATTCAAGCATTGGCTGAACGCAACGTTGCTTAAACCTACATTTTCATGTCTTTGAAAGTGAATACAGACACACATACACACGCAATTATAAACCAACACATACATATACATAGAGAAATTATGTATATGTGTGTGTGTGTGGTACAGGTTTTACAAATTTGAAATTTTATTTATGTGTCGCCTAATGACAACTAACATCCGTTATTTGAGCAAGTACAATTGTCTTTTTGTAAATAAAATTCTTTGTACACGGAGATCAGAAACTGTCAGAGTGTGAGGACTTCTAATTCTTTATGAATGATACCATTATAAAAAAACAGAACTTTTTCCACTTCAACATACCCTCTTCATGATGGTTCTCCTGCTGAGGTAGCTGACGTAGGAGATGAAATGGCAATCATCCAAAAGACGCCGAAGCCTTATATACCCACAGAGAACGTCGAGAGGAAGGTCATCTTTATTTGACTGGGGAAGGATGGGCATCCCTAAGGGCCTTCTAATGTTGGAGGACTCCATCCTGAGATGACACTGAAGAATTCGAAAATGATGATAATGAAGATGATAAAATACTTTTAGCCTTGACCATTAAGTCTAAAGTCACATTAAGTATGAAAATGAGTCACTTAATAATATTAATAAGGATGAAGATACTGATGGTCGTCCCCAGTGATCTAAATAACCAAAAGCAATAACACCAGCAACACTTAATAACCGTATTATTATTATTTGCAAGTAGGAGACCCTCTTGCAAACAGGGTTTGTTAAATACAGTGGCTGCATCAGTTTTTCTTATTCCTTCTTTCTCTTATGTTTCAAAAGAGAGAAGGAGGGGGGTTAGTAAGTGGCCGATATCTGCGTATTTTTATCAGTGAAAATTGTGTAAATATTTGATTTAAACCAACGAATCTCACTACACCTTACGATCAACATGGTTAAGGGAGGGTGTTCAATGATTTATTTTGCAAACCACAAACGTAAGTGCTCTGTAAACTATCCACTTCACTAATACACCACAGAATTTCAGCTCAAATTGGCGGCATTATGGTACATCATTTTGGGATAATTGTGCAACTGCAAAATTTAATTTCCTTTACTGACATTGTGTGGTGTGATAGTTCAATTGAATGGCTGATCAGGAAGTGAGGGCTATGTCCGGACGAGGGAATTGTAAAGGAATGAGTAAAGGAAAAAAGTTGACGTTTTCATGTGCATAATATTACCTAACATATTACGAAATATGTAAGCAAGGGTTCTAACTTGAAAAATAAAACATTTCTTAGATAAGGACTATTGTGCCTGCATCGCCTACTTCTTATGAAGTCTGAGAACAAAAATAAAAACAAGTAAAAAACTAAGGCGCAATCGAGGTTTTCTTGCTTCTTGAAAAATAAAACCATTTCTTAGAAAAGGGACTTATTGTGCCTGCATCGCCTAATTCTTATGAATGAGAACAAAAAATAAAAACAAGTAAAAAACTAAGGCATACGAAGGTTTTCTGCTTCTTGAAAAATAAAAACATTTTTAGAAAAGACTATTGTGCTTGATCGCATACTTCTTATAGTTCTGAGAACCAAATAAAAAACAAGTAAAAAACTAAGGCGCAATCGAGTTTTCTGCAGCGTATGCTGTCGCATGAAACTCAGCCACGGTCCCGTTGGTGTCTTGTGCTGTTGGCCTTTATAGTGGTGCCAGACGCACGATCATGTCTAACTCTATCTTTAAATAAAATAAAAACTACTGAGGCTGTGGTGTGGTGGATGACCAACTTACCAATTGCACCCACGTAGCCTCTGTAGTTTGTAAGATATGAGGGCAGACAGAAAAAGTGTGGGACACAAATAGCATCTCAATATTTTCTTTTCCAGAAAACTAAGTGTTGTATAGTGTACTCGTACGTGTTTGTGGGTATTCGCATTTCGCCCACCGTCTCTTGCTGATCCCCTTCCATGATAAGTCTTTGATGACGTAATAAAACTGGTCAGGCGCGAGAAAAAAATCTTTGTCTCTTTTATCGGCAAAGTCAATATTGACTCGAGCAAACACAAAGTCCTCACAGCAGATCAGTAGCTCTGACGTCGTCTTCCCACAAGGCATGACTGGTTGTTTTGCAAACGTGCTCGTTCAGTTCTTTGCCTATTCCTTTGCGTTTCTCTCCTTTATAGTTTTCGGAATATCTTATTCATCGATTTTGTTTTGTCATGTTTGTGTTCGAGAGATATAAGCTTCATTAGCAGTAATATTTTTCTCCACCTTCCCATCATGGACCAGCTGCGTCATTTTCCAAACACGGTCATTGAAGAAGAGGAATCATTATGAAATGGCATGGTTCGATATCAGCAATAGCTTATTCTAGGAATCTCTTCATATCTTGTCGTGTCCATTTATTCAAGTTACCCCTTTATGAAAGAGTAAAGGTTGATTACAAAGGTATGTACTACAATCACAACCTCATGCGTATGAGCTCTCGTAACATATGCTATACGTGTCCATACACATCACAATATGCAAAAATACGCGGGAAGCCAAGAAGCAGTTCGGAGGCAGGAAATGAAGGGAATATTTGCCATGCAGTTTCTTCCTCCAAAGGGCCCTCTTCAGGAAAAATTTCGTGAAAAACTGATAAGAAATCGCTACCTCATACGTTATGCGACAATACTACAGCAAGATATAATTATGTCTAGTATTGAAATATCTGTCAGATGCAATTGCTGTTGAGCCAAACACTGCGCTATCAGAACAGAACATGAAAACAGTGGCTATCATTTTCGTATTTAAGAGGGGAGTGTATATTCCATGCGTGGAGACACTCAAAGCCACGAGTTCCCAAAGCAGAGCAAAGATGTGCATGTCATGCTTTGGCGGCAAGCGGGCGATTCTCTCTCTCTCTCTCTCTCTCTCTCTCTCTCTCTCTCTCTCATTCACTGACCCTTTATTCAGCAGCCTTGAATTAAGATCATTGTTTAAGGAAATCAAGAAGTAAGAAGACGCCCCTTGCAAGGCCGTTTGTTAAAGGCGTTCCTCTTCGTGCCCTGACGAATTCCTTTTGGTTTGTCTCTCTTTATCGTTGTTAATATCTCACACGTTAACGCACTTAGATGCACTTACACACACACTATTTATATACATATATATATGTGTGAGACTGGTAAAAGTGTTCTGTTACAACAGAATTCCTTCTAATAAAAGGAGCCCATAAAGGCACCAAAATATAGAGAGAAAAATACTGTATTTCAGAGACTGCTGTCTCTCTCTTCAGGTAGATGAGTGAGAAAAGTTTACAGAAAAGGAGGTATTTACACCAAGAGGTCTATCCGCCGGGTAAGCCAATTTAGGTCACCCCCGCTGATAATCTTTTCTGTAAACTATTCTCATTCATCTACCTGAAGAGAGAGACAGCAGTCTCTGAAATATAGTATTTTTCTCTATATTTTGGTGTTTTTATGGGCTCATTTTATTAGATATATATGTGTGTGTGTGTGTATGGAAAAAGGGCTTTGGGAGTTTACATCCAACATAATAGTTTTATTGTATTATCAGTTTAATATTGTAGTTTAAAACAAATTTCCTGGGTAGTTGTATTCCGCCAGTGTGAAATAATTGACTTAGCTTCTCCATTAACTTGACTAACACGAAGACTTTTGAATTCAGACGGGATCTTACTGTTAGGTGAGCTATCCTTATGATGCTACTTACTACGTTAGAACGCGGGCCCACCGTCATAAATGCAACTTGTAGTACCATATCACTGTCGAACTTCACAATAAAGTACAACCTTTACCCAATTCTGAGTAGTAGTTTTAAGAATACCTGGTAAACTGCTTGGCAATCTCAGATTGAAGATATGCGCACAGTATATACATAAGGACATGTTCGTTCATTCAGCGTAGCTGCCATTTTCATTCTTTGTGAACTGGATTTCTAAATTGGAACATTTCAAAGAACAACAGTAAAACAAGGGAAGCAATTTACGTCATCAAATTTTTCTAATTCTTTATTCGCTTACAACTTTTCTCTTGAATAACAATCAAGCAAGTACAAGATCCAAGTCATAAAAAGGTTCAGATTCACTGGAAATTTTTTCGTGATCAAGAAATACTTTTAGGACTAAAAGTAAATGAAAGCCTCAAATTCGTGAACTATGACAATGAATAGTTGCCCGAAAATATCCGTTGCCGTGTCTGTTGAAATGAAGGTTACTACTGACAGTTTTGGCTAATTCTGGACTTTTATCAGTTAATAAAAATAATCATATCAATAACTATATCACCAAGAGTAGAGTTTCTTAAGGGAGAACCCATATTAAAGTGTTGGTGAAAAGGTTCTTGGCTAAGTTGTTATTCAGTTACCGGAATTTTTGAGCTTACCTCGTACTTAAGAAATTAAGCACTGATTGCAAATGAAAAATTAAAGGCCCAACGATCAAGGCTTTGAATTTTAATAGGGAGCGCTTCGGTAATTATCTAGAGTCAATCTCATCAGGGTTTATTTCGTTGTGCTTGTTGATTGTTTATGAATTTTAGTCCCTCTTGATGTTTTTTATTTTATTTTTTTAAAGACAATTCACCAGCAGTAGCACTGAGGCTTTCTTTGAACAACCTGCATAGGCCTATAGTAGGATTTCTTGAAAGATTGCTTCTTCGATTTCTTTTTCCCCTTTTTCTTGAAGAAAGGCTCCGGGTCTGCCAGGGCCTCTGGGCTAGCCAGGGCCTCAGCCTCTGGGAGTGCGAGGGGCGAAGGGTCTGGACTCGGCACAGCTCCTGCTAGATCCACCACAAGGGAGAGAACCATCAGGAGGGCCACGCCCAATAGAGCCTAAAAAAAGAAGAAATGATGCTCAGTTTTGTGTGTATAACGCAGTCTACGGGTAATGAACTAGTACAACATTATCTCGCACAATCAGTTGCAGAGCGTCATAATAGGAAAGGAACAAAATATTTAAAACAATAAAATAAAATTGCATAAAAAGGGTTATTTTGCCTACTAAAATCTTTTGCATTTTGGTCTGATCTCAGGAACAGAGTGTAAAGGAAAAATGATCACATGCACCACTGATTACTAAACTAAAATTTGATCGATATGCAAATTTCCTTTTCTTGCCATATCTTTGATCATGCAACTTTGAAACGGAATGTATTTACTCAAGTGAATAAGAGAACTATGAAATTACTTATGAACTGGAAGAGCCGTGAAACACATTTCTTGCAATAATCAGTGTAGCAAAATGCAGTCCTATATAGAACTTGATATGAAAGACATACAAATAGACAGAGCCGGATGTGAGAACTTCTGTATATTACGAACATTTGTGATTAAATGCACTTGAGAATTGACCAGCGCCATTTCCCCAAAGTAAGAATGAATATGCAGATACGTTTTCTTCTGCCTGAGAATAAGAGAGTAACCAGGCCAATATCTCTCGGGAGTAAAGAGTCAATCTAATGGCCTGCCCTTACCAGCGGGCATGCCGGCCGGCCACTTCAGCGGTATATATCTTCTCTCGTTTCTGAAGCAGTGTTACCAAACAATCGCATCATTATGGCCCCATACTCTGTTTGTCGATCTAGTGGAACGGAATATGGGAACAGTGTTTGCCCGTCGTGCAGCGCCCGCTAGTGTGGACAGGGCTAAAGGGGAAGAAACCTAGGCAAGGCAAAGAAGAAAAATTCGACTGCTAAAGTAAAAAGAGGACGAAATGCAGGAGCTACCCACCAACTTCATGATGACAGTCTTCTAAAGGATGTTCGTCAGCAACGGGAAAAGTTGTTATACAACGATGCAGCGAGCGACGCTTCTTATATACCCTCAGGCATTTTCACTTTAACCATGGAACCTTCACCTTCAACCTCCTGAATCCCCGTAATTAGCCGTCGGAGAAAACCAAGCGAACAGAAGGAAGCGATAAACTGGGTCTTCAACAATAGCAGAACAATTCACCGGATGTTCTTCAAGTCCCCCAAACAATCCGTTGCAAAAGACTTCCCGGACTGGGGAAAGGCAAAGGTCGTTTCAGAAAGAAGATAGGCCGTTTTTGTTACTTAGATGCGTTAACGAGACGAAGGTTATAAAGATAAATAATTTAATTAAATGAAATAGCGATTGTTGAAATTCGAGGTGCAGCACTTTTTTTTAAAAAAAAAGAGTGATAAGTGCTAATGAGCATGCTCAGACGTGGGTCATTCAAAATTTACAGAAAAGTAGAAATAAAAAATGAAGCGCCCTGGGAAATGGGTCTGGGAACCTTTGAATGTAAAATTCTAATACAGGATATGATGCGAATTTCCAAAGCAAAACCATCAATACAAGATAAGCAGATTTCTGACTTTTTCGATTTGGTAAAGGAAAAAAAAAAGCATCAAATTGAATTTAACGAATATATTCTCTCTTCTCATTGTTTCTTAACACACGATATAGCCTTTGTATTTATTTCCTCAAGTTCGAATAAACTATTGTTCGTATATCTGCTTGTCACGGACGTTTCCAAACTTATGGGAAGCACAAAACGAATACAAAGAATGGAAAATTGTTTTGAACACAGGTGTATACATCCTCCTCTCTCTCTCTCTCTCTCTCTCTCTCTCTCTCTCTCTCTCTCTCTCTCTCTCTCTCTCTCTCTCTCTGCATATCGAAAAGAGATGAGATTCAAGACAAACCCAAGAACGACATACACAGTATGTAAATGGGAATGAAATAACTAGATAGAGAAGGCTTAAGAAGTTTGAGGCTTTCAGTCATTTCGGAACAGTGATATCCAACAAATCATTTCCTGAGATGATGTCTAGTGAAAGGCTAAATTATGCCAAATCAAACGATATTTAATTGAACACATTTCAACAGAGACTTTCACTGAACGTTGCTACAGGAAAACCAGCCGTGTGGATTACACAGCCAGATGTGCAGGGAAGAGGTGGCCTGACGGGTGATACAAGAAAATCTGGTGGAAAAGGACTTAGGAAAAACAGTACCTAAACAGATAGAAACAGAAGCAGAGATGTCACCTTATGGTAAAAGAAGGAACCTCAAGAGGTGACGCAGCCAGTGTCTGTTATCACACAATCAAGAAAGTAAGGAAAGGATAAGCCTTATCAAAAATCAAAGTAGTAATCCTGACCAAACGACCAAATACCTTTATCGGATTAAATTTAGCCGTTGAAATATGTGATCTCTCTACTGCAAGAGTCAAGTCAAGTGAACCCACAAATCATTTTGAAAGAGAACACAAATGAAATTTCATTCAGAGAAAAATATAGGAAATGCAGGAGAGGAGAAAATGCAAAAACACGAGCAATACCTGTGACCTACAGGCATTGACCTGGCTTTAATTATGGGATACACATTCTGGAATGCTCGCAAGATCAGACTTCATGGATTTAAAAACAAGAAATAGAAGGTTGAGGGAAAATGGAAAGGGGTTGAAGGTGAAGGAAAAAAGAAATAAGCGGAGTTGATTCAACAGTAAAAAGCATAAATAGGAGAGGAGAGAATGACGGTGACTGTCGAAGAGGGAATGAGTCGAAGAAAGAATAAAGACTTACGGAACTCTTCTAGAAATGTGGAAGGTAGGAATTGCATCTTGAACAAAAATAGAGGACAGTGGGGTTCAAATTCGTTTAAAGAGAGAGAGAGAGAATGTCGATCAGAAAAAAAAAGTGTGTCAAAAAGTGCCTTATGCCAGACGCTGTCAAAAGCGTAAGGAAAATCGATAGCCGTGGCAAAGCGGAATATTAAGTTCTATGAACATTTCATCCGATATTATTAAATCATTTATCCTTTTATGCTCCTTTGTATCACCAAAACCGGTTATTTCTAAATCTTCTTACTTGCTCTTTTTCGTTTCCATGGTCACTCAGTGGCTGGCAGGTTGGTCTCCTGAGTAGGCTTGTTTTTATGTAATTATGAATAAGCTATTAACTAATTTTAAATTCTCCGAAATATTGTTTTCACGAAGTTAAGTTTTACCTTTTATGTTTATGTACTTTCTACAAATTTCAGTACTGTTGTTTTAAAATTTTTTCATAAATGATTATCGTATCGACAATTTTCTATTAATTGTGCAGCTCATATTGTAGTCAAGTTATCTTCATTGGCTTGATTAGCCCCGAAAATAGGACGACTTCCGAAAAATTGGCCAATGAACCAGAAAATTGTCCGACTCTTTCCGTTTTTTACGTTTTAATATATATATATATATATATATATATATATCATTTATATATATATATATATATATATATATACACACATATATATATATATATATTATATATATATATATATAATATATAATATATATATATACATATATATATACATATGTGTATATATATATAAAAATATATAACATACATATATATATATATATATATATATATATATATATATAGATATATGTATATATATGTGTGTATGTATATTTTAATATATATATATATATATACATACATACATACATACATGCATACATATCATATATATATATATATGATGTATGTATATGTGTAATATATATATAGTATATATATATATATATATATATATATATATATATATATATATATATATATATATATACACATATATATACCGGTGTTTTCGAAAATTCGAGTTAGAGCCCCCCCCCTCCACAGAACAAATGGAAAGGTAGGAAGTTTTCTGCTATAGCCTGTCTCCAAGTACATTATCTTAAGCTTCTATTAAGGTATTTTTCATTTTACATTTCTTGTATTTTCAGACTGAGTGACGGAGTAAGATACAGCCATGGCTAACGACTCGGTGGAAATCAGATGGATTGACCGAATCCGGGCTATAACCTTCAGGGAGGCCAGGGATGCTGGTGTATCCTTCATTTTACATTCCTGGAGAGCTAAATACATTGAAAGAGTTGAATCCTTTGTTAAATCCTTTGTTAAAAGAAACTGGAACAAAAATCCATATGACTGTCATCGCTAAAAGAGTGAGAATCTTGTGATCTTGCATTTATTACTATAGTTTCAAAGCATTCCATGTACAGATTGGCTAAAACAGGAAGGAAAGGGGTACCCATGCTACACCTAAATTTTTCTTATAGAATGACTCCCTGAATAAAAATATGTTATTATGTACACATAATTCTGCTAACTTTACTTTGTCAAGAGCCAGTGGGAAATGATCTTTACAGGGGGCTAATTTTTCCCAAAAAATGTAGGATGTCCCGTTAAAGTTAAATGTATCTTAGTTTAACCAGAACACTGAGCTGATTAACAGCTCTCCTAGGGCTGGCCCGAACAATTAGATATTTTTACGTTGCTAGCAACCAATTGGTCACCTAGCAACGGGACCTGTACAGCTTATTGTGGGATCCGAACCACATTATATCGAGGAATTTATTTCTATCACCAGAAATAAATTCCTCTGATTCCGCGTTGGCCGAGCCGAGAATCGAACTTTGGATCACTGGATTGGTAGCCGAGTGCGAAAACCTCTCGTCCAACAAGAACGTCCTGTACTGGTACTTTCGGAATAGGGAAACTACATCACAAAAGTACCAGTACAGGACTTTCTACAGTTTTTTGGGGGAAAATTAGACCCCTATCAAGATCATTCCCCACTGACTCTTGACAGAATAATAAAGTTAGTTGAATTGTGTATCTAATAATGTTTTCATTTGGGGAGTCATTCTATAAGCAAAAATTCGGGTGTAGTATGGGTACCCCTTTACATCTGTTTTAGTCAACCTATACATGGAATACTTTGAAACTATAGTAATAAATGCAATAAAACCCAAAAACATACTGTGGATGAGATATGTAGATGACATTCTAACGTTTTGGGATAATATTTGGGACAATTTCAACTAATTCCTTTCAAAATTAAATGCATTAGTGCCCAGCATCAAATTTAAAGTTGAATGGGAAACAGACAACAAGATTCCTTTTATTGATGTTTTAATAATTAGAGACATGACAGAATACAAATTTACCATATACAGAAAACCAACATTCTCACTTTCATACATTTACTACCTAGGTTATCATGACATTTCTATCAAGATAGGCATAGCCAGAAACCTATTCTTAAAAGGCTTATGAATTTGTTCCCCAGTCTTCCTGGAAAAGGAATTTGAACTAATTCGTAAGCAGCTTTCGTCTTTAAGGTATCCTGACCATGTAACTGAGAAATTATTCATAAGGCAAACATAATTTCCTACTGATCCCCTGAAGACAAGACCAGAGAGACAAACAACAATAAGATAAAATTCCCACACCTGGACAGGATTAAGACATTGACCCAGGCCCTCGAAAATCTAACCCTTTTGCTTTTACCTACCCAAATACTGTTGCCAAATCCCTGTTTATTGTCCAACAAAAGACAATCCCCAAAGACACAAGTATACGAAACCCTATGCCTGGACTGTGACCAGGTCAATCTTACATCAGTTTTAAAGGAAAATCACTTCCCCAGAGATTAATACAACATAAATGGTCAGTTAGGTATGGACAACATAATCATAACCACAGAATAAAGTGGAATTTGTCACATATAATTTATAGCAACAAATGTCGGTACAAAAGCCAGATGATAGAGTCAGCCTTGATTAAACAAAGGCAGGTACTAATGAACATCTCAAAGGGTGCCTGGGATTCGGATATCATATATAAAATCTTCCCTCAACCAATACTTAAGAAGATTAAAGAGGAATTATCAGCGGGGGTGACTTAGTAAAACGGGCTACCTGTGGATGGATCTCTTGGTATAAATACTGCCTTTCCGTAACTTTTCTCATTCATTACCTATCTTAAGAGAGGGACAGCGGTCTCTGAAAAATAGTACTAACTTTCTATATTTTGGCATTTTTATGGGCTCCTTTTATCATATGTATACAGTCTATATTTTTCTAAATTATGAACTTCCCCGAGTCAGAATAACAAAATATTCATTTAAATCCATAAAACAGTAGCCACTCTGAAAGATCTCTGTGACTCACAGCTTTCTTTTCCCCAAACACTGCTTCTGGCCATTTCCTTCGACAGATTACCAAGCTAGTTAAACCAGCGTCCAAGAATTAAGCCCAGTTTTCCCAACCACCTTGAAGGCTCTCATGAAATTTAGAATGCCACGAGGCCATGTAATTACACCACAACATCTGCCATCTACCGGACAGATCGGAATTAGGCGAAAAGTTGATAAAAGGGCATGCAGCAGAAGATTCGCCCTTAGACCTTGACTCACCATCTCATTAGCAACAGCACTCCCCCCTCCCCATCTCTTGGATACCGCTGCATGTGTTCAATTGCTCTCTCTCTCCATTGCACTTTCCCTCAGTGGTGCCACCACTGAAGAGAAGACAACGGGCCCAGGTTATCAGGTAAAATGCGAAGTTAATGGTTTTAGGCAATCTTTCCTTCTTGCATTTTCTGACTCTTTTACGCTTCATTACTACAAGCAACTTGTGGTCCTTAGTCACTCCCCAAGTATCACTCCCAGCCATTGTACTGTGTAACCTGCTACCCCCTTTGAGGGTGGTGATGCTGTAATTGTTCTCCCATGGTGTTGTTGAATCATTAAGTGTCCTGTAATGATTATCTTTGCTATAGTGCTGGGACGTCACATTCATCTTGTGTAATCCATTGTCCTACACTCCTTTGATTAATCAGTAATGTAACTCTGCAAAAGGGATTGTGTTTAGTCTTCAAAGCATTTTCCGATCTGCTCCCATGTGTCTGAAGCCAGTGTATTGATGTCGTCATAACGTCTGTTTACAGATGCCTACCATGTACCTTAGTGTGGGAAGAGGGTTCTTGTGAATGCATGATCCAGGGATTCATCATATCTCCGATTTTTCATTTCCACCGGAACTGAATATTCCAGTCCTCCACTCCAGCCTACAGCAGCAAACCATTTTCGCCGCCTTTAGTTCCCTTAGAGTAATGAAATTTATGTAAGCACGTTAAACCTCTGAGTTTATCTCACTCCCTTCACTCTGAAACCGGCCCTAAGCCGTAATCTTTCATTTTTTCCTTTTGTGTTATGGTTCCTTAAGGCATTCTTGGCCTTAAGTTACCGCAGCTCAGATCTGTTGTTCTTGAAAAGGAACCACAAACATAATATATATATATATATATATATCTATATCTATATCTATATCTATATCTATATCTATATCTATATATCTATATCTATATCTATATCATATCATATCTATATCTATATCATATAGATATAGATATAGATATAGATAGATATAGATATGATATAGATATGATATATGATATAGATATAGATATAGATATAGATATGGTAGATATAGATATAGATATAGATATATAGATATATATATATATACCATTATACATATACATATACATATACATATACATATACATATACATATACATATCATATACATATACATATATCATAATTATATATATATATATATATATATATATATATATATATATATATATATATTATTCACCGTTTCACCTTGAATTTAGTATAACCCCGTTTAACGCACATTAACTCTTAACCATAAAGTGGTTGACGAGCCCTAAAACTACGCATTTTACCTATAAAAAAGTATTGTTGACTAACAAAATATAACCATATACACATGAACATGTAGTTGTTGTTTTGTTAGATGAATATGTCCTTGTGAAATCACTGGTTCTTACTCAATGAGCAGCCCTTAAAATAAGCGCACTTGGAAAGTCAGTGTTTATAGTTTGGTGGAAGTAACCAACTTCGCCCGAGCAAATGGCCGCCTCATTTGTGAAGTCAACCTCCTCCTTTTCCCGTGGCTGTGTAGAATCGGGAAAACACTCTGTTTCATTTTTATTTCTCACTGAAAGAGTTTTCACACTTCATATCTGGTTAATATTTCTTGGACAAGTTATTATACATTTTTTTAAACGAATTCTTCATCACAAAATCAAA
Organism: Macrobrachium nipponense; assembly: GCF_015104395.2. Classification (NCBI taxonomy): domain Eukaryota; kingdom Metazoa; phylum Arthropoda; class Malacostraca; order Decapoda; family Palaemonidae; genus Macrobrachium; species Macrobrachium nipponense. The sequence continues at coordinate 93,268,544 of NC_087201.1, read as the reverse complement.
TGACCTATCTTCTCCTTAGGCGTTATTAATTGTGTTGTAATATACGAGTAAGCAGTGACTGAAACGGATAAAGTATTGGAATAAGATCAACTAGTAACGTTTCACATATATACCAATTTACACACACACACTATATATATATATATAATATATATATATATATATATATATATATATATATATATATATATATACACATGTGTGTGTCTATAGAAATTAAGTGAAGAATTTCCACTAACGCGAAGTAATGCCAGTTAAATTCTCCTCTGACTGACCTTGGTAAAATTCACATCTCTCCACATCTCGCAGATCTCAAACATCATCACATAATTCTCAGCTGTTCCCAGCAATCATGACTAAGCAGCTACAGTTATTTTTCTCCACTTCCAGCACTGGCGAAAGCACCTACTATAGCGTCATCTCACCTTCAAGTTTTTTAAACCGTGACACTGGTCAAGCTTCGCACCCTTCCATCCTCCCCTACGTGACACTTGGTCTGTGACTTTTCAACCAAATCTAGACTGAAGAACTACACTTTTTCCTCCTTGAAATTCATGAGTACGATTCTTACTTTGGTCCCTAGAATACAAATGCAGCATTCCCTTGTTCTAAAAAATTGAGAGATGCTGGTCTGTGTTCCCTCCAATTTCAAAACGTTGTTTTTAGCTGTACTTTCTCTTTGTTTGTAACGAGCCTCTATTGTGAATAATTTAGTCTGCATAAATATAGAGTAAGATGAAAATTCATTGTTTGTTTGTTTGTATAGTGTTTTTACGTTGCATGGAACCAGTGGTTATTCAGCAACGGGACCAAGGGTTTTACGTGACTTCCGAACCACGTCGAGAGTGAACTTTTATCAATAGAAATACACATCTCTAACCCCTCAGTGGAATGCCCGAGAACCGAACTCGCTGCCTCAGAGGTGGCAGACCAAGACCATACCGATCACGCCACTGAGGCGCTCGAAAATTCATTGACTTCTCTCGCAAAGGAGCTAGTGCCTTGAACATTTGTAATTCTCTTTTTTCTGGTAAATGCAAATTGATTAGTAACTGTGTTTAATGAGAAAGCCATTTACAAGTACATTGAGCCTTCAAAACTTCCATGACAAAGTTCTTCTCTTCATATCTGCTGCAACATGGACAATAAATTAGCGCTGTTTTCAGGGTCATTTCCCCTATTTCCTCTGAAGAGAAATCGACTTCAATTACCCCGACTCCTGGCTAATGATGTCCAGTTCCCCATATTTTGTTGAAATTGCCAAGGACAAATAAATTTAATGGCGCGGTCTGATCGTGTTTCTTGTTTATTTTTCAGGATTTCCCCGTGAATTTGTCTCTGAAATTTTGTCATTTTCCATTATGATTTTTAATATAAATATCCATTCAGTCACGTTTGGAGGTACGTAGCTGTGATCTGTGTGTCTGGAAGGGAAGTGGGAAAATAACTTTTCTGTTTTCATTTTAAAACCAGATACTACACTGAAGAATGAACTAGAGTAAGGTGCGTCCAGGTGATTCAATATTTGGTTCATTTTAACTCACTGAAGTTCAGATGTGAGACGTGTCCCGGATATGCAACAGCGTCGGTGACGGATGCACTTGACGCATGATTTTTTTTTTTTTTTTTTTTTTTTTTTTTTTTTTCTTTTTTTTTTTTTTTTTTTTTTTTTTTTATAACTCGAAATTGCTAGCGCTTTCGTCAACACAAAGTTTCCCTACTGTGCGTTCTGTCACCTAAACCTTCTCCGTTATTTTTATTTACCTCTTTATAAGTCCCCTCGATATACTGAATAGGATGCTAAAGACCTAACAACTGAGTTTTGCTGAAGATAAAAGGAAATTGGTTCTAGAAAGGATTTTGTAACAAGCAAACGTGAAGCTTCACCGATATTTTCTGTTCACCTAAATTGAAACGTGTAGACATTAGTGTTACACTTCACGTTTCCCTTGTGCCTCTGAACTTGACTTGCACTATTTTACTCCCGGAGGTATTTACTTAATCGGCCTATAAATTGAATTGTCTGAATGCGCCTGTACAAGGCTAATAGGTTGTCAGCGCAGTATTCTTTTAGCTTTGGGTTCAACAATTCCATTTCGCTGATAGATGTTACAATGCGTGAATACCGAAAACGGACCATTTCAAGGCATGCAAAGTTCTTAGTCTTATTTCATACACAGCAGATTTTTTTTTTTTTTTTTTTTTTTTGTCGCGTTTGTGATAATGTTACATTACAGAGATTCTTGAGAGAAAGTTTAGAATACAGACTGCAAGTCATTCTTGGAGGTGCTTTAACGCACCTGGACTTGTTTTTCAACAATAAAATACTGTATCATCCCACGAGAGTTAAGAAATTTAATTACTTTATGTCGCATTTTTAACATACGGATTTTAAAGAATTAACTATGCATGGCTCGACTCCTAAAATGTAATCCAGTTCCAGCATTTATCTGATTGGTAAAACCTTTGTTGTTAAATCCTTTGTTAAAGTTCATGGTGATGAAAATCTGAAATGTTATTTTCTGTGATCAAAACGTCAAGCTTAAAGTTATGTTCAACTAAGCACCTTGAATTTTTATTTCGAAAAAACGGTTTCTACTTTGCTGCCTGTCCAGTTTATACGTAAGTGATTCCTTTCTTATTTCTTCTCTTGCATCTGGTCATTGTCACAGTTCCAGCATTAGTGCAGTTTAAAACGCAATCTCTGACATTACATTTCTCATTCGTATTAATCTCTGCCACTATGTTCGGTTGAGCTCATTTTGCTGGCTTTTTAACGCTCTTTGTAATTCTGATCATCTTTATTGTCAGATCTTCCCGAGGGTATCATCCGCCACCTAATTACTAGTGATACAGTTGCTTCTAAGTCTTGCTTTTTCTCTCGTGAGGTTTAACAGAGGTTTTGTTTCCAGCTGTGACCAAAGTATGTACTCATCTTCGTGTCACGTAGCTGGATGCAAATGATATTGGACTGAGCATTCTCATGCGCCTCTCATTTTTATTTGAATGTTTCGCTTACTCGGCGAGGAAGGCTACACACTACTTTGATGCTGTTGTTAGGGGATAGGAAAGGTCTACGGAAGAGCTTAGAAAGGTTTGAAAACGGGGCTTTGCGTTAGTTGAAGATACAGGAATTTTAGGATACGATATCTATGATTTATTTATTAGACTGAAAATGTAAAAAATTAATAATATGGATGTTAGACATTACATAAAAATCATTTCTAATTAAATATAGCCTATTTATTTTAGTTCTCTTTGGTGAATCAAGGTTCTGTTTGGCCGTAGATTTTAGCACGTTTTAATACACATAAAGAATTAGAAATGTAATGTTTACAACTTATGCGTGAGGGGAAAATTTTGCACTCGCCCTAGGTAAGCAGGAGTTCAGCTCACGCCTTGTTATCTTATTCCCTTTGTTATATCTGTAATGGTATAATTGATTTTTCTTCGGAGTTCCTCTTCCCAAGTGGGCTGCTTTCCCTTCAGGGTCTTTACAGTAATTAGAATTGGGTACATTTCTTGAAACCGAGAAGTAAATTAAAACCAAAATTAAGATGATCGATTTTCCTCAGCAAAAAGGATTTATCTCCTCAGTATCAGATAGATACACTTAGTATGAGCGGTTCCTCTAAAGCTCATGCGGTAGTAGCAGCAGTGTTAGTTGCCCCCTTGCTGCTGATTCTTGCGGCAACTCCCGTCAATACTTCAAGTCATTATAAATGATGAGAAAATGGTAGTTTGAAGTGGCAGTGAGGCCTCAAGGCTGGAACTCCCGGAAAAGAAAAGTGCCATGGAAACTGAGCTACGCAACCGAAGCCTACCGAGAGTGAGGTTACTGTCAACCTGATGGCGCATTTTGAGAAAGGAATATAAGACGCGCAAAGATATTCAGTTGCAACTCGGAGAGGTTCACTGACCGTAGGATTAATTACCTAAAAGCATATAATAATTTATTGATCAGTGAGGGCGTCATTCTCAGAAATTCATACCAAGATATTTTTAAAGCGAAAAATAATGATCTATGATTATCCCTTCTTTCAGATGAAAGATTTAATAAGTAAGCGAGTCATTAAATGGATTAGCAAAACAAGTAATATTTTTGGTAAATATAATTCAATTATATCATTTTCATTGATATTCTGTACAGAGCTCTCTCGGTAAATATTTCTAGCCGAACACATGTCCTTGGCGTAATAACATTTTAGCCAATAAAAAACAAAGGGGGGGTGGTTAAGAAGCATGAAGTACACACGAATAATGCACATTTCATTTGCATGCATACAAACGTCTAATTATATGTATGTTTTTAATATTGCCCATCAGACTGAGTTTAACATATTACCGATGAATCTACTCTGTAAGTGTATCAAGTGGCTACTGCAGAAATGCCTTGCTTAGGGGCTTCTTTTTTTTTTTATTCAGCACTGAGAATATGAATATGGCAATGACCATATTGGCGCTTCTCCTCTGGCACCAGCCTTTTGTAACAAAGGACTTTCTGGTACAAAAACATAACGCGCCAACAAAACACAGCAAGCCACCTTGAGGGCTCAACCGCGTTAAACGGTAAGGAAAATAAATGTCCAAAAAAATGGCAACCGATAGAATTGTTTTTTATGCAATGAGTAAATTGAGAGCCTAAGGCTACTGTTCCACGCTATCTATGATTTTTACACAAAAACACACAATCACACTATATATATATGTGTTTGTGTGTGTGTATATATAAGTATATTTTATATATAATGTATATAAGTATGTGTTATATATATACACAGGTATATATATAATGTATATTATATATTCATTATACACGCAAAGCCGTTTCCTCAGCAGCGTTGGCTTATGAGAAAAACAACACAACCTTCACGGCCACGCTCATCCTTGGACTGTTGAGTAATGGATGAAACACCTGTGCATTAAAAGATTCGCAACATTTGTCGCTTCACACGCCCACAGATACGGCTCATTAGTAGCGAGATGAAACCCTTTCTGAACACAATGTCTACCCCTTCCCCCAAACGGTGACTGCCATCCCTCCATCGTGCAGCGTTCTCTGCTTCCCTTCCTGGATACGAAGTCTTCCTCTTCCGTCCATATTCTGTCAGCGTACACCAGGCTGCCCTTCTTACCACTTCTGTGTTCTTCTGCCTTTGTCCTTTCCATTCTTTTTAGCCGCCAATGCGGAACCAGAGGAATGTATTTTCTGGTGGTTAGAAATTCATTTCTCGATATAATGTGGTTCAGATCCGACAATAAGCTGTAGGTCCCGTTGCTAAGTAACTCATTGGTTCCTGGCCATATAAATAAAAATCTAATCCTTCGGGCCAGCCCTTGGAGAGCTGTTAATCAGTTCATTGGTCTGGTTGAAATAAGATATACTTCAGTATCCTTATGCCGCGTATATTATGCAAATCATGTCGAAAGCTGTTTTTTTTCCTTTTCCCTCTTTTTATTTACAGCCAACAGCCACACTTCGCTTGTATAGACAGTTCAAATCTCTTGCTAGTTTTTTTTTTTTTTTTTTTTTTTTTGCACGCTCTACTGCTTGTCTTACTTAAGCTCACTAGCCTTAACAGCTTGTAGGGAGTTAGTGCCGTCAGTGCACCTCAAAAATTGCAGCGTGCCTTCTCGGCTCCAAGTTGCAACCCGTATCATTCCTTTTACTGTACCTCCGTTCATATTCTCTTCCTTCCATAATAGATTCCACGCTCTCCTAACAATTGATTCATAGTACAACTGTGAGGGTTTCCTCCTGTTACACCTTTCAAACCTGCTGCTTCTGTTTTTGCACAATCCATATTGTCATTCTTACTCCATCTTCTTGGTTGTCTAGACCCTTCAACACCATAGCTACTTCAGCTGATATTTTCTCCACTTTCTCCTCTCGCAGTTTCGAAAGTCTTTTACTAGTTTCATCCATTTCTGTACAGCCAGCATTCCCACTCTGTAATGTGTCATCTGCAAACATCAGTCATTGCACTTTGTATTCACAACTCGTTTTCTCATCCCATTTTCTTATTCCACACCTTTGCACCTACATCCACCGTCCTTCTTACTACTCGCATCAGTCCATCTGTAAGTTGAACGATAATGGAACATGCACACGCTTTTCCCTGACAAATCATAATACCAAACAAGTTACTGTTCTGCATACATGCTTGAAAACATGCTGCATTTCCACCGTCAACACTTTTAATCTTTCTCAGTAATTCATATCACATGCCATACATTCTCAGGATCCACAACCTTGCCTTTGTCAGTTCTATCGAAAATTTGCTCTAAGTTTAAGTAGCCCACACACACGGTCTCTCCCTTATTTTCTAACTGTTTACATAATTATTTCTAGACAAAAACTTTACCCATACACCTCTTCCTTGTCTTGGCTAACACTGTTTCTCCCTATCTGTCAATGAATTACTACACGACAGAGAGAGAGAGAGAGTGTTTCGTAGCATTAAGGTCATGAGAGCAAAATATCTATACCGATACTACTGCCAAGGTATAATGAGTGACATTAGCCCTTATGATAGTCTCGAATCTTATCTTCATACTGGTACACACGCACAGATATATATATATATATATATATATATATATATATATATATATATATATATATATATATATATATATATATATATATATATATATATATGTGTGTGTGTGTACATATATATTTATATATATATATATATAATATATTATATATATTTTTTATATATATATATATATATATTATTGCATAATATGAAAAAACTTGATAGTACATTGCCACTGGCATCTAGGTCAACCTTAGTCTCACAACTGCTTCGTTTGTATGTCTTGCTAACAGCTGATCGTTACTGTGACTTATATGTTGGACGCACAATCAATCACTTTTCTCTGATACTGAAACCCTTTCGTTCTTTCCGCAGCCTCATATTCCCTTATATTTTTTTTTTTTTTCAATTTTCTTGACTTCATCGATGCAGACCATCCCACTTAATGCTATTCAGTTTTATCGTTTATTCATAACGAAAAAAACTTTCCTTTTATGAAAAAAAAGGACTCATAACCTTCAAACATCGTAAGTGTTGCTTCATCATATTTTCCTCTATTCTTCCCAAAACCTTTTCCTGTCCCCGCTGCCTTCTTTGTCTAACCTGATCAGTGAACCACCACTTCTCTTCATTGACCATCAACTATAACATTTGATTCACGATTCTATACCCAGAAAAGTAGCTCACTCTTATTCCTTTAGGAGTCTTGTAAATTCCATCCTCCTTTACTTGATTTCACTTTCATCTCTACAGATCTTAAGCAAGAATCAATCATCGTTTCTTTCACACATTTTGTCGTCAAACTGAAATGAGCTTTTCCAACCTGAGAAGTAAAGCGCACCATTATTTCAAAAATGTATTTACGTCAAACTAGTTATTTTCCGTCTACATATGCCTTCACAAACTTTGCTGTCTCGATAGAAACATTAAAATTGTTGCCTCCTACAAACATCCATTTTATACCCTACATATATACTTCTTTGTATACATGTTTCTTCCAGGTCCGTATAAACCAGTTCCAGACTATTGATGTATTGCACTTCTCATATGCCTGTTCCTTGCTAAACCTTTTGATAATACAATGAATTCTTTGTCGAAATCGGTACCTCTCTAAGAAGTCTTAACTCTCTCGATCAAAATTCGTACGTACGTCACTATAGGTATATATAAGCGGCTGCGCGTTATTTTATGGTGATTAGGTTTTCTTTTAATTGATTTCCCCTTACATAAGAACAATATTCTCTTACGTGCTCCAAACTTCTAAGGATTCATTGACTAGCGCAACCATGTGCAAAACACAAACACACACACACACTTATCTCGAAAGTGTAGTATTTTACAGATAATTTCATCAACACTTAATAAATCTGTGTCATGGAACTATCGTGGCCTATCAATTATTGCCTCTGTAATTCAGTCTTGCTCCTTTCTCCCATCACATACATACATAAACTCAGAGGAACTGACTGTGGTATTTAAAATATGGCTTCGAGAGAGAGAGAGAGGCAGTAGTTACTAAGATATAAATAGAAACATTTTCAACAAAGCATTCCAAAGATTTCCATGACGATTTAACAGAGCTTAAACACAACCCTATGAACACCACTATTGAGCACGATTTGCAAACAACGAAGTTCTAATGCGTAGTTTGCGTGCTTACTGATACCCGATGTTTGCAATGGCGTATACGACTGTTAACCTTGACAATACCTGTCCTTCCGAATTCTTTACCATTAAACACGCGCTCATGCCAATCAGTTTCGGTACTAAAACTAGCAACTGTTTATTTACTTCCTGAATGTTCCTCGGAACTGTCCTGGTTTGGTTTTATTCTGGTTTTAAGCGATTTTCAGACTTCCGTGAGTATCCTTCAGTAGCTCATAGAAAAACTAGACGCAAGTGTTAGTTGTGTTCTGTGGTTCGCTAACAGTTTCGTTTCCTTTCTATTAAAACAAAGAAAAAGAGAGAAACCAATAATATGAATAAGCTTAATCATTTCGGGGCGACACTGTCATGAGTATATATGTCATAACTAGGAAATTATATACCTACATAAAGGAAAAAATAGGTTGGTATATTTAGATAATTATGCATTTCAGTTAGCTTATCTGAAGTTTTCCAGAAGCTTTACAAGTGAAAAATCCTTAAGTAGACATCGTTCTTCACCTAAAAAGTTACTACAGTTTAGTAAGCATTTATTTTAATGTTCATCTGATTACCCTTCTCCATGTGTCCCATTTCTTTCAGCAGAACCTGTTCATATAATCTTGTCTGTTAAACTTGCTGGCAAACTCACAACGAATGTAATTGTGATAATAGCAGGCCTCCTTGAAACCCTAGGGGCAATATTTGAGAATCACACAAAAGGGAATTAAAAGTCAGTCTGTTGAAGGCCACCTGCTTGTTACTCCAGAAGTTATGCCTCATTCACAATGACTTGGAAGGAACTGGGATCTTGAAATCATCAAGTCATAATCCGAAGAACGATTCTTGCGTTCAAGAGCATACCTTAGAGTAGGACCAATTTTGGCTTTTGGGTCCTGGGGTTGTCATAACGTGGTATTTTTGTTTCTCTTGCCACTCGAATGAGCTATCAAATCATCGTCTCATCAGAATCTGCTTAGGTTCCTAAGTCGTCATTCAAGAGAGAATGTGACAAACAACTGTCTCATACTATCAAATTCTAACGCGTCTTACCGACGCAGAAATGTAAACAAAGGTGGGGCCAGAACATTTTTGGGTATTTGTATTCAACTGCTTGATGTAAAGGTCAACTACATTTATGCAGAATTGTGCATAAATGTAGTTTCTTCTCAGTGATGTAATACTTTAAGGAGAAGGGCCTTAAATATTTGAAAACAAATGGATAATGAAGGCCCCCATTGACCGCAGACCATAATTGGTATTGAGCAACTACTTGGAGTAAAGCAGCCTTCAGATACAAAGCAAATTTCATGGTATAAGTAGAAATTTGAATATTTTAAATTTTACTTTACGTGTGTAGTTCTAGCCACGGTCTAGCAACGGACAGAAAGTCCACTCACAGCGGATGAATGACACGGAAGAGTAAATATGCTGATCGGTGTCTACACTCCCTAGATCGGAAATAGTTTGCGTCTGACAACAGACGAGAAACAACGCTGGTCTAAATCAGTGATATTCAATTTTCAAAGGTTGCTATGCAGTGAACTGTCAGCTACAAGTTGTAATAAACCTTCAATTCTTTGCCATTAGTACTCTTGTGTAGAGGTCAAGAAAAAGTTAGATGCGCTTAAACACAGTCACACACATCATTTATAGTTCCACACACATACACACAGTGTGTGCGTACGCCAGCTCTCTCCGCCTGTGGAAACAAACCTGAGGGAAAGTAAAGTTAAAAGTCATTAAGCTCACAGCACTACATGTTTTGCATGTGCGGAGTGGTAAACAGAGACGCGCACACTATTATTAGAACGTTATTAGAACGTCAGAAGGCAAGTTGCAAAACCAAGGGAACGCCGCCGCTGACTTACCTGACTTCCGCCAAGGTCAGGCAGTTGTTCGGTTGAGGACGTGTCGTCCGAAGCCAAAGCCACCATTTTGGTGAGAATGGAGAGGCATTTTCTGCTTCGCCTGTTTGGCGGAGGAATAATTTCATTTGGCGTTTCGGTCACACACAATAATGGCGTCGGATGAGTCATCCGACTTGAAATGCTGTGACAGTTAACTGTTTGCTATTTTCAGCGAAGGCTGTGGGAAGTAAATAATCAGTCTCATTTCATAAGATATAGAAAGATTTAACTTTATTCTAATTTACCTAAGATACTTAAGAAAATGGTTGTAACAGTATACGTAAATACGCTCACTTACGTATGTTAATATAGAAACACAAATATTATATATATATATATATATATATATATATATATATATATATTATATATATATGATATATATATATATATATAGATATATAATTTATATATATATATATATATATATGTTATATATATACACATACACGCACAATTTCCTTTAATAAAGATGGCTTCGGGAAAATACAAAATGACAGTCATCATCAAGCTTGTCCTTTAAATAATGAATCAATGATGGACCGTCCACGCAAAAAATCTTGCTTGGCATCAGTAGCTTTCGGTCAATTTTTACTCGCTTCTGTCTTGCACTTTTCCGTAATTTATGAACATCAGGAACTTTGCGTTCTAATAATCCTTGCAATCAGTTCAGCCAACACTCTATGTCTTTGCCTGCTCCTTCCTCCAAACACTAATGTGAATTTCTCACCCATTCACCAGTCTGTCGTTCTCTGTTCTCATCTCGTGACAAGACCCCTCACGAAAGAATGATCATCTTTTTTTACGCTAATGTTTTAAATATAATGCTTTTTTAACCTTTAAACCATTCTTAACTGGTTATACTATACAAAAATCTCATGTAAGAATCCTACATTTTATTTGCATTCAGTATCTACATTCCACTTCTGTAAAGGAACTTACCTGAACAGTCCTTTCAAATATCCCAGCATCTATTTCATTATAATCTTCTCACGCCTAAATGTTTTGGATAGCTCCAGGTACGTTCTTTGCTACCTATTTTGCCATTTTCATCTTTCCTTATCTTAACATCACCAACATTTATTCCTAAATACCTTTCCACATCTACACTAACATTTACTGCACCATCTTTCCGGACTCCTTTTACTTTTGCTCGTCCTCCTATTCACTTTCAACGTTCTATTCTTATATGGACTCTGAGCGGTGTTTTCACTGGTCTTTGCAATTGTTCCTCGTGATAACCAAAACAAGATTGTGTTCCTTTTAAATGGTAGACGTCCCACACTCAGCTTACTGCAGTTTGTCTTAATACGTATACGTATTTCAACTACACCTCCCGGCTCTTTACTAAGTTTACTAACTAAACTACAACATCATTAAAAGTAACAACCAATACATGCTTTTCTTAAAATCTCTCGACGCCTTATATGAGAATTACACAATCTGATTTTAAATTTTAAATAATATATAATAAGTTTATATATATATGTATATATATAATTGTATATATATATATATATATATATATTATAAATAATATATATATTTACATATATTATAACAGGTCACACATTATATTCAAATTATAATATATATTATATAATGTATATATATATATGCATATGTATACACACACACACACACACACATATATATATATATATATATATATATATAATGTATGTTTGTAGAGCTAAATATATCACTGCCTATTCTTTGGAATCGTAACTACGGTATCTCTAGCAGTAACAGATGGCTATGTGGGCAGCATTATTCACCGATAGTCCTTTTTTCAAACAATAGTATTACAGTAAATAACCTCCCTTGAATTTTAAACGTGTGCGGACACTAGAACCCTATTTGCACAAAGGGAAACTAAAATATCACGATAACTGTATCAGTTTACTCGAGAAAAAACACAAACGAGACCTGTATGGTCAACAAGATTCAGACGCTTTCCGTCACAACCCAACGCCTCACTTACTCTCGTTTCTTGACGATCACTCAGCCACAACAGCCCCATCCTCCTCGTCGCCAGCCCCATCGGCGTCGTCCCCAGCCCCATCGTCTTCTACGCCGGCCCCAAAAGATAGGGTCAGGAGCTGCATCGGGTGCCGGGGAAGGATCTGCCAGCGGATCGGGGTTTGCCACCGCTAAAGCGTAGGGGACAGGTCCAGGCATTGCATCGGACATTTCCAAGGCAATGATCGCCGCCATGAGTGCGAGAAGAACGGAAATCTGAAAGAAATTGATAAATGATAAACAGTATTACTTACGAGGCCAAACAGCTGTATTACAAAGCAGCGAATGTTTGATTTAACACACCAGATGATACAGTGGGCGTTGGGGTTTGGACAGTGTCCTTACGTCAATCATCTGGTTGGCATAACAGCCACATGCGTTGGAACTTGAGAGGAAATTTTGCCCTCAGTATCTATTTCCATTCTAAAATAAGAGAGAAATCCACAGAAAGGGGAAGAAACTGATAAAAATTTAAAAATGCCAAATTAGGTGAACTGTATTTTTGTGTCTTGGGCCCGAAATTTGGTATTTATCCACAGTAATATAATAATAATAATAATAATAACAGCAACAACCGGATTAGTCTCACATGTGTGATTTGATTGGCAAGTGCGTTGCTTTATTGTTTTACCCAGTGAAATATGAAACTTTTTAAATTTTATATTTGCATTTGTGAGTATTTGTACAATCAGGTTATATGTAGTAAATTCTGTGAACATAGATGTAATTTCACTGTATGAGACTGGAGAAAATAAGGGAAGTAAACAGTTTAACAGATTATCGTGTATGAAGAATAAGCTTTTCATAATTTAGCAGAGCGGATCAGCTAAAAAGGTTTATTATCTTCAAAATCTTGAAGCAAATGTCATGGAGTATCCTTGCGGTTATGTGCCACTTAAATGATTACGTCACATAACCATGACTGACAAATCACTTATATTAAGAGGTAAAATTAAATCGATTTGTTTATTTTACATTTCAGTATAGCATGATTATATTGGACTTTTGCGCACTTAATAATTTCCAGCAGTAGTTTCTGTCATTAAAAAAGAAAAAAAAAACGGGAGAATTTAAATATAAATAACTACCATTTTCTGCTTCATGGTGAATCTTTTCTTCATGAGCCTGACCTATATCCTTGGCAATGAACTTCTCAAGGCTTTCTGACAGAGACCTCGACCTGCAACTGGCTTATATAGCAACTTGGAATGTTCTTGGTTGCCATCAACCGGAATAAAAGCAAGGAAAAATCTTTGTCTTCAGAAAAAGGCAATAGTCTGACTTCACTGCGTATTCAAGGTATTGTAGCAAAGCACGTACATCTGGAAAAATAGAAACAATAAATATTACACGAATATTCAATCACTTTTGAAGATACAAGTTTGGCTTTTGTTCTTTAAAACACCCAGTTTAAATCATCTTATGTAAAGTTCTACCACCGAAAATATATAGCAAAGGCGATGAAAGGTAAATTGAATGGGAAGTAAAAATATTTTTGCGTCGATGCTTAACCATCCCAGAAGCTCCACCAACGAAGTTTCTTTCGGTTTAGATATTTTCTGTTACTCGAGACACGAACGAAGTATTAGGAAACCCAGCACAATCTAACACACACCTGAGACTTGGAGAGGAAGAAACCAATGTTTGTATTCACTATTTACTGAGCAATCAATGACTACAATGCTAAACTTGGTCCACTGGGGCATTTCTCATCAATGTTCTTGTCATTTTAATCGTTTTTTCTCATGCAGTAAAATCCACCACTGGATATATGCCAAATATTGGAATGTGACGTCATGATGGCTAATACTCAACTTTCGTGCATGAATTACGAAAAATAGACATACTAAAATCTCCATGAATTTTGAATTCGTTGTTTGTTATACCATGAAATAGTACGTGTGGGTGAACTGCGATGTATAAACCGTTCCATGATTTATGCAGTGCTTTATCTATTTCTAATTCGTTTCTTTGTAATGAAACTGACGAAATAACGCATGTAACATATCTCCCGGAATATCTGAACTAAATTCTTGTATGAGAACTAGTCATATAAAATATGAAAATATAAAATATATAAAATTTCACTACCAAGAGAATATTTTTTGAGTTGGGCTTTCATATCTTTCCAACATTTTAGGCAACCAGACTAGTCTCTCTGAGAGTTTATAAAAATGTATTGTTGTCTGTTATTACATAATAAAACCGCACGCACATTATTTGATAATTCTCCAATTTACGTCTCCATGCACAAAGACTTCAATCTTGTATCACCATGCAACCTTTTTTCTCATTCTTTAGTTGTGACTCATACAAGGAATATAATTTAGTTCACATCATAGCAAGATTATTCATAACTTTTTACAACACCGGAAACATCACTCTTCGGCATTCAATGAACGTTGAAGAAACTAGTAGTGTGAAACAGATATCCCTTTTCGAGAGCTCATTCTTTGAAAATCATTCAGAAGGTATAGTATAGTTGCGAAGTAATGTTGAACAATGAAATTTGCGAAGTCAGTGAGAAATAGAAACCTCAAGTCGGAAAGATTATTTGTTTTGCAGTTAAGTGTACACTTATCATACTTCTATAATAAAAACCTCCGCTTAGTACAAACACCTAAGCAGTTGAATTGCTTATACTATGAAGTTCTCTTAGAGTAAAACAAGTTAGGTTAGCAGTTTACGGACCTTTGTACATTGTACTCATATTCTAATATTCATATAGTAATATTCATTCAGGCTTAATGCCTGATAACTTGCTAAATTTCGTTCACGTATTTTTAGTTGACTGCAGTTTGAGGGAAAATAAACTTTGTAAATATCCAAATATAATTTAGTAACTTAGAAATATATTTTAGTACAGTTACAATATGTAATGAAAAATTACCTATCCTATTAATATTAAAATACTACTGGACTCATCTGGAAATAAAGGAACCAAATGGTTAACTGAAGTTATAGATGGTGTTTGAGACCTCGTGTTGGGAAGTCAGGAACCAAATGGTTAACTGAAGTTATAGATGGTGTTTGAGACCTCGTGTTGGGAAGTCTGACATTAATCTAACAACAAAAACTATGTCAACACACTAAAGGGACATGGAAAATCTGTTTCTGCACTTGACCCTTAATAATCTGATACTGAAATATCAAGAAATAGTCTAGATGTTCTCTAATCAATTCGGTGTTTAGATCCATTGTAACTATAAGCAAACCATTATATAGCGATAAAAGGTAATCATAGTTATGTCCAAGCAGCCTGAATGGTGGTGTAGTAGTCCGCAGGGACCATGCGAGATAATAAAAAAACCTTGTCACGTTCTTATTTTTGATAAATTACAGGGAATGTTGAACCCTGTCTTAATCGAGATGCACAAACTTTCTAGTACCAATTCCATGAATGCAAAGAATGTTAATGTTACATATAATCATTCATACTCGGGGGAAATTTCTCATCTTGTAACCGGATCGGACAGTCAGACTGTAAATGTTTACAAACTATGTCAGCATGCTGCTTGTGTTAAAGAGCTATATATATCCCTCATTTCTCTGTCCCGTACTTGGTTGAAACAGTACCACCCAATTTTCAACTGAAGATTATTGATGACATAAAAATGATCATATTAACTTAGCTTTCTTCTTTTGGACACTTGGCCTGTATTCAAATCTTCCTTATTCAAGGTTAAGGCTGGATCATACATCGGCGAATAAAGCCCGCAACCGTCGTAAGAGCCGAATTACGACCGAAATCTTCATGTGCGCTCATACAGTCGTCAAGTTTCACGACATCCACCAAGTGATTGCGACAGCTAACGGTTGCACGTAGTTATTGCGGTCGAACCACGACAACTGTCTAAGTCTCCATGTCATGCCGACGTACCCGAGAGCTCATTTTACATACGTAATGTGATTACGGCAGATGTAACTGGCAAGTTCGACATACAGTGTCCATTTTGACATAAGTGATGTACTTGGCAACTCCTCAGTCTGTGCGGAGGGGGTCAGTAACCACGTTTCCAGCTAGTAAAAAAGTTCCAGGGCAGAATTTAGTAGACAAAACTGCTTTTATTTTCATGTTTTGATTAACATATATTTTGGATTCAAGATTTTCACAGAAGTCCTCTCGTGGCTGGGAAATTCATGGCTGTGTATAAAATGTATATGTGAACCATATTAAGGTGGAATCATACATCAGCGATTCAAGACTGAGACCGGCGTAAAGGTCAAATCACACTTCAGAGATTCAAACCCGTGCATGTTGTAACGGCCGTATTATGATGTTATTACGCTCAATAAGGCCTATTCTGCGCACCTCTTCAAGTGAGCCCCGTGAGGCGGGTGGCGCTCAGTATCTGATAGGCGCTTAATTCCTTTCTCTCTTTTATCTTGACTTATCTACCCGTTCCTGATACTTGTCTTCTTTCTTTTCTACATTCATACGTTCATTAGTGAAACTCAACTCAAGTTAAGACTTTCATGTTCGTTATTTTGGTTATAAGTAAATGATCGTATCGTTAAAGTACTGAAATGAGAAATTTGAGGTGACATAAAAACAAAACTATTTTAATAATATATTTTATTGTACAGTTTCAAAAGTCAAAAAAAGAAAAAACATAGTTAACATATTCACATCTTTGGGAATATCAACTCCCGATAATTCCATTTCTGAAATTAATGACTTTATGCAGTCTTTGCCTTCTCTTGAAAGTATCACCATGAGCAGCATGAAATTTATCTCATGATAGATAACTGGGACATGAAATATCAGAAGGAGCATGAAGTCCGCCCATGTTAATAGTACTAAGCCATGATTTTTCTTTTTCGTTTGCCTCTGATGCCTTAACTCCCAAATGAGGGTATTTTAATCCAAACTTCTTCACAATATAACCTCCAATGTATCGAAGAGATTCTTCTTCTATCACTTCAGATATCAATCTCTTGTCTTCCTCTGTCTCATTATTAGGTTCCTCTCCCAAGTCTATTGCGTCCTCATTTTCTTTTTCAAAGTCACATTCTACTGTTTTGAAAAAAATACATGTCAGGCATATTTCTAGTTAGTTCTCTCTCGCTGTCTTGCATTGCACTTGCTGGAGTTTGCATATGCTGGTTAAGGATATAAAATTCTTCTGTACATTCGGTAGGGTTTTTTTTTTCACTTAACAGCGCAATGTCTTTCCCTAGCAAGAACTTTCTTAAGGAGAATTTGAAGTTTACTGAATTAGGATTTTCATATGGCCCATTCATTTCATGTACACATCCAAAAAAGTGTTCAAGTACATCCTGATTCAGTCTTCTTGTAGGAATGAATTTAACACCATATAATTTCTTTACCATCTCATATAGGCCTATCAGAGACTTGCATTACAAAATCACTCCCCTTTGAAATTTATACATGCAATTAAACCCTGAGTTTGCCACCTTCATGGTTCTCATGGTGTCCATCATTTCATTTTTGTTTACTTCTCTTCCGTTTTTCCTCTTACTTCTTTTTCTTCTTCTTCTTCTCTTCTTCTTCATCCTCAACTATTTGTACATTCAATCTTGATTTAATAACATTGTCTATCCATGATAGACATGTTGAACAAAAAATTCTTGTATCTTTTCTCAAATCTTGCATTACCTCAGCACACTGTGGATGGGTCGGAATGTTGCATGCAGCACATTTTCTGATTAGGTTTTGTGGATTGACTATGCTATACCAAACCTTACACAGTTTGTATGCTTTTGGCATTCTTTTTCCTAATGCATCAATTAGGATATTCACAAGATTCACCTTATTCATTTTCTTTGTCAGGAATATGTTGGTTTATGTATATTTTCTTTATGAGTCTCTTGACCACTTGGATTTTATTTGGAACTTCTTCAATTATTTTCAAGATGTTTTCATTAGATTTGTTCCAGTTTGAAGGATTATATCCTTCTAATATATCTATGAATGCTTTTGTATCTTTTTGGTTAGGACTGTTGCTGATTTCATAGATGAGAAATGCCAGTTCCCTTCCTGCTACCTCATCGTATTGCGAATCCGCCAAGCAAGCTAAATTACGCCACCTCTTCCCGCAGTTGGAACTTACTGCCATCTTGTTCTGATTTCAGTATTACACTTGTTAAACTAACTTAGAAGACGCTTTATCCTACTATTTTCACACTAATCTTATCACCGATAGTTCACGAACACTTCTAGATATTTCTCAAATTCTAGTCGTATGTTAAACTTGTGATATCTGTTGATTAATCTGACTTCACGCTGGTACGTCTCACCAAGCAAGATGGCTACTACGGATGCCATCAAAGCAACTACACCATTGAAGGGCATCACTATTTTGTCCAGCAAGAGGAGCCATGTGCACGACGAGATGGAACGGGTGCTCCTCGTCTGGATAAAAGACAAAGAAATCGCTGGCGATACAGTAACGGAGACGGCAATCGCTCACAAGGCCAGTGCTATTTTCAGCGATTTGATTGCGCAGGCGGAAGACGACGGAGGGGAAGGGACTTCAACGCAAACCCCAGAGTTCAAGGCTTCGCATGGCTGGTTCGAGAAATTCCGTAAACGGACTGGCATCCATTCGGTGGTGCGTCATGGGGAGGCTGCCAGCTCGGACACGAAAGCGGCTGAAGCATTTAAGAAGACTTTCGACGAAATGATGACCAAGGAAGGCTACAGTTCTCAGCAGGTTTTCAACTGTGATGAGACGGCCTTTTTTGGAAAAAAATGCCTCGTCGGACGTACATACACGAGGAAGAGAGAGCTACCCGGGCATAAGCCTATGAAAGACAGGCTTACACTCGCACTTTGTTCGAACGCCAGTGGGGATTGCAAGGTGAAGCCCCTACTGGTGTATCACTCCGAGACTCCTCGAGCCTTCAAGGCCCACAAAGTGTTGAAAGAGAAGCTTCCAGTGATGTGGAGGGCTAATGCAAAAGCCTGGGTAACGAGGCTTTTGTTCACCGAGTGGGTAAATCTGTGTTTCGGCCCGACTGTGAAGAATTTTTTTTTCAAGAGACGCGCCATCACCTGAAATGTCTGCTGGTGTTGGACAATGTCCCTCCCCACCCTCCTGGCCTCGAGGAAGATATCCTAGCGGAGTATTCCTTCGTTAAGAAATTCTTTTTCTTCCGCCCAACACCACCCCTCTCCTCCAGCCCATGGACCAGCAAGTGATAGCGAACTTTAAGAAGCTGTACACGAAACATCTTTTCAAAAAGATGTTTCGACATCACCGATACCACAAACCTCAACCTTGCATGAATTTTGGAAGGAGCATTTTGACATCGTCATATGCATCCGACTCATCGACCAAGCTTGGCAGGAGGTTTCGAGGCGAACCTTGAATTCCTCGTGGAGGAAACTCTGGCCTGATGCCGTATCCACCGATAGACTTCGAGGGATTCGACGTGGGCGAAGCTGGTGCTGCTGAGTCCGAAAACAGTTTTTGACGATCCCGAAACTGTTTCGCAACCACATCTTGACGAGATCGTTGCACTCAGCAAGTCCATGGGGGGGGGGCCTGGGGCTGGTCGTCGACGAGGACGACATCAACGACCTTCTCGAGGAGCACCCAAGAGGAGCTTACGACGGATGACCTGAAGGAGTTGGAGGCCATGCAACATAACGTCGTTCAAGAGGAGTTCTCCAGCAGCAGCGATGAAGAGGAGGAGCCTATGACAACGGCAGAAATTAAGGAGGTCTTAGCCGCTTTTCATAAAGTGCAATCGTTCATAGAAAAAAGACACCCCGAAAAGGCTCACACAGGTCGTATGCTTGCGCAGTTCGATGACGTTTGCCTGAGTCGTTTCAGGAACATTGTCAAAAGCAGGCAGAAGCAATCTTCCTTGGATAGTTATTTTTTAAAGAGGCCTTCAGCATTAGCAGGAGTAAGCAAAAAGGAAGAACCAGGTGATAAAAAACAAAGTTGTAAAGCAAAAAGGCAGAAAACCAAGTGATTTGAAAACCAGAACGTTGAAAGTGGTGATGAAGTTGAAATTCTGAAAAAAAAAACTAAAAAAAAAAAAAAAAAAAAAAAAAAAGCCTACATAAAAGTAAAAAAAAAGTTAAAAATAAAAAAAGAAAAAAAAAATTTACGTAATTTTTAGATTTTTGTAAGTAAGTGTTACAGTTTTGTTAATGTTTTTCGTAAATTTTATCTTTGTAGTTTTCCTTAAATTTTTTATGTGTTTTCGTAAAGTTAAGTGTACGTACGTACGTACGTTATCTGCCGTTTGTCCTCCTCCTCCTCCTCTGCCGCCACTTTCAGAGATAGCCCTCACTCGAAAGGTAAGCTTCGGCATTTTACGTTACAGTAATAATAATATTCTTGTACACTAATTATACACTTTATTTACAGGTTTGGATTTTTATTCTTAATTTAGGTATTGAATGGTCCAAATTGTTGTAGTATTTCATTGTTTATAGGTCAATTTAGCTTTATTATGAAATTTAATGGGGTGTTTTTGGAGGGCTTGGAACGGATTAGCCACCCATTTTACATGTAAAATGTGTTCCACGATACGAAAAAACTCATTATACGAAGGCCGCCTCGGAATGGATTAATTTCGTATCTCGAGGTACTACTGTATTTATTTGTGCTGATTCTCATGAATTTTACGTTGAAACCTAATTTTGCCAGGAAAATAAATATATTTCTCTTAGGAAAAAAATTTAGGAATTACACATATTATTTATATCATGAAATGAGCATTAATGTTCATTCACTTGATAAAGGACATTTTTTATATTTTATCATTTGCTTTTGGTTGTATGCTGTACCTAATTTCTATGTTTTTCCTAAGAGAGAAATATTTATTTTCCTGGCAAAATTAGGTTTCAACGTAAAATTCATGAAAATCAGTACAAATAGATAATTACCTTTGGGCAGAGAAAAAGATGGAACTGCATCCTTCTTCAATATCCGTTGATTCTAGGGTCCGTCTATACCAAGGAGACGTGACTTCATGTCTTCAGCAATATCTTCTTTGCAGAAATGTACAGAACAAATTACGGCATGATCTGGATTAATCTTGTCTGAGCCGTCGGCTTGCTTGTATCCTAGCATCTCTTAAAAATTCATCCCTCGGAAACCGAAAGAAACGAATGTCCTGATTAAACTTTATCTTTTTCTTTTTCGTATTATAACAACCATAAACTGCGCAATTGTTTGGCATGGTTACTTAGCTTTTCTACGATTGTGATTAAACAAGAAACCTATATTTACAGAGACTTTTACCTCAAGACTGCGTGTTAGTGAATGAAACATTGTACTGGACTGTTGGCATTTATATGCCGAGAT
Source organism: Macrobrachium nipponense (assembly GCF_015104395.2). Classification (NCBI taxonomy): domain Eukaryota; kingdom Metazoa; phylum Arthropoda; class Malacostraca; order Decapoda; family Palaemonidae; genus Macrobrachium; species Macrobrachium nipponense. Next base: position 93,247,133 of record NC_087201.1, on the reverse strand, counting down.
CCTAAGCAGATTGTGGATTAAGGACTGTAAAAGATCCCCAGAGACATGATAAACATAAAATAGGGTCAGAACCATAAAAGAAATCCTCAGAGACCGGATAAATATAAAATAGAAGCAGAAGACATATTTTGTTTTGATATTTTCGTTCAAATGCCCCCCCGAAGATATACTTGACTGTGAGCAGCGGGGGCTCACGTAATCTCAGTCGCCCAGCCCTGACCCAACCATATCTGCGCGCTATGCTGGGGTCACACATTCATGTATCACGACGCCGTATGCCCACGTATGTGGATTGTGGGCATCATCGCGGTGAAATGACCTTGAACAGCTGGTAAACAGGACATGGGCTAACGGACGTAAAGCCAGCACCGTAAATTGCGCCGCAAATGTACGCGCAAAGAAAGCAAGGTCGGACATCTACCTGAAACTAATGCCGATATTGTAATGTTCCATGTACGTCAACTTCACGTCAAGACCACGCCCACCGTTGTGGTGCCTCAGGGTACAAAAGGGCGGGCCTGTGAACAGAGCTTGCCGTTCCGTAAACAATCATTGTAACAGCTCGTCTCTTCGTTGTTTTCCTACAAATTAATCTATTTTAGTTTTATGGTAACTTTTTGATAGTAGCCATCTTTAATATATATAATATGTAATTAATGTAACATCACAAATTTACCATTCAGACATACACTTAGCCTTATAAAACTGTTGACTATGGGCGATTTATATTTAAGCGATATAGAATAACATCTAATAACTTATCAAACATTCTTGGAAATAAATAGGAATTCTACCTATTCAAGATAATATTTTTTAGATGTAATAAGGAATTCCTCTCAAATATTTACATTATTTGTTACACCATTATTGTAAGACTGCTATTCAGAAGAAATAAATATCTTCGACGTCTTGGCTATCCTCCGTCAAGGGAACGTTCTGTCCCTCGTCAATGGGGTAGCTTCATGGAGAGTTTCCGTGTCGCTGTCATCAGTCAGAATCTCATCCAACTCCGACTCCTGTAGGTGGAAGTTGGCTTTTTCCCTGTCCTGAATGTCTGCAGGAGTGGTTGTAGGAGTGGCTGTAGGAGTCTTTTCCGGGCCAAAAGAAGGTCCTGCAAGATGTGATGTTGATGGTCCCTTCCTTGGTCGTTTTAGGAGGTTCAGCATCTAGAAGGGCGTTGTGGAGAGTGCTTGAAGGAAACTGCTGGTCTCGGGAGATGGAAACAACAGCTGACCTGAGGGCGCCGACCTGACCTTTTATACCGCGCTACAGCGTTGCCATGTCGTACAGGGCTGTAAATGTGTTAATCGGTTTCGCCGTAGGCTACAGGGCAACTAGGAGGCCCGCGTGCTTCGCCGCGGAAAGAAAACAACGACGGCGAATGATGGTGGTGACCCTAGCGCTTACCCCGCAGCAGTCACCGTGGCTCCCCACGCGAATGCTTGGAGCTACGTCAAGGTGACCACTTTGGCGTGACCACCCCCCACGCTTGTTTTGAACATTTCAAAACTGGAATGGGCTACGGCGACCTGGTGGGCGAAGCTTAGCGACTGGACGACCCGTCACTGTACGTCTACGATTTTACGTATGTTTTACATTACATTTACGGTTTACTGGCGTAAGCTGTTGCCAACTACCAATTTCCGCTCATGCGTGGGCGTGCGTGCGTTGATACGTGAATGTGTGACCTTAGCATTAGTTGAACCCTCTCTGTGTGGATCACATTCACGTATCACGACGGCGTATGCCCACGTTTGTGGATCGTTGGCATCATCGCGGTGAAATGACCTTGAATAGCTGGTAAACAGGACACGGGCTAACGGACGTAAAGCCAGCACCGTAAATTGCGCCGCAAATGTACGCACAAAGAAAGCAAGGTCGGACGTCTACCTGAAACTAACGCCGATATTGTAATGTTCTATGTATGTCAACTTCACGTCAAGACCATGCCCACCGTTGTGGTGCCTCAGGGTACAAAAGGGCGGGCCTGTGAACAGAGCTTGCCGTTCCGTAAACAATCATTGTAACAGCTCGTCTCTTCGTTGTTTTCCTACAAATTAATCTATTTTAGTTTTATGGTAACTTTTTGATAGTAGCCATCTGTAATATATATAATATGTAATTAATGTAACATTACAAATAAATGAACATAGGATAAGTACTATATAAGACTAGCACTAGAATTTTCTTGCTTCGATTTTACCATTCAGACATACACTTACATATAAAACTGTTGACTATGGGCGATTTATATTTAAATTTAAGCGATATAGAATAACATCTAATAACCTATCAAACATTCTTGGAAATAAATAGGAATTCTACCTATTCAAGATAATATTTTTTAGATGTATATAAGAATTCCTCTCAGATATTTACATTATTTGTTACACCATTATTGTAAGACTGCTATTCAGAAGAAATAAATATCTTCGACAAGGGAACGTTCTGTCCCTCGTCAATGGGGGTAGCTTCATTGGAGAGTTTCCGTGTCGCTGTCATCAGTCAGAATCTCATCCAACTCCGACTCCTGTAGGTGGAAGTTGACATTTTTTACCCTGTCCTGAATGTCTGCAGGAGTGGTTGTAGGAGTGGCTGTAGAAGTCTTTTCCGAGCCGAAAGAAGGTCCTGCAAGATGTGACGTTGATGGTCCCTTCCTTGGTCGTTTTAGGAGGTTCGGCATCTTGAAGGGCGCTGTGGAGAGCTTGAAGGAAACTGCTGGTCTTAGGAAACGGAAACAACAGCTGACCTGAGGGTGCCGACCTGACCTTTTATACCATGCTACAGCGTTGCCATGTCGTACAGGGTTGTAAATGTGGGAATCGGTTTCGCCGTAGGCTACAGCACAATTAGGAGGCCCGCGTGCTTCGCCACGGAAAGAAAACAACGATGGCGAACGATGCTGGTGACCCTAGCGCTTACCCCGCAACAGTCACCGTGTCTCCCACGTGCAATGCCTGGAGCTACGTCAGGTGACATTTGGCGTGACCACCCACGACTTGTTTTGAACATTTCAAAACTGGATTGGGCTTCGGCGACCTAGTGGGTGGAGCTTAGCGCCCGGACGACCCGTCACCGTACGTCTATGATTTTACGTATGTTTTACATTACATTTACGGTTTACTGGCGTAAGCTGTTGCCAACTACCAATTTCCACTCATGCATGGGCGTGCGTGCGTTGATACAAGAATGTGTGACCTTAGCATAATGCTGGGGTCATACATTCACGTATCACGACGGCATATGCCCACGTATGTGGATCATGGGCATCATCGCGGTGAAATGACCTTGAACAGCTGGTAATCAGGACACGGGCTAACGGACATAAAGCTATCACCGTAAATTGCGCCGCAAATGTACGCACAAAGAAAGCAAGGTCGGACGTCTACCTGAAACTTACACTGATAGTGTAATGTTCTATGTACGTCAACTTCACGTCAAGACCACGCCCGCCGTTCCGTAAACAATCATTGTAACAGCTAATTTCTTCGTTGTTTTCCTACAAATTAATCTGTTTTAGTTTTATGGTAACTTTTTGATAGTAGTAGCCATCTGTAATATATATATGTAATTAATGTAACATCACAAATAAATGAACATAGGTTAAGTACTATATAAGACTAGCACTAGAATTTTCTTCCTTCGATTTTACCATTCAGACATACACTTAGACTTATAAAACTGTTGACTCTGGGCGATTTATATTTAAGCAATATAGAATAACATCTAATTGTAATGGGAAAAATATTCCTTTAATTATTAGTGATTTATTTAGGAATTGATTCATCATCCTCCTCTAATGTCTTTACACTGCTATTGTAAGTGATTGGAACTGTGAAATGTTTTCGTTTCTGTTGTGGACACGAGTATGGCAGTGTAGCCAGTCCCTTGTTTTGTTTTTTCTGTCACTTTGAGTATGGGAGCGCTGCCCTGAATCTTTCGTCTGCATTTTGGTAACACTAGAAACACATGTAAGAATCACGAATGCTCTCGTGTGAAAAGGACGCAACGGGTCTATTCTTCATTTTGGCTATTTTACCAAATTATTAATACAAATGATTATCTATCCATTGCAAGGTAAGCTTTTAAAATCGTAATATTACCACTAGTTCATTAGTTAGAGCAGATCATTATCATGAAAGAACAGTAGCAGATGAGAATTCAAGTGCAGAGTTGCCTGCCGTTAAGCATGTTGCAATGCCTTAACGAGGAAAATTTTCATTGTCGTGAAAGGTACTTCATGTTCATTAGTTGTCATGAAGTTTTGCTGTATTAGTTTGATTTGTAACTTAGCATTTGACAGGGTTGTAAAACGTTAACAAAAAACAGTCATAAGAGTTTTGTTTGTATACAGTTTTTGCAAATACCAGTGCCAAAGGGTACCACAAAATGGAAATTTCCACTGCCGATCATGATCTTAGACTAGGCTATACAGTAATTTAAGAAGGCCTACCCTAGACTAATCCTGTTTGAATGAGGAATTATGACTATTTTTGCTAAATATAGTTAGGCTATATGTATATAAATTCATGGAAAACTTAATTACATAGAACTTAGCCTGTGCCCTCATTAAACTAACCTAACTTTGTGGCTTATTACAACCTAGTCAAAAATCAGCCATGTAAACTTTGCATAGGCTATCCTTAACGATTTCTGAAGAAGCCTAGGCTAGACTATATCCTGTTAAAAGGCACCTTAGCAATTTTACCTCATTTTAGTAAGTTTTACTCAGAAATCTTTCAGGTAACCTTACCCATTGACATATATTGTGTACAAATATCTAGTGCTGTGTGGAGTAGGGTATCAAATGATTTACACCTTATTGTAAATTAATTGATTCCAGGGTTGCTCCATGTTTGATACCTATCCTGTTATGAGGAAAGCCATTCCCATAATCTGTACCTAGTTGATAAATTTGTTTTGAAATCTCAATATAAAGAGTTATTTTTGTTGTAGTTTTAAACTACACACTTGTATTGATTTCTGGAAATCAAACATTAAATAAAATGAATATTTCCAGGGATCTAGTCCAGGAGTTCTGAAGACTAGGTAAATTAACCCTCTTACGCCGAAGCCCTAAAAAATCAAAACCTCTCCCGTATGCCGGCGCCGGTTTGGAGTGAGCACGGAAGCGGAAAAAATAATTTTTTCAAAAAATCACAGCGCGCTTAGTTTTGAAGATTAAGAGTTCATTTTTGGCTCATTTTTTTGTCATTGCCTGAAGTTTAGTATGCAACCATCAGAAATGAAAAAAAAAATAACATTATCATATATAAATAATGTGATATATGATAGCGCAAAAAAAAAAATTCATAGATAATTGTATTCAAATCACGCTGTGCAAAAAACGATCAGAGCTAACGAGTTACTTTTTTTTTCGTTGTATTGTTCACTAAATTGCAATCATTTTGATATATGATACATAGTAAAACAATAAAAGCAACACCGGAAAAATATTATCACAAAATGATCTACGAATTCGTAACGCGCGGACGTAAAAAAATGTTATTTTCAAAAATTCACCGTAATTCTAAATATTGTTCTAGAGACTTCCAATTTGTTTCAAAATGAAGAAAAATGATTGAATATTACGATACTGTAAGAGTTTTTAGATTTAGAATTGCAGATTTCGACCATTTCGGACGAGTTTACAAATTTGACCGAATGTCGAAATTTTTATATATATATTTTTTATATGCACATATTTCGGAGATGGAAAAAGCTACAACCTTCAATTATTTTTTATTGTATTTTTCATGAATTTGCGCACATTTTTATATATGAAACTCTATAAAACGGCTAATATGAAAAGGAGCAAATATTAGGATAATGCGATGTACGTATTTCGGAGACTTGCGGCCGCGAATAGGCGTGCAGAGTGAAGGTTAATATATTTTCAAAAATTCACCATAATCACAATATTGTTCTTATGAGACTTCAAATTTGTTTCTTTAAAATGAAGAAAATGACGGAATATTACTAGGCCGTAAGAGTTTTAGCTTACAATTGCGTTTTTCAACTATTTCGGTAGAGTCAAATTTTACCGAACGTGGTTTTTTTTCTATTTATCGTGATTTATATGCAAATATTTCCAAAAAAGAGAAAAGCTACAACCTTCAATCCTTTTTAGTTGTATTCTACATGAAATTGCGCACATTTTCATATATAAAACTTTATGTATCAGCTAATTTTAAATGGTGCAAACATTTCGACAATCACACAAAAAAAATTGATTTTTTTAGGAAGTTACCGCGCGTACGTGGGGAAGGAAAATTTTTTTTTTTTTTCATAAATTCACCATAAATCGAAATATTGTGCTAGAGACTTACAAGTCGTTGCAAAATGAAGGTAAATGATTGAATATTACTAGAATATAAGAGTTTTAGCTTACAATTGCGTTTTTCGACCATTTCGGTAGGGTCAAAGTTGACCGAAAGTTGAAATTTTTGCACCTAACGTTATTTATATGAAAATATTTCGAAACTGATAAAAGCTACAACCATGGGTTGTTTTTTGTTGTATTGTGCATGAAATTTCGCACATTTCCATATATAAAACTTTATGTAACGGCAAATTTAAAAGGGTGCAAACATTAGGACAATCACACGAAAAAATTTATCGGAAGAGTTATCGCACGAACGTAAGGAAAAAGTTTTTTCATAAATTCACCATAAATCGAAATATTGTGCTAGAGACGTCCAATTAGTTGCAAAATGAAGGCAAATGATTGAATATTACTATAATATAAGAATTTTAGCTTACAATTGGCGTTTTCGAGGCCATTTCGGTAGAGTCAAAGTTGACCAGAAGGGTTGAAATTTTTGCACTTATCGTTATTTATATGAAAATATTTCAAAACTGATAAAAGCCTACAATCATGAGTATTTTTTTTCTTTTTTTTTTTGAATTTTAAATGAAATTGCGCACATTTTCATATATAATACTTCATGTAAAGGATAATTTAAAATGGTGCAAAAATTATGTCAAAGTGACGAAATAATTTTTGAGATGTGTCACTGATACTTTTTAGTGCGATAAGAAAGAAATTCGCGCTTGCGCGCCTGCGTAGCGATTGTAAACAAAACAACGCCTTGATCCGTGAACTCCCAGCATCCCCCAAGGCGCGTGATTTAAAAGCTTTCGGCTGGTATGCCTATAAGTATTTTTCCGCGAATTTTTAAAAAAAAAATGTTTAAGCCGACGTATGATACGTCCAATCGGCATACGGGAGACTTTTTGACTCGACGTTTAATATGTCCAATCGGCGTAAGAGGGTTAATCAAGTCCAGGAGACTAGGGCTGGGAGAAATTTGGCATGATGTAATGAGTAATAAAGAAACAAGCTGAATACCAGGAATTTTCTTCAATACCCCTAAAATGGAAATCAGCACTTCAACTGCCTCCCAGTGGGAAGACATCACCTGGCCTCATCAGTAGTAAGACCCATACACACAAGGAATATCATGTAATATCAGGTATGACAGGCCTACCCTATTTTCCAGGCAGCGTAAACGTTAGTCTTCATACCCACCGTGTCAACTATGACACAGTACCATTCTCCGACCCGTCTCCAGGCAAGAAGACTGATAAAAGTAAAAGTGTATATGTATACAAATAGTATTATTATTCTCGTATCTTAATGTCATGGTGAGGGAAAATCCGCCCGCGACATAATAACTTATCAATCATTCTTGGAAATAAATAGAAATTCTACCTATTCAAGATAATTTTTTTAGATGTATATAGGAATTCATCTCAGATATTTACATTATTTGTTACACCATTATTGTAAGACTGCTATTCAGAAGAAATAAATATCTTCGATGTCTTGGCTATCCTCCGTCAAGGGAATGTTCTGTCCCTCGTATATGGGGGTAGCTTCATGGAGAGTTTCCGTGTCGCTGTCATCAGTCAGAATCTCACCCAAAAATTCTGACTCCTGTAGGTGGAAGTTGACATTTTCCCTGTCCTGAATGTCTGCAGGAGTGGTTGTAGGAGTGGCTGTAGGAGTCTTTTCCGGACCGAAAGAAGGTCCTGCAAGATGTGATGTTGATGGTCCCTTCCTTGGTCGTTTTAGGAAGTTCGGCATCGTGGAGGGTGTTGTGGAGAGTGCTTGAAGGAAACTGCTGGTCTGGTCTCGGGAGACGGAAACAACAGCTGACCTGAGGGCGCCGACCTGACCTTTTATTCCACGCTACAGCGTTGCCATGTCGTACAGGGTTGTACATGTGTGAATCGGTTTCGCCGTAGGCTACAGCGCAATTAGGAGGCCCGCGTGCTTCGCCGTGGAAAGAAAACAACGACGGCGAACGATGGTGGTGACCGTAGCGCTTACCCCGCAGCAGTCACCGTGGCTCCCACGTGCAATGCCTGGAGCTACGTCAGGTGACATTTGGCGCGACCACCCACGACTTGTTTTGAACATTTCAAAACTGGAGTGGGCTACGGTGACCTAGTGGGCGGAGCTTAGCGCCCGGACGACCCGTCACCGTACGTCTACGATTTTATGTATGTTTTACGTTACATTTACGGTTTACTGACGTAAGCTGTTGCCAACTAACAATTTCCGCTCATGCGTGGGCGTGCGTGCGTTGATACGTGAATGTGTGACCTTAACATAACTGTTTCGCGTTGTTGTCGCGGTTGAGCCACATGAACTGTCACACGTCGCCATGTCTAGCCAAAATACGCGATGTACTTGGCAACCCTCAGCTTGCGCAGAGTTGGTTCAAGGGCAGAATTTAGTAGACAAAGCTGCCTTTATTTTTGTTTTGATTGACATACATTTGGGATTCAAAATTTTCAGAATTTTTATATACTCAAAGGATTTCTCATGTAGCTACATAAGACAAAAAAATTTAAATAAATAAATAAATATGGTAACTATAAATATTTCTTATTTTTATTCATATTTTTTCTTTAAAAATATGACAGTGACTTAATTGCCATGAATACAATTTATTAGAACTGTTCTGAAGTATATTAAATGAAAAGGCATTTGCTATTTTGAGAAGAAAGTGTTCTTGATATTCTTCGAGAATGTCATATATACTAGATAAATATGACATTGATTACTACTCACAAAAAATGTGTTGGGTAACAATATAAATGTTTTAGAATTTAAAAATTTATTTTGATATTTACGAAGTTATTTAAGGTTAAATTTATAAAGTATGTACTGGAATGTTTTATTGCTTTTTTGTTGTATATAATTGAATCTTGCCAATGAACGGAGCCTGCAGGGGGAGTTAAAATAATCACGAAGGTGATCTCGTTGAGCTTAAAATTCAGAAAACAGTTATGGATATTTAAATGTCTAAGCAAACTGTTTCCAGTTGCCCAACGTAACTTAGTAAACGTAAAAAGTCCTGCACTGCTACTGCGTTATTTAAATACCCGAGATTTTCATTTGCCTTTCATTTACAATGTGGTGTTCCTTTTCTTATAAATATATACAAAATAGTTTTTATCTCGAATTATTACTTTATTACGTATTAGGCCTTTGTGCATGACTTACCACTCAACTAAAATATCCATTAAAGAAAACGTAATTAAAGTTTTAATAAAAGAAAATGTAATTTTATGCGATACCTCGCTAAGAATTTCCCCTAATAGCTTCACATTACTTTGCAAGTTTTTAATATTCGATGGTAAGGGTCGTTCTGCACTCAAGTTAGTCGCATATTTTTATGACGTCTTTACATACTCAATGCTAATAAATTTTAAAAGACTAAAATAATCTTCATTTATCTAAATCTTGCGTTCTTTCACCTATGTTAACCAACCACATCTATGTGTGTTTACATTTTTGTTTATGACACTAATATTATGCAAAGCATAGACACTTTCAATAAATATACGATGCTAAAAATTAGTAGTAAAAGCTTCAGTCTTTTTCTTTGTTATATCATCCACATTTCATTTGAGATCTTAGCCTACAAATGCAAATCAACCACATCCCTCATTCAGGTTTCTACGTATCCTCATAACCTCATAACCTTACACGAATTCAAATAATTTCACCCTCAATAATTCCTTCTTTCAACACCTTTCACCCTTTTCTTTAGTTTCTCATTCCTGTGACCACTCTATTGCTCATCTGCAAACATCGTCATTCTACTCGTCATTCAGTATTCATTTACTTAATTCTATATTATGCCCATACGTCTAACTTCCTTTCCTGAATTCTAGTATAAGATGCCCATAAAAGTACTGAACAGCTAAGTAGAGCTAACAAATCCTTGTTTCAAACGCACTGTTCATGTCAAGATTAGCGAACCCATTATTTTTCAAGACAATATTATACCACTTTGATTTGCAAAACCTGTCACTCTCCCGCTTAGAAATTCTTTTACTTCCAAGATAAAAAAAATCTGCACTGGCTCATATTCCCTTGAATTTCATACTTCTTTGAGAACTGCGACACAGACTAATCCTTGTCTAAACCCACAATGTTCTTCTGCCTTCAGTCCTATTTCATATTTTTTTTCCAGTCGCAATCTTACTTGAACAATTCTCCTTCATACACACCTATACCTTCAGTCTCTTAATTTCCCCTTCTTAAATCTTTAGCAGTCACTTGCACAAGCATTTATCTGACTCATACTGATCCATTCATTTAAGCAAATCTTAAAAAGTATTGACTCCATCAACCCAGAATTGCATCAACTTCACTAAGCGCCCCTCCGTTTACATCTGTTCTGAAATAATTTTGTTCAATAATGAAACTGCATTTACTTACTTGTAAAAAAGGTCTTGTTCTTGGAAATCACTCTCAAAATCTCCCCCCCCCCCCCCCCAATAGCTATTACTTTTCAGCTTTGTCTCTCACTCTTCTCCTTGACTACTCTCTCTCTCTTCCTTCTTCACTATCTTTTTCCTAATTTCGTATGTCCACAAACATTTCCTATTCCCCTCAGACTAAATTGTGTCTTACTCACAATCTCTTATTTCAATACTTATGTATTAATACGCTCATGTCACTTCCTACTTATCAAATTAGCTAGGATTGCCTACATTTACAACCCACCCAAATCATCTCCAACCGAAACACATCAATCTCAATTTTCTCTTTTATAGAGTAATGATTATATACTACTTAGACCTCCAGCTACTCTTGATGCATTCTGTTCCACAACTCTAGATTTGTTTAGACGAAATAATTATTAAAAGACATTCAAATTTCACACGTTTTGATATGTCCCTAGTGATTAAATGTCGCTTTATACATAAAATTAAAGATATGGGACCATGACTGAGCAGGGGAAATGCCGTAAAATAGTCTGATCAGAAAAATCTACATTACAAAGCATCTGGACATATGGAATGTATGATGGTATCTCATACAGCTGAGCAGTGTATAATAATATATGAACCTCCTCTAATTTCATGCGCTGAAAACACTTTGATTTAATATATATTTAATATACTTCTCTCTCTTTCACTATATATATATATATATATATATATATATATATATATATATATATATATAATATATATATGCTAACTGAATGCCATAAATTCGAAAGAAAACGAAGATCCAACAACATATATTATACCACCTTTTGAAGAAACTGATTAGGAGGGAAAATGGCCCCACTTTCAAAATATAGAAAAGTATCTCAAAGAAATAAACCTTCTTTATTTGATATAACAAGTCTTAAAATTTCATAAAGCTATATAGTAAGCGCTGAATGGCCTTTGTTGCCCCAGTGCTTGGTGTTACACCTAAACTTTATAAAACCAACCAACCAGGGGACTGTCGTCTGCATTTCATGATAGGCGTCATTCGTCATAAAAGAGGAGACTTGAACTGACTGAATGACCGCCCCCCCCCCCCAACACCCCTTTGTTTTGATATTGAATGAGATCCAGACGATAAAGTATCGAGCCTTCTACCTTCTAAGTGTATTTAAAACCTTTAAATGAGAAAGTAACGCAGCATGTTAAATCTTCTGCTTCACTGGGATAGTTTTGATGTTTGTTTAACAATAAATAGACACTTCGTCACAACAGGTATTTTTTACTAATAAAATTGTCACCAGGACTTGCAGAATGGTTCGTTATATACCTGATTTCATAATAAATAAATCGTTACATATCTGCAATTTTAAGTTCATTTATTTGAATTGAGACCGGGGATTTCACTTCCATTCGTTACAAGCCTCTGCGTTAATATAATGTATATATATATATATATATATATATATATATATATATATATATATATAATATACACACACACACACACACACACACAGGAGGTATGATCACAAAGTATCGTGACTGTTGTCATAGTTGAGGAGGTTCAAGGAGTAAAATCGCAGGATGAGGCCACTTGGCACAGATTGTCCCTTGAATCCCAACTGTGCACGCACTAAGTTTTTAGAAAAAGAGAGAAATGATGGCGAACGTCTGGCGGCTTGAAATAGAGGTTATTGACAGGAATGAAAGGAATTTAACTTTATATATATTATATATATATATATATATATATATATATATATATATATATATATATATATATATATATGTGTGTGTGTGTGTGTGTGTGTGTGTGTGTTAAATTCCTTTTATCCCTGTCAATAATCAGTTTTCATGACGCCAGACATTCGACATTATTCTCTCTCTCTCTCTCTCTATCTCTCTCTCTTTGTGTTAAGATAAAGATGGAATGCTTCGTGGTTACAGAGGTCAGCCATCCCCAAACTAAGATTAGGAGTACAGTTGGCGTTACCATGAGTGCTTCGTCGCGTCTCCTCGCTGCCTGTGAGTTCAAATCACATTCTGATCATTTCTCTAACAACGACCTTTATCGTAGCTGTGTCAAATCGGTTTATTATACAAGTTACTTAATGTCTTGCTTTAGAAAACTTGGAGGCGGAAATAATGAAGATTTACTCGTGTCTCTCTTTCTATCAAATTCAAATCGGTGGCACATAGATTTGCCATTTAGTGTGTGTTTGAATAATGCCTGATGTCTAATATATATGTGTGTATATTTATGTCGTATATATGTATGTGTATATATATTATATATATATATATATATATATATATATATAGATATATATATATATATATATATATATATATATATATATATATATATGTATGTATATATATACATATATATACATATATATATATATTTATATATATATATATATATATATATATATATATATATATCTACCTATAATAATTTTTTCCTAACTGAATTTAGAAAATTCCATTATTCAATATTTGTGAACGAATTTCAACAAATTTTACCCAATGCGAAAATTACTGACCATTAACTAATAATAAATACAAGCATTGCTGTCATTGCTGCTGTTGTTTCAGCTATGCTGCCAGATGCTTATGGAAGCGAAGGTTCCCAGAATTATCTGCTCTAATTTATTATTTTTTTTTTTCATGTGATTTTCTCTGTGGGAATAAGCATATGCTACAAGCACAGGCTTGCGTAGACACAGATAGTCATAGGCGCAAGCGTGCACACACACACACACCACACACACACACACACACACACACACACACACACACACACACACACACACACACACACACACACACATATATATATATATATATATAATATATATATATATATATATATAATATATAAACACAGGAATTGGACATTTTGACAGTTTATTTCAACGTTTCTCAGTAGGTTATTGCATCATCAGGGAATTCTACAAATAGATATAAATAAATAAACATTATTAAACACTTTTAACAGCAATAATATTATAATTATTAGTTTTCTATAAGTCAACAGGAAATTATGCTACAAACACACAATGAGGTACATTAAAATACTCTTACAATAAACTTGCACAATAATTCACAATTTAACAAGATTTATTCACAAGGTTTCCCTTTAAAGAAAATAAACAAATACAGGAAGAGAGGAGCTAACCTGCCAGAACAAAGTATAGAGCAAAACTTTTAGCAGAAATGGAAAGTGAACAATAAGAAGCGTTGTGAGGACTGAGTAAGATGAGGAGAGCGAGCGAACTAATTTTATTCAGCAAATGAGGCTGTACATAAGGCGCGTACAGACGGAAGCGTAGTGTCTATAACGCATGTACAAACAAACAAACAAAAAGAGACAGGGCCCCCCCTGTGAATATGTTTCTTCACAGACGAAAATACTTGAATAATATTACATAGAGTGAACAGATTTCCGACATATATACATCAAAAGAAATGGTGTAAAATGCTCTACATTTTAGTTCCTGAAAGAAAAAGGACATATGGGTATACAGATTTTTACAATGGAACAGCGAACATTCACTCGAATGTCGTCCTTACAAATAGTCCCCCCAAGACAATGATTGCATAAAATTGTTGGATGACTTACGGAATCTCACGGGGAGCTGAAGGAGTCCTCGGGTTCGTGATACCCTTGGTTGAGGGGCGTCTTGTATGTCCTCGTCATCTTGAGGGTTGAAAAACAGGATGCAGCCCCTGGTAGTGGGCCTGGGGGGGTTTGACTGCTTTCCTTGGGTGGCCTCGATGACGTTTAGGGGCACTGTCAGGAACCAGCGGCATCTGGGTTTTGCGAGGGCCTTTAGTGGGGTCATCGTCGGGGATGATGGCAGGTTTGAGGCGATCTATCAAGATCCAGTCCTTGTGGCCGCTGATTAACACAAGGAATGCCTTCTCCTCCCGACGGCATCGTCAGGGGTGGGCAGGCAGCGTCGTTCCTCATGATGACGAACTTGCAGGAGTCCAGGGCTCACGAGTGGAACTGCATTGTCCTGTCGATGTACATCTCTCGTCAGGGAACGAATTTCTGGGCGGCTGCACGCAACCTAGCCAGGGGAATATCAGGATCGCCACTGTCAGCGGGAAAGAATTCGCCTGGCACTGTCAGGGTCTCCCTGTACACCTTCTCTGCTGGGGAAGAGTCGCTGTTGGCTCTTGGGGTGGTGCGGAGACCAAGGAGGACCCGGGGAAGCTGTGCCTTCCAATCAGGGCCTTGACAGCGTGCCATTAAGGAAGCCGTGAGGGAGCAGCGGACCCTTTCCACCATGCAGTTGGCTGGGGGATTGTAGGACGTCGTGGTGTGGTGCTTGGTCCCCATTAGGTGTGCCAGGAAAGACCAGAGCTCTGACATGAAGGTGGGTCCTTGTTCCGTCGTGACGTCGTTGGGCACTCCTAAGCGGGTGATCCAGCTGGTCAGGAGGACTTCGGCATAGGTGTCTGCAGTGGCTTCTGACATTAGGGTGGCCTCTGGCTGCCTGGTAGACTGGTCGATCACTGTCAGGAGGTATCTGGCACCATCAGATGGAGGAAGAGGCCTGATGACATCGACATGGATGTGTCCGAATCTTTGCCTGGGCTGGGGAAAAAGAGTCTATCCTCGATTCGGTGTGCCTTCCCGTCTTGCTACTCTGGCACGTGATGCAGTTTCCTGATGCCATGCCATGCGAACTTCTCTGTGAGGAGCCTGGTTGTTGTGCGGGGCAACGGGTGCAAGAGGCTGTGAATGACGTCGAACACCTGTTTGCTGCGGGGGGCGGGTATCAGGGGACGAGGGCATCCTGTGCCGGTATCGCAGAGGAGCACCGTCCTTGAGGGGCTGAAGGGGATGTCCTCTCAGCGAAGGGTGGTGATGGCGGTCCAGTAGGCTGGTACTTTGTAGTCAACACTGAGGTGAAGGGAGTTGATCTCGACCCTCGAAGAGGGGTCGCTACAGGATTTTTTCCACCGGGGATGTACTCGATGGAGCACCCAAACTCAGAGATGGCCGCAAGATGATGTTGCTGCCTTGCGGACAGGTGTCGCCTGCCTTGACAAAGGCGTGGCCCTAGAGGCTGATGGTCCATCCATATGGTGAAGGGGACGCCATCCAGAAGTTATTTGAAGTGGTGGATGGCCTGGTAGACGGCAAGGAGCTCGCAGTCGAATGTGCTGTAGCGAGTCTCGGCGGGTTTGAGCTTCTTGCTGAAAAAGGCTAGCAGTGTGGGGACTCCATTCACCAGCTGTTCCAGGACGGCGCCACACACGATGTTGCTGGCATCGGCGGTGAGCTGCCAGGGGTGCGTTGGGTTCCTGGTGAGGCAGGATGGCGCCCTGCTGAGGGAAGACTTGGTTCAGGTGAAGGCGAGCTGCTAGTCTTCTCCCCATGTCAGCTTCTTAAGTTTGCCCTTCAGGACCTCGGTCAAAGGGCACATGGTGCAGGCGATGTCCTGGACGAACCTTTGGAAATAATTCACCATTCCAATGAATTCTTGGAGGGCCTTGACGGTCATCTGTATCGGGAACTTCTCCACTGCGGCCACCTTTGACGCCATGGTACAAACTCCTGCTGCTGTAATTTCGTGGTCAAGGAAATCCACCTTCTTGCCGCCGAAGGTGCATTTGTCAAAACGGACATGTCTGTTCTCCTGTAGGTGCTTGAGGACAGCCTGGATGTGGTTCAGAAGGGTAAGTCACCGAGGATGCTGTCCAAGAGGTGTTGAAAGGTGGCCCCAGCGTTCTGCAGGCCGAAGGAAGAGAAGGCGAACATGAAGGAACCGAAAGACTTGATGATCGCCGTCTTCGGAATGTCATCTGGATGGACATGGACTTGAAAATACGACCTTAATAAGTTGATCTTGGAGAAGACCTTGGCACTGTGGAGGGACCCGATGAGGTCCTGCATGTTTGGCAGCGGGTAGCTGTCGGGCGTGGTGATGAGGTTCAGGCACCGGTAGTCACCGCAGGGCCTCCATGTACTGTCTGCCTTTTTCATCATGCCCACAGACTTGCTGCCTTTTTACAGATCTCCATCTTCTCAATTTCTTTGAACTCAGTCTTGGCTTCCTGGAGAAGCTTCGGCAGGAGGCGGTGGAACTTGGTGTGTGTTGAGGGGCCCTTGGTCTCAATATGGTGAAAGACACTGTGCTTGGGTGCGGCCCCAGCCACTTGGCGAAGCTCATGGCAGAAGATGTCCAGAAACTCCTGGAGAAGGGAGGCATATCTGTATGCCGGCGAGGACGAAGGGCCAGGTGTAGGTCCGGCCCTGGAACGCGATGGTCTGAGCCCTGGTGCCGTAGGTGTGGATGGGCATCCCGTTTGCAGCTACGAGGGCGGTTGGGTCGTCGGAGGCATGACTGCAATCCTCTGCAGACAAAGGGAACACCGACTGCATGGCACCAGTGTCAACCAGCATCCTGACGCTGGAGATGCTGTCCTGGATGTAAAAAACCGTGGGTTGGGACTTTGTTACTGCCACTGCCATGGGGATTGTTTTGGGCGCTGCCCCTGTCGTTTTTTGAAGGGCAGAAGGAGCAAGGGCACTCGCAATTCCTTTCCTTGCTGCCAAACTGGTGGTGGAAGCGACACCACCCAACGTCTGGGAGGGGCTTCGACTATCGCTGGTATACTGCATCAACCGTGTCCTCCTGCTGTAGGCTGTTGGCTGACGGAGGAGAGGAGAGTTTTGCAGCATGGGTGGTGGTAAACAGCGTGAAAGCCCGCTGCACCAGACTTTTCATCTCCATGGTCTCAGTATTAGGGATCTGGCTTTGGACTTTGGGCGCGAGCTGGCAAAGGAAGAGTTGACGGAGGATTCTTGCCTCCTGCCTTAATCCTTGGTGGTCCACCAAGGATGACCAGGTCCTGGAGCTTGTGCCAGGCCAGTCTGGGATCTGAGGTGGTCATGGGGTTGACCGCGAGGTCGAAAATTTAGGTGGCTCGCTGAGGAACTGGGAGGGAGAAGACCTGGATGAGCTCCCTCCTCAGGCCTTCGTAGGGCAGCTCCCTGGGATGGCTGCGCATCCATGGGGCGAGGCGTTTGAAGGGATCCACTGTGAGGGTCCTGGCGATGAGGTCCACCTTGGTGCTGTCCCGGGTGATGCCATGGATCCAGAACTGTATTTCTGCCTGTTGCAGTCATGTTGCGATGTTCTCTCTGCAGAAGGTGGCAGCTTGACGTGGTGGGGCTCCGACGGTGCGGTCGTCCGGGGCGCGGGCATCAAGGAGGACTCGAGTGCGAAGAAGGATCGTTTTGCAGATTTGGGGTCGAGGCGGACACGGGAGTCAAGTGAATGCGCTGAACTCTCCATTGTCTTGTCAGACTCACACTTACAGTTGACGAGAAGTCATGAAAGGCGGGCGGACCAAACCGTTAGACTGAAGGCCAAAACACTTCTGTGAAGAAATGCTGTAGCGAGTCTGCTAATGGCGTTGATGAGTACCAGAGAACCTATATTAGGTGTCGTATGGGTCCGTTAAAGGTTCTCTGAAGGTGAGTGGGGGTAATTAGTCCCTTAATGGCAAAGCCAAAACCGCTTGGGTCACCTACTCCTGGGTCACCAATTGTGAGGACTGAGTAAGGCGAGGAGAGCGGAGCGAGCAAACTGATTTTATTCAGCAAAGGAGGTTGTACATAAGGTGCATGCGGACGGAAGCGTAGTGTCCGTCATGCACGCACGAACAAAGATAAACAAAAAGGGACAGGGCCCCCACTGTGAATGTGTTTCTTCACAGACAAAAATACATGAATAATATTACATAGAGGGAATGGATTCCCGACATATATACATCAAAAGAAAGGGCGTAAAATGCTCTACATTTTAGTTTATGGAAGAAAAGAGAGGACATATGGGTATACAGATTTTTACAATGGAAGGTCGAACATTCACCCGAATGTCGTCCTTAAAGCATCAAGAACAACAAAGTCAAGGTGAAAAAAGCTGAACAGCTGAAGGTGAATAAAGCTGAACAGCTGAGGACTGTGTTTTTAAAAAAGGAACAAGTTGTTTTATTTTCAACATCTTTAACATAAACAAATAAATTGTTAACCTGCCGTATTATAGAGAAATCTTTGTATTCAATGCTAGTTTTACTTTTTAAAGAATGGTTTCTTATATTAGTTGCTTCTGGGTTGGACAGGCGACATCCCCCCCATGGGAGTCGACTCATAACCTAATTAACGTTTCGTGGATCCCATGTCACATCTAAGACAAGTATACTTATAAACCACATTAAACGTCATCAAAGGCAGAGTCGGTCTTTTACCCTGAAAAGGGAGCCAAAAGTCTGCAGATTTTTCGGAATCAAATGTACACCAAGGGCATTAAAATGCTCACCGATTAATTTAGTAAAGCCTGCGTGGAAGTTGTCAATCTATATAGGGAAAAGATGCGGAGACATTTTCCTTTGGAACAGTCAAATACAAAGAGCTGTTGGAGAGCATTTTACCGAGTAATTTCTGTCTGACCTTCTTAACGAACTAGGTAGGGAAACAGTTATCATTAAAATATTTGTGAAAAAGTTACAAGTCTGAAGCGAGTAATAGTGCCTGATGGATAAGGGTAAAAACAGAATTGAACTCAGAGTTATAAAAACAAAAACTATAACAATTGGAGCCCAGGCCTATAG
>NC_087201.1:93197747-93222747 GCF_015104395.2 Macrobrachium nipponense | reverse complement strand
CATATATGATTTTTTATGCTGTTGAGTAATAATGTATATGTGAATAATTTTTATGGTGAAATGCAGAAAGCCTTTAGCGAAATATTCGACACTGTCAGAGACAGCTCACAATTTAAGACCAACACCAGACAGACGCAGCCAAATCCCAGTATCAATTTCACTAACACAACTAATGATAACGATAACAGTGCTAATAATACTAATATAATAGTAATAATACTAATAGTACTAACACATTTAGATGTAGAAGAATGAATCAGGCAGCTTGAATAACACAGGCCACACGTGGACAAGTAGAAGATACCAATATTGACAAAGGTCGGCTCGAATCCTCTACAGTAATACCCCGAACTGACACAAGGTTAGGTTCCAGACCCCCTCGCGCAAGTTTCGTGTTAGTTTGGCACGGTCTGAAATTGCTAATAAATGCTTACTTCTAGGGTTTGAACACTAAAGATGACCCTAATCATGCTCCCTAAGCATTAGACTAACTTTTAAATGAAATTAAAGTTACTGTAATTTGATTTAAAAGTTAGTTTAATACATTACCCTTGAAAAAGGAATAACTGGTTGGCATAAAAATACAGTAACTACTGTGTACATACGTATCCATTTTCGTACGTATACTAAAGTTACCCCTAATTCATGGGATGCCATTTTCTTTTTCTGTCAGAGTATAAGTTTTCTTTGTATCACTGTTAAACTTCATAAGTCTGTTATAACGAAGTCACACAAGTAAAATAAAGAAGACATCTTAAAAAGTGTGAATGGGATCACATCTTCTGAAAGTACATTAACTGTATGTGCTGTAACTGCGTAACATAGTACATGCAGATTTGTACCAGCACTTTTCTCCGAGGTTAAGAAAGTAGTTTTCACAGAACGGCAACTATGATGTTTTACTAGTTGATCATTGACTTATATAGTGACTAACACATAATCTACGTACTGATTTTACCCTTAAAAACATGAAAACTTATACTAATTGTAGTATATTAGTACGTACTTCAGAAATTAGAGTTTCTAAAGGGATATCATCTTTGAAAAGTGCAGTAACTTTGTGAGTGGGTATCATATCTTATGAAAGTACATATATGCACTAACTGCATAATTCATGTATGTGCAAAAATAAAAATAATACATTAATAAATATTTTATACAGAAAAGCTTTAAAATGTAAAAATTTGCATAATAAATTAAACATAAACACTTTTGCAGGGTTTTTGCAGTGCTTCTGGAGGGTTCGCAAATGTTCGCGATATTGTGGAGAACTCGTGTATGGTAATTAGTTAGGTTGCGATGAAAAGTTCGCGCTATTGCGAATTCGCGGAAGTTTGGGGTATTACTGTACAGTGAATCATTGGTTAGCCGATGCAGACAGCTACATATCCACAGGGGGAATAACTGATGAAGAGCTAAGATTAATGAAGCCTTGCTTCTTGTTAGTTCAGAACACAATGATGCACATCAAAATTTGAATTCAGTTAGTTTCCGCAAGTTAACTACATACGCTGAATTCCGAACAATTAGCTTATCGCTCTGGGAACCAGTAAGTAAATCTGACTCCTTATATGATATTACTAAATTCCTTCACCCACAATATGAATCCATAGCAAATCTTTACGCAAATATTGAAAATGCAATAGTCAAAATAATAGAAGACTTACAGAAAAACAAACATCACCATATGAGATAAGACGCAGTTTGGTGATGATGAAAAGGACATAGTCTAAGATATATTTTGAACTACTTGTCATTTGGAACAATATATCATGCCCTTGGAGAAGATGAAAAGAAGGCGTTCAGAAAAATTAAAATTGATGCAAAGAGTAATAGCCCTCAAACATTTAAAACAATGAGGCATGAAATCCAGAAGAAAGAGATAGATTTTTTCAAGGAATTTGTAGGGAGTAATAAAGAAACAAAGTGAAAGGAAAGGCAGAAATAATCCTTCATATACAATGAATAATA
Source organism: Macrobrachium nipponense (assembly GCF_015104395.2). NCBI lineage: Eukaryota > Metazoa > Arthropoda > Malacostraca > Decapoda > Palaemonidae > Macrobrachium > Macrobrachium nipponense. The sequence goes on along the minus strand of NC_087201.1, from coordinate 93,220,776 downwards.
AGTACAATGATAATTCCAGACAAGTAAGGAATAGATCCACAAACTTTCAAGGGAAATATGCCCAAAATATAAAAGAAAATGGTATCTGAACCAGAAAGTAAGACAGAATCATTCAAGGAATGGTCCACCCATAATATATAAGCCTGGTCAATCTTTAAACACAAATAATTGAAACCAAGGGAACTATTCAGCTCAAGGAGTGAAATCAAAGCCAGCATGTGAAAACTACGGGTATACCAATCGTTCCACTAACGGATGCAGAAAAGCTAGAATCTGTACAGTTTGCAAGAGGGTCGGGCATTTAACTAGAAGCTGTTGGTTCAATGATAAGCAAACCAATAAAGAAGTTGTAGAAATAAGTAACAGTCGCCCTAATCCTTATAAATCTTCAAGCCAGTGACATTAACACCTTCAGAGAAGAAAGAGCTACAATGGGAAGTGAAGGTTCATCCACATTTTCCTATTTAAATAGCAAGGAAGTAGTATTCTCCATGAAAGAAGAAATAAACAGAAAGGATCTGCCTATTGTAAAGATGCCAATAAATGGAAAGACATGTACTGTACTGTACTGATAGATTCAGGTAGTACCGTAAATTTTATAGAGAAATCAACTTTAACCACATATTTAGGTATTGCAGAAACTCCGGTGTAGGGTCAAAATAGTTATAAAAGGAATAGCGGGTAAACAAATTAGAAGTTTAGGAAATATGAACTTAGAAATAGATATTTTGTCACACAAATTTGTTGAAAGTTTTCTAGTTCTAGAAAGATTTTTTCCCGCACGAGTATTGTTCTCATTTAATTTAATGAGATGTGGAATAATAATAGATAGTCGTGAAGGAAAGATTAGTCTGAAACAGGATAATTGGAAGAATGTAAGTTTTATGCTTGATGAAGAAAAGTCTTACCCAATTCTGATCAGTTTGTCCGAGACTGTTTCGACAAGCGAGAGAGATACGGGAAAAGCAGATAAGTAACCAGAACAAGCAAGATAAATAGAAACACAAAAAAGAGGAATGCCCACCATTACAGAATACAGAATCAATGAGATGTGCACATAAGGATAATATACACTTAGATACAAAGCGCCTCGGTGGAGTGGTTGGTATGGTGTTTGCGTTCCACCTCGGTGGTCGCGGGTTCGATTCTCGGCCATTCCATTGAGGAGTGAGAGATGTGTATTTCTGGTGATAGAAGTTCACTCTCGACGTGGTTCGGAAGTCACGTAAAGCCGTTGGTCCCGTTGCTGAATAACCATTGGTTCCATGCAACGTAAAAACACCATACAAACAAAAACACTCAGATAAAAGTAATTGCCCAGATATAAATAATGGTGATCAACGAAACTGAATATAACGAAAATCAAGATGCCTATGCAGATACTTATACAGATACATGTACTAATAACTGTAGCAATATAGTAATGACAATGAAGTGGAAATATTAAATTAACTATTGCTATAGATAAAATAAATAAATCAGATATAAATAGTCTAATAGGAAATGGAAGATGAAGAGAAATGTTGCATTAGCACAGCTGATGATAATAAAGTACAATTAGTACTCAATAGAGCAGTAACGTTACTCCAAAATGCTTAACAAAAATATATCTCAGAGCAAAAGAGAACGTAAAGGCTAAGATGTTCTATTATTGAACGACGAATTGCCAGATTTTGTCAGAATGGATAATTCATTAGTCGACATGAATGGTGATAATTTGGAAGTTTATGTCCAAAACTATTCAGATAACAAGCTAACACTATACGCAGGCATTGTCTTATGTATTGGAATACCTATTAACAATCCTTTACTAACAGTAGAAGAAAAAGCATTTTTCTCTATACATTGTCAAAACTCGCAAATAAATCAACAAGTAAATAAAACAGATTTTCCAGAAAATAGAAACAAGTTAATGCAAGATGCTAGAGAAATACAGGAATGTAATAGCTGTAGAGGGAGATAAACTAGAAAAAACAAATGTTTCACAACATGAGATTTTGTTAAATGATGGAGCCAAGCCATTTTTCATTCCTAATTACAGATTACCTATAAGTCAAAGACCCATAGTTGATAATTTGATAGAGGAAATGAAAAGAGACGCAGTAGTGATTCCTTCTAAATCTCCATTTATTTCTCTATTGTTACTTGTTCCAAGAAAGATGGTAGTTGGAGACTTGTAATAGATTACAGGAAATTAAACTCCAACACAGTTCCAGATAGAATACCGATGCCGGTAATTCAAGATATGTTAGCTCAATTAGGAGGGGATATTGGCAAGTAACTCTAGATGAAGAATCCAAACAATTTACAGCCTTCAGCACACATTAAGAACATTTACAGTTTGATGTAATGCCATTTGGACTGAAATCAGAATTGGACCTGGAGTGATTAAGAATTGCAGGACTAAAAATGAAAGAAATGTCAGTTCCTGAAGAAGTCATTAGAATACTTGGGTCATGTAATTGGTGAGGATGGGCTGCGCATGCAGGCAGGGAAAATAAAGGTAATAATTGATTATCCAGCTCCCATAAATTTGAAAGCATTAAGAAGGTTCCTCGGTATGGTAGGTTATTATAGTGTTTTCATCAAAGGTTTTGCTGCTCTATAGCCAAACCTTTGACAGAACTAACCAAAAAGGATGTTAAATATGAATGGAAGAACTTTTACTAATATCATGAAATTCAATAGATGGTTCATTAGTGTATTAGAGTTTGCCCCAGAATTCAGATATATTCCTGTGAAATTTTACACTTTGGCAGATGCATTATCCAGATCTCAAGAAGAAACAAAAAAATGCATTACAACTAATACCTTTGGTTTTAGTTGTCAAGTAATAGATTTAGATTTAAAGAGTGAAAATACAACAAGGAAAGACGCAGAAATCAGACGAATAGTTGGACAGCTATTAATAGATGAATCCTTATAACTTGATTTTCAATTAAATGGATTGTTGTATAAAATGCCGACAGAGAAAAATGGTTGTTCTCGACTATATATCCCAAAAACACTAACCAGAGAAGTTTTAGAACTAACACACTCATATAAGTTAGCAGGACATCCAAGAATTAAAGAAAACCAGAATCATAACCAGGAATTGCTTAGACTATCTAACTAGATATGTAGAAATCGTACCTGTTAGAAACAGAGATGCAGCTACAGTAGCCGCTCTTAAAATCTAGAATTATCGCAAGACATTCATGTCCATAAGCTCTTTCTAATAATGCTGCTGAATTTACCAGTGATCTTTTAAAGAAAGTATGTGAATTTTATGAAATAAATAAGTGTCAAATAACTGCTTATAAAACAAGTTCTAATGGAGCAGTGGAACGAAACAAGTTCTAATGGAGCAGTGGAGCGAAACAAGTTCTAATGGAGCAGTGGAACGAACTAATCGTAAAATAAAGACGTTACAGTGGGTACTCAAATTGATGTTCAGAATCAAATACCGGGAGGTCCAAATGTAAAGGTTTCTCCCAAATTCACTGGACCATATAGAGTAATAATTGAAAGTGATCTAATGGAAAGGGTAGTCCACTGGAATCATGTAAAGGTAGTAAAAACAGATCCACGGTCTACTAAAAATATAGATAACATAAGAAAGGAAAATATTGCAGAAAATCCGATTACAACGAGGTATAATCTAAGAAACAGAAAGAGTTAAATATGCGTCTATACATATATATAAATAGTCTTAGACTAAAAATATAAGTATGATATATGTAGTGAAACTTAGGTATATCTATAAATACAGTGTTAAATAGTGAAAGGGAACTAAAAGAAATCCAAAATGGCGTTAAATCAATTCTACAGAAGGATAATAATCACAGTGCTTTTTCATTATTGGAAAAGTTAAATCACAACATCGAAAGACGCCAAGCACAAGGTCAAAGAGATCCCTCTTACCCTTCATTGGAACGGCTATAAATCAACTTTTCGGTGTAGCAACAGAAGCAAATGTAGAACATGAAAAAGAAAGACTAGAAAAGCGGGCAGCCGCCAGGGGCGGTGTGATAAATAAAGTGATTGCCTATTGCCTTTCATAATGAAAATGCAGAACAATAGAAAAGTTGAAGGTTTTTATAAAGCAAGTTAATCAGAATGTAACAAAGGAACTAAATAAATTAGAAAATATACATTTTTGAATACCTTTGCACTAGAAAGTGAAGTGATGCTACAAAAACATAAAGACATGCTCAATGTTGTCCTACTTGCTTACAAAGGTATTTTGAGCCCAACACTAATCACTCCAAAAGAATTAGAAGACATTATTAAGTTCTATGTAATTGAAAAGCATTGTACACCATTAGTAGAAGATATGTTTATGTATTATAACTTAACAATTGCCAAAGTACTGTATAATATGATTATTTTAGTTATACCTTTCAACACTTAAGACCACAAATTTCCTAATGTCACTACCCCTTTCCTATGTTGATTGAGAATCAAATGATTAGTAGAAAGGGCTTAATATACATTTTGCATTAGAAGAACATGCATCATTGAATTTATTCTTTAATGATAAACAGTTTAATGAATGTATCATGTTAAAAGAAGAATTCATCTGTAACTTAGACAACCTGTATATAAATACAAATTTTTATCATTGTAGAGAATTAAATGGTGTAGTTAACAGTTTGTAGAAGATTTGGATGAATAAGAATGGAAAAAGCTTTGTAGTAAATATATTCTAGGAAGACTTGATTACTGGGAATTTGTTGCTCTTAAACAATATAAATAGTCATATTTAGGAAATTACAAAATAGCAAAGAAAAAAATGCTAGATCATGTGCTAACACATGATCTTGCATTTAATTCTGTATTGCCTACCTCAACATTTAAATCATCCAGCACGACTATTGTCATGAAAAAAGTTTGGATCCGCTTTTTCCCCTACAATCCTTCCAAATGTTCAGGATGAGCGAGCAAAAGGAGGCAGGCGGCCGAGTTCGTGGTTTTCATTTATCTGAGAATATATTTGAGAAATATTCTTTTCATTTGGTTTGGCTGCATAGACAGTGTTGTGAGATTTAAAATGACTCTCTTTTTGATGTTTAACAATAAAATTTTGACGAACTGACCAGTGTAGAGGCTTTGAGTAGCAACACGAAGTGACAACAAGGCATGGCCGCACGGAGAGAGGTAATGTCTGTCTCTCGGGGCATTCACTGGAGATAAGGCGTGCAAATACGCGTTGTTACTTCCCCAGCCAAGAGTTGATTTTGTAGTAAAGTCGGTGTGATTTAATCTCTGTATTTTTGCCATCTGAGACTCGGCATGATTGATATTTAATCAAAGTGTTGCTTAATAATTCATTCAGTAGTAAGATTCAAGCCATATTGTAAATTTAAAGACTGCTGTCATCGGTTTTTCAAGTTTTTATTTTTTATTTTTTTTAACTTTCCTTTCTTGTGGCTGACCACGTGGTCCTTGGTTTAAAGTATGTTACCTGTCTCAAGAGTTTAATTTTGTAATCCTTTCACAGTGACCCTTTGCACATTTTTAAAGCACACCAATCTTTTATTTATCCGGATACAGGTGATTTGGTCAGTACACTGAGAAGAAAAGCTCCTCATATCCACTTCGGCCTGTATCACTCGCTCTACGAGTGGTTCAATCCTCTATACCTGGAAGATAAAGCCAATCTGTTCCAAACCAACGACTTTGTCGTCTCGAAAACGTTGCCCGAACTCTATGACATTGTAAGTTCGAAAACAAACAAAAAGCTATTTACTGTTTCTTCTTTTCAGTGCTCCAAAATATACTTGATTTTAGTGTTATATTGCTACATTAAAATTAGTTGTTACGATATCTCATAATTAAGCTAGATTTTAAAAATGACTACAATTTGTGCACACGATTAAGAGTAATAATGCCTTTTTTGATATTCTATTTTTTATAGGCATAATTGGGGCCTTATCGTACTAGGGCACTTAACACACACACACACACACACACACACACACACACACACACACACACCACAGATCCTTTCTTTCTTTTTTTTTTTTTTTTTAAACAAGAGGGAGACAAAGCTTATTTTTAAAAAAGCACACACTGCAGATTGTTAAAATAACGTCTGCTTCATAAAGAATAAAAGAACTACTAGAAAGACTACGTAAGTTTTCAAGCAAGACCTGAGACTACAAAGTGGTCTTTGCTACCTATGTCGGTTACTAGCTTTAGACTCACTTTCCATCATTTCCAACAAAACCAGCACATGAAAATATGAATACACAATGGCATTTTATATTTGCTATGGTACAATAATCCTAAACATACCTGTGGCCAAAAACCTGCCCTTTAAAATTATGTAATAAGATAAAAAAGTTTACAAAGGTAACTTAGAACCTGAGCAAACCCACATAATTGTTGTTTTTCACTCTTTTCGGGGGTTTTGTTAATGTGTTAAGATTATTTGACTTAAGGGGAGTGGACACATCCCTATCACGACTGTCATACCCATGATGAAACCTTCATGAATAAGCAGATACAATTTTCCCACTTCTTTTTGGTGTAGGTCAATACCTACAGACCCGAAATCATTTGGTCCGATGGTGACGCCGAGGCTCCGGACTGGTATTGGAACACGACGATTTTCCTGGCATGGCTCTTCAACGACTCTCCCGTCAAGGAGACGGTGGTTGTCAACGACCGTTGGGGCATGGATATCCACTGCCACCATGGCTCTTTCTACACCTGTCACGACAAATACAACCCAGGTGATTATTATATGCATCACCCTTTGTCCCTGAAGCCTATTCTGAAATATTTAGCAAATTCAAAAACTTCTTTAGGGCTATAACAATGTAGCCATTTTTAAAAATCTGAGTAATGACGGATGAAAAATAAAAGTTTTTATACTTGAGAGGTTCACACATTTTAGGTCATATCGGTTAACATATTAGAATGGCTTTTAGGTATGGTATATATTTTTAGTTATATTATTATAAACTGAAAAAGAAATCACTGTCGAGTGGGAAATATATATAGAACATACAGTATATTCTCTAAAGTCACTTGTCATCAGATGTATACTGTATGTATTATTAGTAGCCATAATAACCTTTCAACATTACCTTACACCTTTTGGATATGGCATTCACCCTTAAATGCCTATTGGACGTATTAAACGTCGACGAAAATTGTCTGTTGGGTGCCAAATTGACGTATGAAACGTCGACGCAAAAATGTTTTTTTAAAAATTCGTGGAAAAATAGTTATAGGCCTACTTGGCAAAAACTTTTGAATCACGCACCTTGAGGGATGCTGGGAGTTCACGGACCAAGCTGTTGTTTTGTTTACGCAATTGTAAGTTTAAAACTCTTATATTCTATTAATATTCAATCATTTACCTTAATTTTACAACAAATTGGAAGTCTCTAGCACAATATTTCAATTTATGGTGAATTTATGGAAAAAACTTTTTCCTTACGTCCTTGCGGTAACTTTTCTGAATCATAAATATTTTTGTCCGATTGTCGTAATGTTTGCACCATTTTATATTAGCCATTACATAAAGTTTTATATTTGGAAATGTGCGCAATTTCATGTAGAATACAACAAAAACCAACCCATGGTTGTAGCTTTTTATGAGTTTTGAAACATTTTCATATAAATAACGATAAGTGCCAAAATAGATACCTTCAGTCAACTTTGACTCGACCGAAATGGTCGAAAACCGCAATTGTAAGCTAAAAATCTTACATTCTAGTAATATTAAATCATTACCTTCATTTTGCAACAAATTGGAAGTCTCTAGCACAATATTTCGATTTATGCTGAATTTTTACAAAATACTTTTTCCTACCTCCGTGCGGTAACTGCCGAAAAAATCAGAAATTTTTTTGTCCGATTGTCGTAATGTTTACACCGTTTTATATTAGCCGTTACATAAAGTTTTATCTATGAAAATGTGCACAATTTCATGTAGAATACAACTAAAAACAACCCATGGTTGTAGCTTTTATCAGTTTTGAAATATTTTCATATAAATAACGAAAAGTGCCGGAATTTCAACCTTCGGTCAACTTTAACTCGACCGAATGGTCGAAAACTGCAATTGTAAGCTACAACACTAACAGTCTAGTAATATTCAATCAATTACCTTCATTCTGCAACAACGGGAAGTCTCTAGCACAATATTTCGATTTATGGTGAATTTTTGAAAACTACTTTTTTTACGTCCGCGAGTTACGAATTAATGCATCATATTGTGATAATATTTTCTCTGTGTTGCCTTGATCGTTTTACAATTTGTTATATACCAAAATCATCGCAATTTAGTGTACAATACAACGAAAAAATAATTAACTCATTAGCTTTAACCGTTTTGCTCACAGCGCGATTTGTATACAATTATATATGACATTTTTTTCGTGCTGTTATATATTCCAATATTTATATATGATAATGATATTTTTTTTCATTTCTGATGGTTGCATACTAAACTTCAGGCAATGACAAAACAAGGATCCAAAAATGAACTCTTAATCTTGAAAATTAAGCGTGCTGTGATTTTTTGAAAAAAACTTTTTTTCCCACTTCGGCACTCACTCCCAAACGCCGCCGGCATACAGGAGACACTTTCGGAAATACCGGCTCGGCGTTTAAGGGTTCATAGTGTGTGAAATCCCAGTAAGAAATGAATGAAGAATCCTTTTCCCTCAGTGGTGGAATTTGAAGCCACAACTGAAGTTGCCGCTTTATAGTCACAAAGCATGTCACTGGAGTGCCGATCTCCTTATCGAGCATGTGACCGACAGCGGCCATATTGAAAGGTCTTGGTCCAGCTCATAGTACTATACTTTATTACTATTATTATCATAATATTATTATTATTACTATAAATATTATTATTAATATTGTTATTTCATTAATTTACTTCAGCAGTGCTATGTTTGTAGAGGTTCTTCTCTATTTTTAGAATAGCAACTTTTTCTGTGCTACTTAAACAGGTTAGTAGAGCGCCTATGGAGGTCAATTCAAATACAGATTCAAGATTGGTGTACAGTATACATTTCTATTACAATCTTCTTACCGGCAAACTATGATACCATTGTTATCAAAGTCAATAACGATTTGTCTCTCGCCTTCTCTTTCTTTTAGCAAGCTTTCATCTGGAACTGCCAGACATCATCTAGGCTAGGAAGCTGAGGGTGGACTGCTTCTATTGTTATAGTCTTCCTCCTTATATCCATCAGCCGGGGGTCTGCCTCTTGCTGATCTCCTATTGGTTGATGGCAGCAGTTGGGTTTTTCATTGGTTGCTATGGCCAGGCTTCAAGCCACTTCTGCCATGTTTACGGTAGCATAGCTGCCTGATCTGTGCAGTGACGTTGCTTGGCATTGTGTCATGCTGCGGGATGTCATGGCTGGCTTGATTTTCATTGGCTGCATGAGTATCTCATATCGGGGCCATTGTGTTCTGTGGAGTTGTCGAGATCGGTGGTGTCATTATTGGGGGCAGGCCTTCTCATAATCCAGCAAGCGCAATTGACAAGTGTCAGTGGCTTTCCTGATGATCTTGGTTATTCTAGATGATTACATCCCAGGAGTTATTTTCTTGGTGTCTGGTGCTGCCGTGATTTATGATACCCCTCTTCTGGATATGGAAGGAGATCCTCTTAGAGAGGTGCATGCTGGTCATACTGATGCAGGCACGCTGCAACAGCAGACTGGGCATGTTTACTGGTATACCACATACATCTACTTCAGGGGTTTCTCATACTGGCAGGGTCCAGTTATTCTTCATAATTAGGTCACACATCCTCTGATTTTGGTAGTAAATAATTAAATCTTATTTTCTTGGTGTCGTCGATCGGGTTTACATTTTCGGTTATAATCTTCTTTATGGATTTCTCATCTTCATGGTAATCGGAACTCATGAAGGCTTTATAGTAAAGCTTGATATTATCCTGGGAGTGGGGCTGCAGCTCTCATTACCGTACCATTTCTCCAGGGCTGTGGGGACTTAGCTGCTGATTAATTTGTTGGAATAACTGTTGTTTACTATTACTTGGGAGGTGCGGTTTAGGTCCTGTTAGGTGTCCTGCCAGGTAGAGATGTGGGAGAGGGCTCACCTGACGAAGGCCCTGACAGTTGTACTCTTGAACCTGGTGGGGCACTTGCTGTCACTGTTGAGGCAAAATCCACGGTTGGTCTTCTTTGTGTAGACAGAAGTACTGAGGCCATCTGTCATAGTCACAAGAACACCAAAGTAGGTGAGCCGATCATCTGTGCTGTATTCATCTGTGTAATTCAGCGTACTGCACTGCTGAAGTGCCTGATGGAGGGCTTTGACCTCATCCTCGGCATCAACTTGCACAAAGATGTTTCTCAATATATCACCCATGTCTGTGGGGTTGCTGCATCCTGGCAAAGACTCGTTCCTCCACAGTGCCCATGTAAAATTTGTCGAAAAGGACCTCCAGTGGGGAGCCCATCGCTACGCTGTCCTTCTTTTGGAACATCTGGCCGCTGTTGGTGGAGATCTAGGTGCAGATCTTCAGCAGAGTATGGAGGGAGGCTTCTGTTATGTTGAGGGGCGCTGTCAACTGACTCCTGTAGACACGATCAAGAATGATGTCAGTGATCTCTTAGACAGGTACATTTGTAAAGAGGGATTCTGTGTCCAGTGTGGCAATAATCCCAGTGCCAGGGGCATCCTTGATAGCTTTTAGGAACTCTATTGATGACTGCAGGCTGTAGTGACTCAGGGTGTAGTGAGTCAAGATTTAAGGCATCTTGACCTGGAGTGGGTCATAATCTGTAAGGTTTATGTATCCCTTGGTGCACTCTAGGATGTTCCCAGGGTACGCTGTCCAATCCATGACTACCTTCTTCTCGAGGGGCATCAGGATGTGATACTAGAGGTTCCTCTCCTACTCCGCTGGTTCCAGGGCTGCTTTGCACATGCTCACACTCCTGCTGCAGCTTCTTAGTCTTGTGGAGGGCACACAGCTTGGTAGTCTTGATCGCTATTTGCCACTGTAAGAAGGATTTCCCAAAGCTCCTTGGCTGTACAATTTTATGCCCAGAAGGTTTGAAACGGCTCTGTGCCGCCTGCGTATTGGACATACTAGGCTGACACATTCCTACTTGATGAGTCGTGATCACGAACCATACTGTGAGGATTGCCTGGTTCCACTGACTGTTATGCACTTGCTGGTTGAGTGCCCCAGTTTGGTGGAACAGCGCAATCAATATCTATACTATGGGAAGGAGAATAATGTTTTTAAGTTGTCAAAAATTTTAAGAGCAAATGGGATTATTAACATGACTGGCTTGTTTGGATTTCTTTTTAACACTGGTATTTTAGATAAGCTGTGATGCTTGTGTGCGCCTTGCTTTTATTCTTATTGAAATGGTGTATATGTATATGTGTGTGTGTGTGTTTTTAAATAATTACCAGTATCTTTTGCCATATGTATGTATGTCTGTATGTATGTGTGTGTATATATGTATATGTATGTATATGTGTATGTATATGTATATATATGCATATATATATGTGTGTATAATGGTATGTATATATGTGTTTGTGTGTGTGTGTGTTTTTTTTTTTATATAATTTTCTGTTTAATTGTTATTATTGAAATTTATAAGGTCTTTATATATAGTTCGGCATCAATGACATAGTTGTCGCGATGCTAGATTAATATAGTATCAATCAATCAATCAATCATTGTTTCTTTCTGATGGGTCGTGTAGCCGAACATTGGTGTGCATGGAAAGCAGAACCTCTCTCAAGCATACTTTATTAAAAGTAATGGGTACTGCAGCAGTGTTACACTTCATATCAGGACAACTACCCCGCAAAGTATAGAAAATTTTAAAAAGGTTGAAAAAAAGGATGAACAACTAATTTTATAAATAATTTATTCAAAGCTCATGATGAAAGTTAAAAGCAAACATATATGAATGAAAAATTTTGCATTAAAAAATCTTAAGAGAAGGTTGAAATTGTCAAAAAAGTTTTTAAAAATTGTTTAAAATAATTAGAATCATACAAATATATTTACATACAAAAACTTAGTTGAAATTGTCATAAAAAAGTTAAAACGAAAGGTAATAAAATAGTTTAAAATGCAAATTATACACAATACTTCGTAAATATTCTACCACATCTCTGTTTTCATAATATCTAGTGACTGAAAGAATACGGGCTGAAACATCTAAATAATTCTTTCGAGATGGCTGTCTATCAAAACCTGCAAAAGATTGAACCATATGTATTTGTTGTAATCCTTGCTCTCTTTTAATGTATGTTAAAAACTTCCAAATATTTGGATGGCAGCAACCAACATTTGATAAAAAAAAAAAAACTCCTGTCATCCTTCCACTGCATTTATTTGTTCTAGGAAGTTCAACTGCCATTTTGTCGTACATATTCCACAACTCTATTCCAAACAATGGTTCCTGCTGTCTTCCTCTTCGACATGGTCGTCCGAAGAACGTATCTTCAAAGTAGTCTTGCAACGGATATGTGGGGGGGGGGGGCGAATTCACTTGTACGGATATTCGGGGGGGGGGGGGGGGGGGGGGGGAATCCACAGTTCAAATATTTTTCGACATCGCAAGCCGGTACTAAAGCTAAAGCTGCTATCATTTTCATTGCGATGGAAAACTTTACCCTCTAGGTATCGCTGCTGAAATCCATTAGATTGAATTTTTCTATGTATACTTTGGCAAAAGTGAAAAAAAAACAACCCTTTATTTCGGTTTGTGGGTGAATCTGTTGTAAACTATTAATCATGACTTTTTCAAAGTACCAGGACAGTTTTTGCGCTAAATCTGGTTCCAGTATTTTCAACTGTTTCATTAAGTTTGAGTGAGTTGTTTGGGTTTTATCAGGTAAAAGGGCGTATAGTAAAGGCCCTGAACGATCATTTACCGAGGAACTGTCTTGAACATTCCATCTAGCAACCAGTGTGATGCTTGACATAAATAATCCAAGTTTTTCTGTGTTCCAATGATCAGAATTCATTTCTCAACTGGCCCAGAGTCGAAGAGCAGAAAATCTTTACTATCATGTGTTTTGGTATGCTCATCTGTTAAAACAAGTTCTTGGGTATTTAAAGGCAATGGCCGTGAGCGAGACAAACATTGTCAATGGCGTCTAATGTTACGTCTTAAATGATGAATTGGTGGTAGAATTGCTCTCTTTTCTTCATCAATGGTTCCACAAGCCTCAGAAAGTATTTGCTGCGGTGTTTCTTCTGTTTTCATGGCGCATTTTGACCCTCTGGATAGTTGTTACAGCTTCAATTTTTGCTTTAGATGGCGCATGGGTGTGGTTATGAAGCCTACCAACAACTTTGCTTCGTTGTATCTGAACTTTCAGTTTAGCTTTGCAACTGGCTTTGTTTCTTCTTTCTTCACATTCAAAAGACACAACACCATTAGCAAAGTCTTTCTGCTTAACATATATATATATATATATATATATATATATATATATATATATATATATATATATATATATATATATATATCCATCAAGGACTAGTCTGTCTTTTCCTCTAGAACTTCTGATAAATTCCATGTTGCTTAAGGGTTCTCGGTTGTTTCACTAAATGCCAAGAAAATAAAGAAATTCAGTTTGAAACCATTTAAGAAAAAATTGAGTTCATAAACAATTTCAGGAATAATTTAATTGCACTTAAGAGCAGTTAAGAGAGTAACGACAGTTTAAGGAAGAAATCTTTTTGTAAACGATTGCACTTATGACAGTAACGTCATTTTAAGTCATTCTAGTCTGTTAACTGTTGTTCAACCATTTTAGGGGCTAGTTGTCTGGGGGGTTAGTTGTCCTTGGGGGGTAATTGTCCTAGACTCTTTATGCTTGTAGAGATTCTTCTCTGTTTTTTGAAAAGGAGTTTTTCTGTGCTACTTAAACAGGCTAGTAGAGCGCCTTAGACGTCATTCTCAAATACAAGGTCAAGATTGATGTGTATATTTCTGTTACAATCTTCTTACACCATAGTTATCAAAGTCATTAACGATTTCTTTTTTTTTCTTTTAGCGAGCTTTCGTCTAGAGCTGCCAGACATCCCCTAGGCTAGGAAGCTGAGGGTGGACTGCTTCTGTTGTGGTGTCCTTCCTCCTTATATTCGGGCTTGTCAGCAGGGATCTGCCCCTTGCTGATCTATTGGTTCATAGTGGTGAGTCGGGTGTTTCATTGGTTGCTTGGGCAGGTCTCAAGCCACTTCCACAATGTTGATGGCCACATAGCTGTGACCTCCAGGATCTCCTGAACTATGTGGTGATGTGTCATGCCGTGTGACGTCACGGGTGGCTTGATTTTCATTGGCTACAGGAGTATCTTGTTCAGGGGTGTTGTATTCCCATTCCTTGGAGTTGTCATGATCGGCGGTGTTATTATTGGGGGCAGGTCTTCTCATACTTGTGGGGAGAATAAATACTAATGGCGTCATACATCCCTTGAAGTAATTTCATGGTGTCTGGTGCGGGTGTGGTTTTTCTTAGCCCTCTCCTGAACATGGCAGGGGATCCTCTTAGACAGGTGCATGCTAGTCATACCGATGTAAGCACCTCTGCAACTGTGGACTGGGCATGTGTACTGGTATACCACTTATGTCTGCTTCAGGGGGTCTCGTACCGGCAGGGTGAGGTTATTCTTCATAATTAGGTCGCACATCCTCAGATTTTGATAGTATATAATTAAGTCTATTTTCTTGGTGTTGTCGATCATGTTAACATTTTTGGTTATAAGCCTGACGGAGGGCTTTGTCCCCATCCTCGGCATATACCGGCTGTATCTGCAGGGTTGCTGCATTCTGGTGGGGACTCTACCACGACTCGTACTAGTAAACAATGGATATTCCAACAAATTATTCAGCAGAGAAGTCCGCACAGCAGTAGTGAGAGCCCACACCCCCGGGCTTCAGGATAATATCAAGATGTGTATAAAGCCTTCATGAGTTCTCATTAATGTGAAGAGGACTCTGTAAAGACAATAACCGAAAATGTTAACCCGATCGATGAAACCCAGAAAATAGACTTAATTATATAGTATCGAAATCGGAGGATGAGCGACCTAATTATGAAGAATAACTTCTCCCCACTGGTACAAGACCCCCTGAAGCAGACATATATGGTACATGAGTACACATATCCAGTCTGCTGTTGCGCCTATATCTGAATGACCAGCATGCGCCTGTCTAAGAGGATCTCCTGCCACGCCCAGGAAGGGGCTATAAAAAATTACGCCCGCACTAGACCCAAAGAAAGATATCTCCTGGGATGTAATCATCCAGAATACCAAGATCATCGGGAAGGCTCTTGACACCCATTGATTGCGCCTGCTGGAGGTGCTCTTCATCCAGCAAATAAACCCAACACTGAATATGATGCAGGAAGTATTTCTCTTCCCCACGAGTATGAGAAGACCTGCCCCCAATAATAACACCACCGATCATGACAACTCCACGGAATACAACGCCCCCGAACGAGATACTCGTGCACCCAATGAAAATCAAGCCAGCCGTGACGTCACACAGTGTGACACAATGCCAAGTAATGTCACTGCACAGCTCAGGAGATCCCAGAGGCTGCAGCTACGCAACCATCAACATGGCAGAAGTGGCTTGAGGCCTGGCCCAAGCAACCAATGAAAAACCCAACTTGCCGCCATTGACCACTAGGAGATCGGCAAGGAGCAGACCCCTTGCTGATGACCCCAGATATAAGGAGGAAGGACACCACAACAGAAGTAGTCCACCCTTAGCTTCCTAGCCTAGAGGATGTCTGGCAGCTCTAGATGAAAGCTCGCTAAAAGAGAGAGAGAGAGAGAGAGAGAGAGAGAGAGAGAGAGAGCCAATCTTGACTGTATTTGAGAATGACTTCCATAGGCGCTCTACTAGCCTGTTTAAGTAGCACAGAAAAAGCAGCTATTCGAAAAATAAAGAATCTCTACAAGCTTAACGCTGCTGAAGTAGCCAATACTTTCAATAAAGTACGCTTAAGAGATGGTCTGCTTCACAAGTACTAGTGTTATTAATATTATTGTTGTTGGTATTATTTATATCATTATTATTATTTTTGACCCAATTTCACAGAGAAAAACATTGGAAACTCATAAAGTGCTATCAAAAATAGCACCTAACAGTGTGAATTATGCAACTTCACTATTGTTTGCGATGTTATAATGTACGTGGGAATCGAATGTCAATGTGTCATTTATTGGTCAAAGAAACATCCCCTGCTCAGCGAGAGAGAATTGTTGCATTGCATTCGGTGCAAGTTCCTGTTAGAGAGTTACCAAGAAAGCTTAATATACCAAAGAGAATAATACATACGTGAACCAAATTGTTTAGAGAATGACAAGGTTTAGAAAATGGACCTAGAAGTGGAACTCCACTAGTGGAACTCCACTAGGGAGCAAGACAATACAGTAGTGTAAATGTTGCAGAGCAAAATTAATTTGTGAACGTCAAATTCTAGCACCTCACCACAGTATTGTTGAACCAGGAATCATGACTATACTCTGTTTTTTTTCATCTGTCCATCCGCCTGTGGTGTTTGCGCATGGTAACACTGCGTCCTGGGCTTTAAATAATATCCTATTTCGAATATTAACGGTGTAATTAGCATACAGTAAATTATTAAAACAACTTTTCAGTTGCAAATGTACACCCAGATATCCTTTTATTTACCTTAAACTTACACATAACGTAACTATTTAAAGCCAGGGACGCAGCGTTACCATGCACGACCACCACAGGCGGATGGACAGATGGAAAAAAACAGAGTATAGGTCTATGCCTATGACTGGTGTCTGATGAATACTTTAGATAGAGAGGAAGGTTTTAAAAAATAACTTGAAATCTCTTATAGCTGCCTAATAATTAAGTCTTATGAATAAGCAAGCCTGCCTTTGATGGATGGGAGGGTCAGTTAGACTTACTTTTTTTTAAAAATCTCTATCCAGTGAATACCACTGATAGGGAGGGAAACAACTTCAATGATGCATGCATTTTATTTCTTTAAAACACGAATAATAGATTTTATTGGGAGATACTTTATTCACATTGGCCTAAACCCTCTATCCTCCTCCTATACAGCACCACCGCTCCCCCACATCTCAGGCTACTCCGACTTCTCTCTACCAACTCCATCACATGAAAGCAGCGCTAATGATAACGATTATTTTAAAATTCTCCTCACTGACAAATGTAGCCTTAAAATGCATGTTTACAGAACACTTTCTGCTCAAAATTACTTTTTCTCTCATTCCCAAAAATATTTGCATAAACTCGTGTTTATGCAAATATTTTATGTGAAAATATCTGAAATAGACTTAAACGAGAAAGTCACCTTTCATATTTCCTACCCTTTCAGCTACTTACTATAGTATGCCCATGGCAGTAGGTCTGGGCATACATGTGAAACTAATTTTAATTAATTTCCATAGAGGAGAAAATTAATATAACTACAGAAAAATTCACCCAAAAAAGCTTTTATGAAAGTAAGCCTTTCTTAATGTATTCGTCAGTTTTCTTACATGTCCGAATAAAACAGGGAGATATGCAAGGAATTAGATAAAAAAAAAGGCCAAATTGTATTCATGTGATTTTTTATGATTGCTTTTTGACATGAGATAACTAGGTCTGAGTAAATTATGTTAAGCAATAATGAAAAGAATAAGAAAAAAGGAGAACATGGCCAATAAAAAAGAATATCGCAAATAATTAATAAAAAAGCAGAATAATATAATATTGTCTATTTAAATATTCATTCACATTACGTATGCGAGAGAGTGTACTGCCAAAAATAGACCTTGGTTAATCTGGTGTAAAACTGGAAGTCAAATTTAGGCCTACTAAATGGCATGCAAATTATTATATATAATAATATGTATGCACACTCATATAGTTGGTGTTGAAATAATCATAAAGTAAATTTTTTTCTGCTAATAATGATTTATTGAAAGAAAACAATGTTCTATTATTCATATCCATGGGAAGGCACGTGACCAGGTGCCCGTGTCCCCCCCTTAAATCTGCCACTGCCTAAGTGGTACAAACTTTGACCCACGTTCCGTTGGACTAAGGATCTTCTTTGGCCTAGGCTACTGCCCTTGCCCACCAACTAACCACCTGTAAACAGTTTGAGGTGTGTAAAGGCCTGTCCACACGATCGGGCCTGATCAGCGGGCCTTCCCTCTAACGGGCACACTTGACGGGCAAACCGTCAAATTGTCCGATGGGTCTTGTAGCAAAACCACCATGGTGGTGCCCGAAGGCTTGAGCTTCGACCCTGGCAGACGTACGTTAACCATATACATTTCTTTTACTGAGCCATTCTTTACATCATATTCTCTTCTTTTTCTTCTTTTTCATCTTTTTCATCTCACACAAACCAATTATCATCCTACACAATATCTTCTTCTTTGCGGTAGGCACCATGTTTATCATACCACACTGAACACACTACTGGCATCGTCGGGCACGCCCACCTCTCCATCGCCTCACCGGTGTGGACAACATTCACGGGTAAGCCCGCCAGAATTTGCCCGTCAACCCCGGAGCACGTCGATCAGGCCCGCTCGTGTGGACAGGCCTTCACAAAGGGATACTGTCACAGTGGATGTTAAAATAACCACTTGAAGTTGCGTCTGATTAAGGAAGATTAACTTAGGATTTATCTATTTAAGTAATAAGGTGAAGGAATTTCAGGCAAGTGGTGGTGGGGGGGCAGCTTCATAATACTGAAGTAATCTGTTTGGCAGTGGTATGAATCTCACACAAAACAAACACCAGTCAAATAAGTTTCTGGTTGTCACTGAAAAACAAACTTTCTGGATACAGCCCCAACAGAATCCTTAATTCTCACTCCAATGTGAACATGACAACACCGTCACAAAAGCATTAAAAAGAATGATATATATTCCAGATAACCATAAACAACCATGAACATTTAATTTTCATTGAAAAAGAAAGAACTTTGCTAACAAAACGGCTTCAAAAGTCATGAATATCTGGAAAACCAGACAGTTCACCTTTGACATAAATTTTGCAGGAACGATACTTGAAACCCTTCCGTAATTATCTTCTACAGGTACAGTGCAACCATTCAAGTGGGAGAACTGTATGCCAATGGACAAGGGGTCTTGGGGTTACAGGAGAAACGCACCTCTCACTGACTACCTAACCATTCAGGAAATCATCACACAAGTGGCTGAGACGATCAGCTGTGGAGGTAAGACAAGACATCTTTCGGTTTGGATTTGATTTCATGAAGTATTTGGGCTTTCAAGCCAAGCGCTGGGGCACTTTCAACCCCAAGACAGTGAAAAGAGGGTGTCGAGTTGTTGGACAGCAAGATAAAGAGAGACAGAAAATAAAGGAGATGAAGTACGACGACCTGAAGGTGGATTTGAGAAAGAATCCCTCAGGTGCGCTGAGAAGTAATAGCTAGAGAGGCTGGACAGCAAGACTGAAGAGACGAAGCTTAGGGAATGGAGGTCAAGTTGATGTAAAAGCTGTTGATATTGAGACTTCTGAAACTCCAGACTCCACAAACAATTATAATAGTGTATTTTATGAACACCTACTCTGAGTAACAAGTCAGATTCACATACGTTAGCTTACATAATTTCGACAGATGAAATAATATATATAATATATATATATGTATATATATACACTTTTGAACTGACCTAAATGTTAGCTCTCATGAGGTTTGAATTCTGACCTATATATAATATATATATATATATATATATATATATATAATATATATATATATATATATATATATATATATATATATATATATATATATACATATATACACACACACACTTTTGAACTGACGTAAACTGTTAGCTCTTCATGAGGTTCGAATTCTGATTATATATATATATATATATATATATATATATATATATATTATATATATATATATATATATATATATATATATATACTATATACTATATATATATATATATATATATATTATATATATATTATATACATACACACTTTTGAACTGACCTAAACCGTTAGCCCCTTATGAGGTGTGTGCGTGTGTGTGTGGGTTCACTACATACATTCAAAATCTCATTTAAGTCCCAGGGCTCGTCTATGTCACTCGTAGCTACCACATCTTATATACTAAAAAGTGCAGTAAAACAAACAGCACAGTCAAGGGTGAGATTTCGGAGCAGCCAGGAGGCACAATAATTAAATAAATAAATAAAAATCCGAAGATTTTTAAAGCAAAGTCCTTTCCGCTTTCGAACACAGGAAACATCCTACTCAACATAGGACCGACGAGGGACGGCCGTCTCCCGCCCATCATGGAAGAGAGACTGAGGCAACTCGGGGCGTGGCTTGGGACGAACGGGGGCGCCATCTACGGGTCCCGCCCTTGGGTGCACCAGAATGACTCCGTGACTCCGGGTGTTTGGTAAGCATGAGTTCTCTCCTCTTTGTGTTATTATCTCGTTTACCTTTCCCAGGGCTGTACAAGTCTTAATAATAAAAGTAACGTGTAGCAAGCTCTCTCGTTTACGTATAATGTGTGTTGTGCTTTGAATGAATATTTGCAAACACGTGTGTGCCTGACACAGAATATATATTCTAAGGAAGCACGAGCTCAAAGGAATATATATATATATATATATAATATATATATATATATATATTATATAATATATATATATATATATATATATATATATATATATATATAAAATCTTTGAACTCATGTTTGCTTGCTTAGAGGTAAAAGACTCTCCTGACATTATTCCTAAAGAGAAGCCTTCATGAAATATTGTCCAAATTGGTTCCCCGCCATGCTTGTAATTTAGCTGACATTTTATGATTGTGCTGAGTAATTCATTTTCTTTACATTTGTGTTATTATTCAATAAAGGATTAGAATTCACAATCTGGCTTTGACACTAAACGACTTTCCCCAATGCAGAATAAATGTTGTTCCCAAAACGCTTGCATGGCTGGGAAGTTGAACTTGAACATTCAGTTCATGTAAGGTTAATTGTCAGTACAGGAATGCTGACCTACATTGGCTTCATTCCATTTTATCATAACCTCAGAAGGGGGTCATTAGCTGATGACATTAGAGAATACAGAGATAAAATATTAAAGCAGACAGCTGACACATTTTGCCCGATAAAATTCCATTATTAGACTTTATATTAATACAATATAAAATTCCCCCGTAGGGGAGTAGTATCGTTAGTGCACCTCATTTGGTGCAATGTAGGGATTACTTAAGGTTCTTTGCAGCGTCCCTTCGGCCCTTAGCTGCAACGCCTTTGATTCCTTTTATTGTACCTCCGTTCATATTCTCTTTCTTCCATTTTACTGTCCACATTCTCCTAACAATTGATTCATAGTGAAACTGCGAGGTTTTCCTCCTGTTACACCTTTCAAACCTTTTACTGTTAATTTCCGTTTCAGCGCTAAACGGCATAATGCCAAAAATCTATATAGTAAATCAAATCTAATATAAAATTCCCTTTATAGACATTATGTTAATACCATATGAAATTCATTTTATTGGAATTGATAAAAACATTATAAGAGTTCTTTCGCGGGATTCGATGTAAGAAAAAGCACTTCCAAACTGAGAAATAATGAATATTTCCCGATTGTTGTAGGCATTCTTGAAAATTCTGTCGTGTTGCACACTGCAAAAAGTATAACAATTTATGTTCTTCGTTTGACAAGCACTTTGTTAAGGGAATTTGTCACGTGATATTTCATGTCCTTATTTGCTAACAAGATAAGATAATGTATAGTACTTTATGATTAGTTTCCAAATCTGATCTGATCACAAGGTTTACTGCCAAACCGGGAGTGACTTACGCCATAGTCCTCAGCTGGCCTAAGAATCACAGCCTGCTTCTGGCGTCTGTTGCACCAACTGAACGCACCAAGATTTTCCTCTACGGTTATGACGACATGCTGGAGGTATGTCCTGCCAAACTAGCAGCCACTTTTCTTCATATCATGGAGCTTACTTTATTTTAGACTATCGGTGACTGGCTCTATTCAGTGTTTATTCTTCTTTTCATTTTGAAACATGACGGCATGCTGCATATTCAAAAAAATGTGAAATCACAAAATTCACCTCATTTTTCCTTTCCAGTTCAAGCCTGGTTCGAAAGGGATGACCGTCGTCTTCCCAGACATGGCGGAGGTTAAAGGCCAATGGGCCTGGGTGCTGAAAATGACAGGGGTCAATCCTGCGGCGCCACGGCGCTGACAAAGCTGAATGTGGTCCCAGTCATCTTTGTGTGAACATAATAAATTGAAGTCATAAAAGTCTAAAGCTTTCGTATATCTTCCCTGGTCTGTACTTCGTATTGCGTTTTCCTATGATTCTTTCATTTTGCTCCCAGCCAATAGCTTTGACAACCAGTAAAAAATTGCCAAAATTCTTTCTGCTGTAATCTGATCTTTGAACACAAGATAGTTAACTACCAATACATTCACAGAGTCTATTTTAAGCTTGTTTGGTTTTACCTCAACACTTTTGACAACAAGTTTTGATTGAGAATTTTGTTTTTTCAGTTTTTTTGAATAATTATGTGTCTCATTCAAAGACGCTCAGTCTTTTGTCAGCCTGAGGGTGAAACGCTGGAACTCGAAAAAATCACAAGTATAGAAAATGACGAATTCAACTTGAAAAAAAATCGTTTCAGATACACAATTTATTTTCCACCTAGCAAAACTGCAATAAATTCCTTTCCGAGTAATAAATAGTTCATCGGTATTCATGCCACCTATTTTCCAGCCAACCGAAAGGAAGGAAATAATAAAATAAAATAACCATGAATCGAGACCGGATTCTTGAAGCGTTGCCAGATCTGAGGTATCTGTCTTTAATGCGTCTGTTTTAAAGTAACTTTTCACTGTAACTGAACAGAATATATGTAGAACTTAGGAAAAAGCCACGCACTGGGACCTAAGAGGTCACTCTGCGCTGAGACGGAAACTAATAGTAAAAAGGTTTGAGGGTGTAAGCAGGAGGAAA
>NC_087201.1:93017747-93192747 GCF_015104395.2 Macrobrachium nipponense | reverse complement strand
CAGAAGCATTGATCATCATAATTGGCTTCTTGTCCCCAGAAGCATTGATCTTCTTAATTGGCTTCTTGTCCCCAGATGCATTGATCATCGTAATTGGCTTCTTGTCCCCAGAGGCAATTGATCATCATCGAATTGGCTTATTGTCCCCCCAGAGACATTGATTCATCATTAAATGGCTTCCTATTGTTCCCCAGAGGCCCATTGATCATCATAATTAGGCTTCTTGTTCCCCACCCAGGGCATTGAGTCATAATAATTTAAAGGCTTCTGTCCCCCAACCCCAAAGGCAATTGATTAATCATAATGGCCTTTCTTGTCTCCCAGAAGCATTGAATCATTCCAATACTTGGCTTCTTCTTGTCCCCAGAAGCATTGCATCTTCCTTCTTAATTGGCTTCTTATCCCAGATGCAAATTGATCATTCATAAATTGGCTTCTTGTCCCGCCCCAGAAGGCATTAATTTTCTAATTGGCTTCTTATCCCCAGAAGCATTGCATCATCATAAATTGGCCTTTTGTCCCCCAGAAGCAATGATCTTCTTAATTGGCCTTTCCTTTATCCCCAGCAATTGCATTGATCATCAATAATTGGGTCTTCTTCTTCGCTCCCGCCCCAGAGGGCAATTGATTCTTTTCTTAACAATTGCGGCTTTCTTTTATCCCCAAGATAAAGCAATTAGATCATCAATAATTGGCTTCTTGTCCCCAGAAAGCCAATTGATCTTCTTACCAAATTGGCCTCTTTATCCCCAGAAAGCATTCATCATCATAATTTGCCTTCTTGTCCCCAGAACCGGCAATTGGGATCATTCATAAATTGGCCCTCGTTGTCCCACCCCAGCAGGCATTGATCAATCAATAAATTGGCTTCTTGTCCCCAGAAAGGCAATTGGATCAATCATAAATTGGCTTCTTGTTCCCCAGAGGCATTGCATCTTCTAGAATTGGCTTCCTTGGCCCCCAGAGGCATCTTGATCATCTTTAAATTGGCTTCTTGCTTCCCCAGAGGCATTGATCATATAATTGGCTTCTTTCCCCAGAGGCATTGAATTCAGGCCATTAATTGGCTTCGTCCCCAGAGGCCATTGATTTTCTTAATTGGCTCTTGTCCCCAGAAGCAATTGGATCATTCATAATTTGGCCTTCTATGCCCCAGAGGCATTTGCATCATTTTCATTAATTGGCTTCTTATCCCCAGCAACGGCAATTGAATGCATCAATTAATTGGCTTCTTAATCCCCAGAAGGCCATTGATCATCAAATTGGCTTCTTATCCCCAGAAAGCAAATTGTCATCCATAATTGGGCTTCTTGTCCCCAGAAGGCAATTGATCATCATAATTGCTTCTTGTCCCCAGAGGCATTGGGATTCATCATAATTGGAGCTTTCCCCAGAGGCATTGATATCTAATTGGCTTCTTGCCCCAGGGCATTTGATCATCATAATTGGCTTCTTGTCCCCAAAGGCCCAATTGGAAATCAAATTTTCAAAAAAATTTTTGGGGGGCCCCCCTTTTCCCCCTTGTCCCCAGAAGGCATTGATCATCATAATTGGCTTTTGTTTCCCCAAGGCATTGATCATCATAATTGGCTTTCTTTGTCCCCAAAAGCCTTGATCATCATAATTGGCTTCTTGTCACCCAAAGGCATTGATCTTCATAAATTGGCTTTCTTGTCCCCATTGAAGGCATTGATCATCATAATTGGCTTCGTGTCCCAAGAGGCATTGATCATCATAATTGGCTTCTTGTCCCAAAGAGGCATTGATCATTCATAATTGGCTTCTTGTCCCAGAAGCATTCATCCTTTTAATTTGGCTTCTTGTCCCCAGAGGGCAATTTGATTTCATCAATAATTGGCTTTCTTTTGTCCCCAAATGCATTGATCATCATAATTTGGCTTCCTATTTGCCCCCGGAGGACATTGAATCATCAATTAAATTGGCTTCTTTGTCCCCTCCCAAATGCCATTTGATTTCATCATAATAATGGCTTCTTGTCCCCAGAGCGGCATTGATCATCATAAATTGGGCTTTCTTTTTGTTCCCCAAGAGGGCAATTGATCATTCATAATTTGGCTTGGTGTCCCCCAGAAGGGCAAATTTGATCATCATAATTTGGCTTCGTGTTTCCCAAGAGGCATTGACTGGATTCATAATTGGCATTCTTGTCCCCCAGAGGCATTGATTCATCAATAATTGGCTTTCGTGGTCGCCCAAAGAGGCATTGTTTGATCAATTTATAAATTCGGGCTTTGTTGTCCCAAGAGGGCCATTGATCTTTCATAAAGGTTGGGCTTCTTGGTCCCCAGAGGCACATTTGATCTTCATAATTGGCTTCGTGTTCCCCAGAAGCATTTTGGATCATCATAATTGACTTCTTTGTTCACCCCAAATTGAATTGATCATCATAATTGGCTTCCCTTTTGGTCCCAGAGGCATTGAATTTTCTTTTCTTAATTGGGCTTTCTTGTCCCCAGGAGACCATTAATCATTTCATAATTTGGGCTTCTTGTCCCCCAGAAGGCATTGATTTCATCAATAATTGGCTTTCGTTGGTTTCCCAAAGAGGGCATTGATTCTTTCATAATTGGGCTTCTTGTCCCCAAGAGGCATTGATCTTCAAATTTTAATTTGGCTTTCGTGGTCCCCAGAAGCATTGATCATTCATTAATTGGACCTCTTGGTCCCAAATGCATTTTGATCATCCATAATTGGCTTCTTGTCCCCAGAGGGCATTGATCTTGCAATAATTGGCTTTCTTTATCCCCAGAGGCATTTGATCTTTCATAATTGGCTTCATGTCTTCCCAGACCGGCATTTGAAATCATCAATAATTTGAACTTTGATTTTTTTCCCCCAAATGGCATTTGATCATTCATAATTGGCCCTTTTTGTCCCCCGCCCCCAGAGGCGTTGATTTTCTTATGGCTTCTTGCCCCCAGAAGCATTGATCATCATATATTGGCCTTCTTGATCCCCAGAAGGCATTGATTTCTTAATTGGCTTCTTGTCCCCAGAAGGCCCATTGATCATCTAAATAATTGGCTTCCTTGGTCCCCAGAGGGCAATTGATCATTTTCATTAATTGGCTTCCTTGGTCCCCAGAGGCAATTGATCAATCCATAAAATTGGCTTCTTGTGTTCCCAGGAGGCATTGACACAAATTGGCTTCTTGTCCCAAAATGGGCATTGAATCCATCATCAATTGGCTTCTTGTCCCCAAATGAAATGCATTGATCATCATATTGGCTCTTGTCCCCAAATGCATTGATCATCATAAATGGCTTCTTGTCCCCAATGCATTGATCGTCATTAATTGGCTTCTGTCCCCAAATGATGATCATCTAATTGGGCTTTCTTGTCCATAGAGCATTGATCATTATAATTGGCTTCGTGCCCAAGAGGCTATTGATCATTATAATGGCTTCGTTATCCCAAGAGGCATGATCTTCATAATGGCTTCTTGTCCCAGAGGCATTGATCTTCATAATTGGCTTCGTGTCCAGAAGCATTGATCATCATAATTGACTTCTTCATTGTCCCCAAATACATTGATCTCATTCATTGGCTTCTTGTCCCCAGAGGCATTATTTTCTTAATTGGCTTCTTGTCCCAGAGACATTAATCATTCATAATTGGCTTCTTGTCCCAGAGGCATTGGATCATCATTAATTGGCTTCGTGTTTTTCCAAGAGGATTGATCTTCAAATTGGCTTCGGTTCCCCAAAGCATTGATCATCATAATTGACTTCTTGTCCCCAAATGCATTGAATCATCCTAATTGGCTTCTTGTCGAGGTCAATTGATTTTCTTAATTGGCTTCTTGGTCCAGAGGAATTAATCATCATAATTGCGGCTTCTTTTCACCCAAGAGGCATTGATCCATCATAATTGGCTTCGTGTACCAAGATGGCATTCGATCTTCATAATCGGCTTTCTTGGTCCACCCCAGAGGCATGAAACTTCATTAATTGGCCTTCGTGGTCCCCAGAAGCATTGATCATCATAATTGAATTCTTCTTGTCCCCAAATTGCAATTGATCATCATAATTGGCTTCTTGTCCCCAGAGGCATTGATCCTTCATTAATTGGTCTTCTATTGTCCCAGAGGCATTGATCTTCATAATTGGCTTCGTGTCTCCAGAGGCATTAATCATCATAATTGACTTTTTGTCCCCAAATGCATTGATCATCATAATTGGCTTTTTGTCCCCAGAGGCATTGATTTTCTTAATTGGCTTCTTGTCCCCAGAAGCATTGATCATCATAATTGGCTTTTCTTTCCCCAGAAGAGGCATTGGATTTTCTTAATTGCCTGTTCTTGTCCCCAGAGGCATTGATCATCATAATTGGCTTCTTGTCCCCAGAGGCAATTGATCATCATAATTGGCTTTCTTGTCCCCAGGGAGGATTGATGCATCATAATTCGGCTTCTTGTCCCAGAGCATTGAATCATCATAATTGGCTTCTTGTCCCCAAATGAAATGCATTGATCATCATAATTGGCTTCTTGTCCCCAAATGCATTGATCATCATAATTGGCTTCTTGTCCCCAAATGCATTGATCATCATAATTGGCTTCTTGTCCCCAAATGCATTGATCATCATAATTGGCTTCTTGTCCCTAGAGGCATTGATCATCATAATTGGCTTCGTGCCCCAAGAGGCATTGGATTCATTTATAATTGGCTTCGTATCCCAAGAGGCATTGATCTTCATAATTGGCCTTCTTGTCCCCAGAGGGCATTGATCTTCAGAATTGGCCTTCGTGTCCCAACGAAGCATTGATCATCCGATAAATTGACTTCTTGTCCCCAAATTACATTGATCATCATAATTGGATTCTTGTCCCCAGAGGCATTGATCTTTTTTCGTTAATTGGCTTCTTGTCCCCAGAGACATTAATCATCATAATTGGCTTCCTTGTCCCAGAGGCAGTTGATCATCATAATTGGCTTCGTGTCCCCCAAGAAAGGCATTGAGCTTCATAATTTGGCTTCTTGTCCCAGAGGCAATTGATCTTCATAATTGGGCTTCGTGGTCCCAGGAAGCCATTGATTCATCAATTAATTGACTTCTTGTCCCCAAAGTGCATTGATCATCATAATTGGCTTCTTGTCCCCAAATGCATTGATCGTTCATAAATTGGCTTCTTGTCCCCAGAGGCATTGATCTTTCATAATTGGCTTCGGTTGGACCAGAGGCATTGAATCACTCATAATTGACTTTTTGTCCCCAAATACATTGACATCATAATTGGCTTTTTGGTCCCCAGAGGCATTGATTTTTCTTAATTTTGGCTTTTGTTCCCAGAAGCAATTGGATCATTCATAAATTGGCTTCCTTTCCCCAGAAGCATTGGATTTTCTTAATTGGCTTCTTGTCCCCAGAGGCATTGATCAATTCATAATTGGCTTCCCCAAATTGTCCCAAAGAGGCATTGATCATCATAATTGGCTTTTGTTCCCCAGAGGCATTGATATCCCCATAAATTGTTTTCTTGTCCCCCAGAGCATTGATCATCATAATTGGCTTCTTGTCCCCAAATGAAAGCATGATCATCATAACTTGGCTTTCTTGTCCCCAATGGCCATTGATCATTTTTCATAAATTGGCTTCTTGTCCCCAAATGCCCCATGATCATCATTAATTGGCTTCTTTCCCCAAATGCATTGATCATCATAATTGGTTCTTGTTCCCCAGAGGCATTGCCATCCCATAACGGCTTCTGTCCCCAGAGGCATTGATCATCATAATTAGATTAGAGCCCCAAAGGCAATTGATCATCATAATTTGGCTTTGTGTCCCCAGAAGGCATTGATTCCATTTCATAATTGGTCTTCTTGTCCCCCAGAGGCATTGATTCATCATAATTGGCTTCAGTTGTCCCCAAAGAATGGCATTTGATCATCATAATTGACTTCTTTGTCCCCAAGAGGCATTGATCCATATAAATTGGACTTCTTCTTTCCCCAAAGAGGCCAATTGATCATCATAAATTCGGCTTAGTTGTTCTTTCCCCAAAGAGGCATTGATCATCATAATTGGCTTTTTCCCCAGAAGGCATTGGATCATTCATAATTAGTTCCCCGAGTCCCCAAGGCATTGAATCATTCATAATTGGATTCGTTGTCCCCAGAGGCATTGATCATCATAATTGGGCTTCTTGTTCCCCAGAGGCATTAATAGTCCCCATAAGGGAACTTCGTGTGTCCCCAGAGGCATTGGATCATTCGATAATTGGCTTTGGTTTCCCTCCCCAGAGGCAATTGATCATCATAATTTGGCTTCTTGTCCCCAGAGGATTGATCATCATAATTGGACTTCTTGTACCAGAGGCATTGATCATCATAAATTGGACTTCGTGTCCCCAGAGGCATTGATCCTCATAATTGATTCTTATACCCAGAGGCATTGATCATCATAATTGGCTTCGTGTCCCCAGAGGCATTGATCATCATAATTGACTTCTTGTACCCAGAGGCACTGATCATCATAATTGGCTTCGTGTCCCCAGAGCAGTGATTCTCAACCAGTGTGCCACGGCACACTGGTGTGCCACGAGATTTTTTGAAGTGTACCACGAAATATAGCCATGGCACACCAGAAAATACGAAAAATGGGTATAGATTTTGGTTTCACATGAATGAAAAGTAATGCTTATTGATACTGACAATTATTTAAAATATAGCCTACTTTGCAGTTTACATAAGTAACTTTCAGCCATTTGAGTTCGTCATAATATTTATAATAATTCTACAATTAATAAAAGTTTAATATTATAAGTGGAGATGGCATTCGGTATTGTGATGGGCGTCGTTCTGTCTGGGATGTATGACGTGGTATTGCCTCATGCTTTCAAACCATTTTTAGTATAGTTCCTTTTGTTTCAACCAAAATAGTTGCATTTTAATGTAGCACTGTGTCTACTTGTAATGAGTATATTGCTATGTTGTTATTGAATTTTGATCTTCAGGCTGCCCGTTGTTGCTATCATCTGCAATCGATGTTAGGAGTTTAATCACTTCCAAGTTTGATAATTGATATATGTATCATATACAAATGATCCCTATTGTTGTTTCTCATCTGACAGCGCTTCATGAAAACATCGACCACTATTTTCCATCACTGAGCACAGAGAAGTATGATTGGATTCGAAATCCTTTCATGAATATTCCCTCTAATATTGGATTACAGTTGTGTGAAGAAGAGGAACTGGCCACCATTTCTAGTGACAGAGATCTTAAAATAAAACATTCTACTGTACCTATTGACTCATTTTGGATATCTGTTCAAGAGGAATATCCCACATTATCTAAAAAACCTTTATCACTTTTGTTGCAATTTTCTACATCTTATTTATGTGAACTTGGCTTCTCAACCCTAAATAACATCAAAACTAAGAAGCGAGAGAGACTACGCTCAACTGAAGAAGAAATGAGGGTCTGCTTATCACACATTCGACCAAATATTGAGGAAGTCGCCAAAAAACACCAGGCACAAGTTTCACACTAATCATCTTCACAATTTACTCTAAGAAAAACACTGAAATAAAGTAAGTTCATATTTAAAAGTGTTTTATTTACAAGTATATTTACAAGTATATATTCTATTAATTTTTTCTCTTAAATTTTCCAAGTGTGCCGTGATATTATTATAAGATCCTAAGTGTGCCATTGGTATAAAAAGGTTGAGAAACACTGCCCCAGAGGCATTGATCATCATAAATGGCTTCTTGTCCCCAGAGGCATTGATGATCATAATTGGCTTCGTGTCCCCAGAGGCATTGATCATCATAATTGACTTCTTGTCCCCAGAGGCATTGATCATCATAATTGGCTTTGTGTCCCCAGAGGCATTGATCATCATAATTGGCTTCTTGTCCCCAGAGGCATTGATCTTCATAATTGGCTTCTTGTCCCCAGAGGCATTGATCTTCATAATTGGCTTCGTGTCCCCTGAGGCATTGATCATCATAATTGACTTCTTGTCCCCAAATGCATTGATCATCATAATTGGCTTTTTGTCCCCAGAGGCATTGATTTTCTTAATTGGCTTCTTGTCCCCAGAGGCATTGATCATCATAATTGGCTTCTTGTCCCCAAATGCATTGATCATCATAATTGGCTTCTTGTCCCCAGAGGCATTGATCATCATAATTGGCTTCTTGTCCCCAGAGGCATTATTTTCTTAATGTTCTTTGTCCCCAAAATGCATTTGATCATCATAATTGGCTTCTTGTCTCAGAGGCATTTATTTTCTTAATGGGTTCTTTTGTCCCCCAAATGCATGATCATCATAATTGGCTTCTTGTCCCAGAGGCATTTATTTTTCTTTAATTGGTTCTTGTCCCCAAATGCATTGATCATCATAATGGTTCTTTCAACGAGGCATTGATTTTCTTAATTGGCTTCTTGTCCCCAGAGGCATTGATTTTCTTAATTGGTTTCTTGTCCCCAGAGGCATTGATCATCATAATTGGCTTCTCGTCCCCATAGGCATTGGTCATCATAATTGGCTTCTTGTCCCAAGAGGCATTGATCATCATAATTGGCTTCTTGTCCCCAGAGGCATTGATCATCATAATTGGCTTCTTGTCCCCAAATGCATTGATCATCATAATTGGCTTCTTGTCCCCAAATGCATTGATCATCATAATTGGCTTCTTGTCCCCAGAGGCATTTATTTTCTTAATTGGCTTCTTGTCCCCAAATGCAATTGATCATTCATAACATGGCTTCTTGGTCCCCAAATGCATTGATCATTCATAATTCGGGCTTCGCCCCCAGGAGGCATTGGATCATCATAATTGGCTTTCTTGTCCCACCCCAAGAAGCATTGATCATCATAATTGGCTTCTTGTCCCAGAGGGCATTGATCATTCCATAATTGGCTCTTGTCCCCAAATGCCATTGATCAATCATAATTGGCTTTCTTGTCCCCAAATGCATTGATCATCATAATGGCTTCTTGTACCCAAAGCATGGATCATCATAATGGCTTCTTTCCCCAGAAGCATTGATCATCATAATTGGCTTTCTTGTCCCCAGAAGGGGGGGGGGGGGGCGGCCCCCCCCCCCCCCCCCAATTGATCATTCATAATTAGGCTTCTTGTCCCAGAGGCATTGCCCTAAGAAGGCATTGATCTTCTTAGTGGCTTCTTGTTCCCAGAAACACCGATTCAATCTTAATTGGCTTCTTGGCCTCCCCAGAAAGCATTGGATTCATCTTAATTGGCTTCCCTTGTCCCAAGAGACATTTGAATCATCTTAAGTGGGCTTCTTGTTCCCAAAAGCATTCAAATCCTTTAATTGGCTTTTCTTGTCCTCAGAAGCATTCATCTTTAATTGGCTTTTGTTCAACAGAAGCATTCAATCCTTAATTGGCTTCTGTCCTCAAAGCATTGATCATCTTAACTGACTCTTGTCCCCAGAAGCATTCATCCTTTTAATTGGCTTTCTTGTCCAATCAGAGGCACCTTTTTGATCATACCTTACTTGGCTTCTTGTCCCCAGAGACATTGATCATCTTAATTGGGCTTCTGTCCCAAGAGCAGACATTGATCAGTCATAACAAATTGGCGGTTCTTGTCCCCAGAGGCATTGACCTTCATAATTAGCTTCTTGTCCCCAGAGGCATTGCCCTAAGAAGCATTGATCTTCTTAGTTGGCTTCTTGTTCCCAGAAACACCGATCATCTTAATTGGCTTCTTGTCCTCAGAAGCATTGATCATCTTAATTGGCTTCTTGTCCCTAGAGACATTGATCATCTTAATTGGCTTCTTGTCCCCAGAAGCATTCATCCTTTTAATTGGCTTCTTGTCCTCAGAAGCATTGATCATCTTAATTGGCTTCTTGTCCTCAGAAGCATTGATCATCTTAATTGGCTTTTTGTCCTCAGAAGCGTTGATCACCTTAATTGGCTTCTTGTCCTCAGAGGTGTTGATCATCTTAATTGGCTTCTTGTCCTCAGAAGCGTTGATCATCTTAATTGGCTTCTTGTCCCCAAAAGTATTGATCATCTTAACCCTCTTACGCCGAAGCCCTAAAAATCAAAACCTCTCCCGTATGCCGGCGCCGGTTCGGAGTGAGCGCGGAAGCGGAAAAAATACTTTTTTCAAAAAATCACAGCGCGCTTAGTTTTGAAGATTAAGAGTTCATTTTTGGCTCATTTTTTTTCATTGCCTGAAGTTTAGTATGCAACCATCAGAAATGAAAAATAATATCATTATCATATGTAAATAATGCGATATATGGTAGCGAAAAAAACAAAATTCATAGATAATTGTATTCAAATCACGCTGTGCAAAAAACGGTCAAAGCTAACGAGTTAATTTTTTTTCGTTGTATTGTACACTAAATTGCAATCCTTTTGATATATAAACCATAGTAAAACAATAAAAGCAACACCGGAAAAATATTATCACAAAATGATGTACGAATTCGTAACGCGCGGACGTAAAAAATGTTATTTTCAAAAATTCACCGTAATTCTAAATATTGTTCTAGAGACTTCCAATTTGTTTCAAAATTAAGACAAATGATTGAATATTACGATACTGTAAGAGTTTTAGATTAGAATTGCAGATTTCGACCATTTCGGACGAGTTAAATTTGACCGAATGTCGAAATTTTTATATATATATTTTTTTATATGCACATATTTCGGAGATGGAAAAAGCTACAACCTTCAATTATTTTTTATTGTATTCTTCATGAATTTGCGCACATTTTGATATATGAAACTATATAAAAAGGCTAATATGAAAAGGAGCAAATGTTAGGATAATGCGATGTACGTATTTCGAATCGGCGCGCGGAGTGAAGGTAAATATATTTTTCAAGAATTCACCATAAATCACAATATTGTTTTAGAGACTTCAAATTTGTTTCAAAATGAAGAAAAAAGACGGAATATTACTAGGGACGTAAGAGGTTTTAGCTTACAATTGGGTTTTTCAACTATTTCGGTAGAGTCAAATTTGACCGAACGTGGTTTTTTTTCTATTTATCGTGATTTATATGCAAATATTTCGAAAAAAGAGAAAAGCTACAACCTTCAATCATTTTTAGTTGTATTCTACATGAAATTGCGCACATTTTCATATATAAAACTTTATGTAACAGCTAATTTTAAATGGTGCAAACATTTCGACAATCGCACAAAATAAATTTAATTTTTTCGGAAGAGTTCCCGCGCGAACGTGAGGAAAATGTTTTTTTTTTTTTCATAAATTCACCATAAATCGAAATATTATGCTAGAGACTTCCAAGTCGTTTCAAAATGAAGGTAAATGATTGAATATTACTAGAATATAAGGGTTTTAGCTTACAATTGCGTTTTTCGACCATTTCGGTAGAGTCAAAGTTGACCGAAAGTTGAAATTTTTGCACTTAACGTTATTTATATGAAAATATTTCGAAACTGATAAAAGCTACAACCATGGGTTGTTTTTTGTTGTATTGTGCATGAAATTGCGCACATTTCCATATATAAAACTTTATGAAACGGCAAATTTAAAATGGTGCAAACATTAGGACAATCGCACGAAAAAATTTATCGGAAGAGTTATCGCACGAACGTGAGGAAAAGGTTTTTTCATAAATTCACCGTAAATCGAAATATTGTGCTAGAGACGTCCAATTTGTTGCAAATGAAAGGCAAATGATTGAATATTACTATAATATCAGAATTTTAGCTTACAATTGCGTTTCTCGACCATTTCGGTAGAGTCAAATTTGACCGAAGGTTGAAATTTTTGCACTTATCGTTATTTATATGAAAATATTTCAAAACTGATAAAACCTACAATCATGAGTATTTTTTTGTTGTATTTTACATGAAATTGCGCACATTTTCATATATAATACTTCATGTAAAGGATAATTTAAAATGGTGCAAAAATTATGTCAAAGTGACAAAATAATTTCCGAGATGTATCACTGATACTTTTTAGTGCGATAAGAAAGAAATTCGCGCTTGCACGCCTGCGTAGCGGATTGTAAACAAAAACAACGCTTGATCCGTGAACTAACCAGCATCCCCCAAGGCGCGTGATACAAAAGTTTTCAGCTGGTAGGCCTATAAGTATTTTTCCGCGAATTTTTAAAAAAACTTTTTTGAGCCGACGTATGATACGTCCAATCGGCATACGGGAGACATTTTGAATCAACGTTTAATACGTCCAATCGGCGTAAGAGGGTTAATTGGCTTCTTGTCCTCAGAAGCATTGATCATCTTAAATGGCTTCTTGTCCTCAGAAGCGTTGATCATCTTAATTGGCTTCTTGTCCTCAGAAGCATTGATCATTTTAATTGGGTTCTTGTCCCAAAAAGTACTGATCATCTTAATTGGCTTCTTGTCCTCAGAAGCGTTGATCATCTTAATTGGCTTCTTGTCCTCAGAAGCGTTGATCATCTTAATTGGCTTCTTGTCCTCAGAAGCGTTGATCATCTTAATTGGCTTCTTGTCCTCAGAAGCGTTGATCATCTTAATTGGCTTCTTGTCCTCAGAAGCGTTGATCATCTTAATTGACTTCTTGTGCCCAGAAGTATTGATCATCTTAATTGGCTTCTTGTCCTCAGAAGCATTGATCATCTTCTTAATTGACTTCTTGTCCTCTGAAGCGTTGATCATCTTAATTGGCTTCTTGTCCTCAGAAGCATTGATCATCTTAATTGGCTTCTTGTCCTCAGAAGCGTTGATCATCTTAATTGGTTTCTTGTCCCCAGAAGTATTGATCATCTTAATTGGCTTCTTGTCCCCAGAGGCATTGATCATCTTAATTGGCTTTATATCTTCAGAAGCATTGATCTTCTTAATTGGCTTCTTATCCCCAGAAGCATTGATCCTTTTAATTGGCTTCTTGTCCTCAGAAGCATAGATCATCTTCATTGGCTTCTTGTCCCCAGAGGCATTGATCCTTTTAATTGGCTTCTTGTCCTCAGAAGCATAGATCATCTTAATTGGCTTCTTGTCCCCAGAAGCATTGATCCTTTTAATTGGCTTCTTGTCCTCAGAAGCATAGATCATCTTCATTGGCTTCTTGTCCCCAGAGGCATTGATCATCTTAAATGGCTTCTTGTCCCCAGAAGCGTTGATCATCTTAATTGGCTTCTTGTCCTCAAAAGCATTGATCATCATAATTGGCTTCTTATCTTCAGAAGCATTGATCTTCTTAATTGGCTTCTTGTCCTCAGAAGCATTGATCATCTTAATTGGCTTCTTGTACTCAGAAGCATTGATCATATTAATTGGCTTCTTGTCCTCAGAAGCATTGATCATCATAATTGGCTTCTTATCTTCAGACGCATTGATCTTCTTAATTGGCTTCTTGTACTCAGAAGCATTGATTCATTCTCTTAAGTTGGCAAGGTTTCTTATCTTCAGAAGCATTGATCTTCTTAATTGGCTTCTTGTACTCAGAAGCATTGATCATCTTAATTGGCTTCTTGTCCCCAGAAGCATTGATCCTTTTAATTGGCTTCTTGTCCTCAGACGCATAGATCATCTTAATTGGCTTCTTGTCCCCAGAAGCATTGATAATCTTAATTGGCTTCTTGTCCCCAGAAGCATTGATCCTTTTAATTGGCTTCTTGTCCTCAGAAGCATAGATCATCTTGATTGGCTTCTTGTCCCCAGAAGCATTGATCATCTTAATTGGCTTCTTGTCCCCAGAAGCATTGATCCTTTTAATTGGCTTCTTGTCCTCAGAAGCATTGATCATCTTAATTGGATTCTTGTCCCCAGAAGCATTGATCCTTTTAATTGGCTTCTTGTCCTCAGAAGCATAGATCATCTTCATTGGCTTCTTGTCCCCAGAGGCATTGATCATCTTAATTGGCTTCTTGTCCTCAGAAGCATTGATCTTCTTAATTGGCTTCTTGTCCCCAGAGGCATTGATCATCTTAATGGGCTTCTTGTCCTCAGAAGCATTGATCATCTTAATTGGCTTCTTGTCCTCAGAAGTATTGATCATCTTAATTGGCTTCTTGTCACCAGAGGCACTGATCATCTTAATTGGCTTCTTGTCCTCAGAAGTATAGATCATCTTAATTGGCTTCTTGTCCCCAGAGGCATTGATCATCTTAACCCTCTTACGCCGATTGGACGTTTAAACGTCGAGTCAAAATGTCTCCCGTATGCCGATTGGACGTATCATACTTTGACTCAAAAAAGTTTTTTTTAAATTCGCGGAAAAATACTTATAGGCCTACCAGCCGAAAACTTTTGAATCACGCGCCTTGGGGGATGCTGGGAATTCACGGATCAAGGCGTTGTTTTGTTTACAATCGTTACGCAGGCGCGCAAGCGCGAATTTCTTTCTTATCGCACAAAAAAGTATCAGTGATACATCTCAAAAATTATTTCGTCACTTTGACATAATTTATGCACCATTTTAAATTATCCGATACATGGAGTATTGTATATGAAAATGTGCGCAATTTCATGTAAAATACAACAATAAATACTCATGATTGTAGTTTTTATCAGTTTTGAAATATTTTCATATAAATAACGATAAGTGCAAAAATTTCAACCTTCGGTCAACTTTGACTCTACCGAAATGGTCGAGAAACACAATTGTAAGCTAAATCAGAAAACTCTTATATTCTAGTAATATTCAATCATTTGCCTTCATTTTGCAACAAATTGGACGTCTCTAGCACAATATTTCGATTTATGGTGAATTTATGAAAAAACTTTTTCCTTACGTTCGCGCTGTAACTCTTCCAATAAATTTTTTCGTGCGATTGTCCTAATGTTTGCACCATTTTAAATTTGCCGTTTCATAAAGTTTTATATATGGAAATGTGCGCAATTTCATGCACAATACAACTAAAAACAATCCATGGTTGTAGCTTTTATCAGTTTCGAAATATTTTCATATAAATAACGTTAAGTGCAAAAATTTCAACTTTCGGTCAACTTTGACTCTACCGAAATGGTCAAAAACGCAATTGTAAGCTAAAACTCTTATATTCTAGTAATATTCCATCATTTACATTCATTTTGCAACGACTTGGAAGTCTCTAGCACAATATTTCGATTTATTGTGAATTTATGAAAAAAAAAAAAACATTTTCCTTACGCCCGCGCAGTAACTCTTCCGAAAAAATTAAATTTATTTTGTGCGATTGTCGAAATGTTTGCACCATTTAAAATTAGCTGTTACATAAAGTTTTATATATGAAAATGTGCGCAATTTCATGTAGAATACAACTAAAAATGAGTAAAGGTTTGTAAGCTTTTCTCTTTTTTTCGAAATATTCGCATATAAATCACGATAAATAGAAAAAAAACCACGTTCGGTCAAATTTGACTCTACCGAAATAGTTGAAAAACGCAATTGTAAGCTATTACTCTTACTGCCTAGTAATATTCAGTCATTTATTTTATTTTGAAACAAATTTGAAGTCTCTAGAACAATATTGTGATTTATGGTGAATTTTTGAAAAATATATTTAACTTCCCTCCGTGCGCCGATTTGCGGCCGCAAGTCACCGAAATGCGTACATTGCATTATCCTAATATTTGCTCCTTTTCATATTAGCCGTTTTATAGAGTTTCATATATCAAAATGTGCACAAATTCATGAAGAATTCAATAAAAATAACTGAAGGTTGTAGCTTTTCCCATCTCCGAAATATGTGCATATAAAAAAATATATATATAAAAATTTCGACATTCGGTCAACTTTAACTCGTCCGAAATGGTCGAAATCTGCAATTCTAATCTAAAACTCTTACAGTATCGTAATATTCAATCGTTTTTCTTCATTTTGAAACAAAATGGAAGTCTCTAGAACAATATTTAGATTTACAGTGAATTTTTGAAAATAAAATTTTTTTACGTCCGCGCGTTACGAATTCGTACATCATTTTGTGATAATATTTTTCCGGTGTTGCTTTTATTGTTTTACTATGTATTATATATCAAAATGATTGCAATTTAGTGTACAATACAACGAAAAAAAAGTAACTCGTTAGCTTTGACCGTTTTTTGCACAGCGTGATTTGAATACAATTATGTATGAATTTTTTTTTTCGCTACTATATATCGCATTATTTACATATGATATTGATATTATTTTTAATTTCTGATGGTTGCATACTAAACTTCAGGCAATGAAAAAAATGAGCCAAAAATGAACTCTTAATCAAACCGGCCCGGCATACGGGAGAGGTTTTGATTTTTAGGGCTTCGGCGTAAGAGGGTTAATTGGTTTCTTGTCCCCAGAAGCATTGATCAT
This sequence comes from Macrobrachium nipponense, assembly GCF_015104395.2. NCBI lineage: Eukaryota > Metazoa > Arthropoda > Malacostraca > Decapoda > Palaemonidae > Macrobrachium > Macrobrachium nipponense. The sequence continues at coordinate 93,176,495 of NC_087201.1, read as the reverse complement.
CTTAATTGGCTTCTTGTCCTCAAAAGAATTGATAATCTTAATTGGTTTCTTGTCACCAGAAGCATCGATCATCTTAATTGGGTTCTTGTCCTCAGAAGCATTGATCATCTTAATTGGCTACTTGTCCCCAGATGCATTGATAATCTTAATTGGCTTCTTGTCCTCAGAAGCATTGATCATCTTAATTGGCTACTTGTGCCCAGAATCATTGATAATCTTAAATGGCTTCTTGTCCCCAGAAGCGTTGATAATCTTAATTGGCTTCTTGTCTTCAGAGGCGTTGATCATCTTAATTGGCTACTTGTCCCCATAAGCGTTGACAATCTTAATTGGCTTCTTGTCCTCAGAAGCATTGATCATCTTAATTGGCTTCTTGTCCTCAGAAGCGTTGATCATCCGAAGTATTTGATCATCTTAATTGGCTTCTTGTCCCCAGAGGCATTGATCATCATAATTGTCTTAATTGCTTCTTGTCCCCAGAAAGGCTGACATTGATCATCAAATTGGCTTCTTGTCCCCAAAGTCATAAGCATTGATCATCATAATTGGCTTCTTGTCCCAGAGGCATTGATCATCATAATTGGCTTCTTGTCCCCAGAGGCATTGATCATCATAATTGGCTTCTTGTCCCCAGAAGCATTGATCATCATAATTGGCTTCTTGTCCCCAGACGCATTGATCATCATAATTGGCTTATTGCCCTCATAAGCATTGATCTTCTTAATTGGCTTCTTGTCCCCAGAGGCATTGATCATCATAATTGGCTTCTTGTCCCCAGAGGCATTGATTTTCTCAATTAGCTTCTTGTCCCCAGAAGCATTGATCATCATGATGGGCTTCTTGTCCCTAGAGGCATTGATCATCATAATTGGCTTCTTGTCCCCAGAGGCATTGATTATCCTAATTGGCTGCTTGTCCCCAGAGGCATTGATCTTCTTAACCCTCTTACGCCGAATGGACGTATTAAATGTCGAGTCAAAAAGTCTCCCGTATGCCGAATGGACGTATCATACGTTGACTCAAAAAAGTTTTTTCAAAAATTCGCGGAAAAATATTTAAAGGCCTACCAGCTGAAAACTTTTGAATCACGCGCCTTGGGGGATGCTGGGAGTTCACTGATCAAGGCGTTGTTTTGTTTACAATCGCTACGCAGGCGCGCAAGCGCGAATTTCTTTCTTATCGCACTAAAAAGTATCAGTGATACATCTCAAAAATTATTTCGTCACTTTGACATAATTTTTGCACCATTTTAAATTATCCTTTACATGAAGTATTATATATGAAAATGTGCGCAATTTCATGTAAAATAAAAAAAAAAAAAAAACTCATGATTGTAGTTTTTATCAGTTTTGAAATATTTTCATATAAATAACGATAAGCGCAAAAATTTCAACATTCGGTCAACTTTGACTCTACCGAAATGGTTGGGAAACGCAATTGTAAGCTAAAACTCTTATATTATAGTAATATTCAATCATTTGCCTTTCTTTTGCAACAAATTGGACGTCTCTAGCACAATATTTCGATTTATGGTGAATTTATGAAAAAACTTTTTCCTTACGTTCGCGCTGTAACTCTTCCGATAAATTTTTTCGTGCGATTGTCCTAATGTTTGCACCATTTTAAATTTGCCGTTTCATAAAGTTTTATATATGGAAGTGTGCGCAATTTCATGTAAAATACAACTAAAAACAACCCATGGTTGTAGCTTTTATCAGTTTTGAAACATTTTCATATAAATAATGTTAAGTGCAAAAATTTCAAGTTTCGATCAACTTTGACTCTACCGAAATGGTCGAAAAACGCAATTGTAAGCTAAAACTCTTATATTCTAGTAATATTCAATCATTTACCTTCATTTTTCAACGACTTGGAAGTCTCTAGCACAATATTTCAATTTATGGTGAATTTATGAAAAAAAACAAAACATTTTCCTTACGTCCGCGTGGTAACTCTTTCGAAAAAATCAAATTTTTTTTATGCGATTGTCGAAATGTTTGCACCAATTAAAATTAGCTGTTACATAAAGTTTTATATATGAAAATGTGCGCAATTTCATGTAGAATACAACTAAAAAGGATTGAAGGTTGTAGCTTTTCTCTTTTTTCGAAATATTTGCATATAAATCACGATAAATAGAAAAAAAACCACGTTCGGTCAAATTTGACTCTACCGAAATAGTTGAAAAACGCAATTGTAAGCTAAAACTCTTACGGCCTAGTAATATTCAGTCATTTATCTTTATTTTGAAACAAATTTGAAGTCTCTAGAACAATATTGTGATTTATGGTGAATTTTTGAAAAATATATTTAACTTCCCTCCGTGCGCCGATTCGCGGCCGCAAGTCTCCGAAATGCGTACATCGCATTATCCTAATATTTGCTCCTTTTCATATTAGCCGTTTAATAGAGTTTCATATATCAAAATGTGCGCAAATTCATGAAGAATTCAATAAAAAATAATTGAAAGTTGTAGCTTTTCCCATCTCCGAAATATGTGCATATAATAAATATATATATAAAAATTTCGACATTCGGTCAAATTTAACTCTTCTGAAATGGTCGAAATCTGCAATTCTAATCTAAAACTCTTACGGTATCGTAATATTTAATAATTTTTCTTCATTTTGAAACAAATTGGAAGTCTCTAGAACAATATTTAGATTTACGGTGAATTTTTGAAAATTTTTGAATTTTTGAAAAAAAACGCGCGTTACGAATTCGTACATCATTTCGTGATAATATTTTTCCGGTGTTGCTTTTATTGTTTTACAATGTATTATATATCATATCAAAAGGATTGCAATTTAGTGTACAATACAACGAAAAAAAAAGTAACTCGTTAGCTTTGACCGTTTTTTGGACAGTGTGATTTGAATAAAATTATGTATTAATTTTTTTTTCGCTACTATATATCGCATTATTTACATATGATATTGATATTATTTTTAATTTCTGATGGTTGCATACTAAACTTCAGGCAATGACAAAAAATGAGCCAAAAATGAACTCTTAATCTTCAAAACTAAGCGCGCTGTGATTTTTTGAAAAAATTATTTTCTCCGCTTCTGCGCTCACTCCAAACCGGCGCCGGCATATGGGAGAGGTTTTGATTTTTAGGGTTTCAGTGTAAGAGGGTTAATTGGTTTCTTGTCCTCAAAAGAATTGATAATCTTAATTGGCTTCTTGTCACCAGAAGCATCGATCATCTTAATTGGGTTCTTGTCCTCAGAACCATTGATCATCTTAATTGGCTACTTGTCCCCAGATGCATTGATAATCTTAATTGGCTTCTTGTCCTCAGAAGCATTGATCATCTTAATTGGCTACTTGTCCCCAGAATCATTGATAATCTTAATTGGCTTCTTGTCCTCAGAAGCGTTGATCATCTTAATTGGCTACTTGTCCCCAGAAGCGTTGATAATCTTAATTGGCTTCTTGTCTTCAGAAGCATTGATCATCTTAATTGGCTGCTTGTCCTCAGAACTATTGATCATCCTAATTGGCTTCTTGTCCTCAGAAGTATTGATCATCCTAATTGGCTTCTTGTCCTCAGAAGTATTGATCATCCTAATTGGCTTTTTGTCCTCAGAAGTATTGATCATCTTAATTGGCTAATTGTCCCCAGAAGCGTTGATAATCTTAATTGGCTTCTTGTCCCCAGAAGCGTTGATGATCTTAATTGGCTACTTGTCCCAAGAAGCATTGATCATCTTAATTGGTTTCTTGTCCCCAGAAGCATTGATCATCTTAATTGGCTTCTTGTCCCCAGAAGCATTGATCATCTTAATTGGCTTCTTGTCCCCAAAAGCATTGATCATATAATTGGCTTCTTGTCCCAGGAAGCATAATATCTTATTGGCTCTTGTTCCCCAGAAGCATTGATCATCTTAATTGGCTTCTTGTCCCCAGAAGCATTGATCATCTTAATTGGCTTCTTGTCCCCAGAGGCATTGATCATCTTAATTGGCTACTTGTCTCCAGAAGCATTGATCATCTTAATTGGCTTCTTGTCCCCAGAAAGCATGTCAATCTTATTGCTTCTTGGTTCTCAGAAGCATTGATCATCTTAATTGGCTTCTTGTCCCCAGAAGCATTGATCATCTTAATTGGCTTCTTGTCCCCAGAGCATTGATCATCTTCTTGCCTAACATGTCTCAAGTCATTGATCATTTAATTGGCTCTACTCTTGTCCCCAGACATTGTATCTTAATTGGCTTCTTGTCTCAATAGCAGCGATCTCTTAATTGGCTCTCTCGAAGCATTGATCATCTTAATTGGCTTCTTATCCCCAGAAGCATTGATCATCTTAATTAGTTTCTTGTCCCCAGAGGCATCGGTCTATATTCATTTGCTTTATGTCCCCAGAATCGCTGGTGATCTTAATTTACTTTGTGTTGCCAGAAACATTAATGATCTTAATTTGTTTCTTGTTCCCATAAGAATTAGTGATTTAAATTTACGTCTTCTCCTCAGAAGCATTTGTGTTCTTCATTTGCTTCTTGTTCACAGAAGCTCTTGTGATCTTCAATTGCTTCTTGTCACCAGAAGCATTGGGATCTTTATTTGCTTCTTGTCACCAGAAGCATTGGGATCTTTATTTGCTTCTTGTCCCAAGTATTGGGGATCTTTATTGCTTCTGTCACCAGAAGTATGGGGATCTTTATTTTGCTTCTTGTCACCGAAGCATTGGGATCTTATTTGCTTCTTGTCACCATAATATTGGGGATCTTTTTTGCTTCTTGTCACCTAGAGTATGGGGATCTTTCTTGCTTCTTGTCACCGGAAAGCTGGGATCTTTTATTTGCTTCTTGTCACACCAGAATTATTGGATCTTTTTTGCTCTTGTCATCAGAACATTGGGATCTTATTTGCCTTCTGTCACCAGAAGTATTTGGGATCCTTTTATTTGCTTCTTGTCACCAGAAGTATTGGGGATCTTTATTTGCTTCTTGTCACCAGAAGTATTGGGGATCTTTATTTGCTTCTTGTCACCAGAAGCATTGGGATCTTTATTTGCTTCTTGTCACCAGAAGTATTGGGGATCTTGATTTTGCTTCTTGTCGCCCAGAATCATTGGATCTTTATTTGCTTCTTGTCACCAGAAGCATTGGGATCTTTATTTGCTTCTTGTCACCAGAAGTATTGGGGATCTTTATTTGCTTCTTGTCACCAGAAGTATTGTGGAATCTTTTATTTGCTTCTTGTTCACCGGGGGAGGGACCAGAAGTATTGGGGATCTTTATTTGCTTCCGTTATTTTGTCAACCGAACGAGAATAATTTGGGGATCTTTATTTGCTTCTTGGTCACCAAAGAAGTATTGGGGATCTTTATTTTGCTTCTTGTCACCAAAGCCATTGAATCCTTAAATTTGCTTCTTGTCACCGGAAGCTTGGGATCGGGTTTATTTGCTTCTTGTCACCAAGAAGTATTTGGGGATCTTTTTGTTGCTTCTTGTCACCGAGAATAATTGGGGGGATCTTTATTTGCTTCTTTGGGTCACCAAAGCATTGGGGAATCTTTATTTGCTTTCTTGTCACCAGATAAGTAATTGGGGATCTTTATTTGCCTTCTTTGGTCACCAGCAAAAAAAAGCATTGGGGATCTTTATTTGGCTTCTTGTTCACCAGAAGCCAATTGGATCTTTTAATTTGCTTCTTGTCACCCGAAGTGTTGGGGGAATCTTTATTTGCTTCTTGGTCACCAGAAAGCAATTTGGGGATCCTTTATTTGCTTCTTGTTTCACCGGAAAGCATTTGGGATCTTTTTTATTTCTTCTTGTCACCCAGAAGTATTGGGGACTTTTTTGCTTCTTTGTCACCAAAGCATTGGGATCTTTATTTGCTTCTTGTCACCAGAAGCATTGGGATCTTTATTTGCTTCTTGTCACCAGAAGCATTGGGATCTTTATTTGCTTCTTGTCATCAGAAGCATTGGGATCTTTATTTGCTTCTTGTCACCAGAAGCATTTTGGGGATCTTTATTTTTGCTTTCTTGTCCACCAGAAGCATTGGATTCTTTATTTGCTTACTGTCATCAGGAAGCATTGGGATTCTTTATTTGCTTTATTGTTGTCACAGAAGCATTGGGATCTTTATTTGCTTCTTGTCACCAGAAGCTTTGGGATCTTTATTTGCTTCTTGTCACCAGAAGCATTGGGATCTTTATTTGCTTCTTGTTTCCACCAGAAAGTATTGGGGACCTTTATTTGCTTCTTGTCCAACCAGGAATTTATTTGGGGCTCCTTTATTTGCTTCTTGTCAACCAGGAAGTATTGGGGAATTTGGTTTATTGGCTCGTTGCAACCGGAAGCATTGGGATCTTTATTTGCTTTCTTGGTTTCACAGAAGCATTGGGGATCTTTATTTGCTTCTTGTCAACCAAGAAGGTTATTGGGGATTCTTTTATTTGCTTCTTGTACCGGAAGCATTGGGGATCTTTATTTGCTTTTGTCACCCAGAAGTTATTGGGGATTTCTTTATTGTGGCTTGGTTTGCACCAAGAAGAATTGGGATCTTTAATTTGCTTCTTGTCAACCGGAAGCAATTTGGGATTTATTTATTTGCTTCTTTGGTCACCAGAAGCATTGGGATCTTTTTATTTGTTCTTGTCACCCAGAACAGAAGTTATTGGGTTGGGATCTTTTATTTGATTCTTGGGTACCAAGAAGGGCATTTTGGGATCTTTTATTTTTGCTTCTTGTCAACCACCAGAAGGCATTGGGGATCTTATTTGCTTCTTGTCACCAGAAGCATTGGGATCTTTATTTGCTTCTTGTTACAAGAAGCATTGGGATCTTTATTTGCTTCTTGTCACCAGAAGCATTGGGATCTTTATTTGCTTCTTGGGTCACTGAAAGCATTGATTTCTTTTATTTTCTTCTTGTCACCGGAAGCATTGGGATCTTTTATTTGCTTCTTGTCCAACAAGAAGTTATTGGGGATCTTTTATTTGCTTCTTGTCCCAACAGAGGCATTGATTATTTTATTTGCTTTTGTCCACCCAGAAGATGGGATCTTTATTTGCTTCTTGTCACAGCAGAAGTTTATTGGGGACTCTTATTTGCATCTTGTCATCAGGAAGCATTGGGATTTCATTTGCTTTCTTGTCACCAAGAAGGGTTTATTTGGGGACTTGTTATTGGGGTTTGCTTCTTGTCAACCATGGGAAGCATTGGGATCTTTATTTGCCTTAACCAAGTATCAGAAGCATCGGGTCTTTATTTTTGTTGCTTCTTGTCACCCAGAAGATTGGGATCTTTATTTATTTGCTTCTTGGTCACCAAGAAGCATTGGGATTTTATTGTTCTGTCACCAGAAGCGTGGGATCTTGATTTGCTTCTTGTCACCAGAAGCATTGGGTTGGATTCTTGATTTGCTTCTTTGTCATTCCAGAAAGGCATGGGGATCTTTATTTGTTCTTTTCGTCACAGAAGCATTGGGATCTTTATTTGCTTCTTGTCATCAGAAGCATTGGGATCTTTATTTGCTTCTTGTCATCAGAAGCATTGGGATCTTTATTTGCTTCTTGTCACCAGAAGCATTGGGATCTTTATTTGCTTCTTGTCATCAGAAGCATTGGGATCTTTATTTGCTTCTTGTCATCAGAAGCATTGGGATCTTTTATTTGCTTTCTTCTTGTCATCCCAGAAGCATTGGGATCTTTTATTTGCTTCTTTGTCATCCAGAAGCTTTGGGATTTTGGGAATTGCTTTATTTGTTCTTTTTATCACAACCGAATTGGGATTTTATTTGGATTCTTGTTCCCAGAAGGCATTGGATTTTCATTTGCCTTTGTTACAAAGCATTTGGAATTTTATTTTTTGCATTCCTTGTTCACCAAGAAAACGCATTTGGGGATCTTTATTTGCTTAATTGTCATCCAGAAGCATTTGGGATTTATTTTTGCTTATTGGTCACTCCAGAAGCGTTTCGGGATCTTTTTATTTGCTTTATTGTCACCAGAAGCATTTTGGGATGCTTTATTTGCTTATTGTTCCACCAAGAAGCATTTGGCGGATCTTTTATTTTGCATTCTTGTCATCCAGAAGCATTTGGGATCTTTATTTGCTTCTTGTCACCAAGAAAGCATTGGGAATCTTTATTTATTTGCTCTTAGTTACAAGAGCATTCATCTTTTTGCTTCTTGTCATCAAGAAGCATTTTGGGATCTTTTATTTGCTTCTTTTGTCACGCAGAAGCTTTGTGTCTTTTATTGCATCTTGTCCCCATAAGCTTTGGATCTTATTGCTTATTGTCACCAGAAGCTTTGGGATCTTTATTTGCTTATTGTCACCAGAAGCTTTGGGATCTTTATTTGCTTATTGTCACCAGAAAGCTTTTGGGATTATTTGCTATTGTCACCAATAAGCTTGGGGATCTTGATTTGCATCTGTCACCAGAAGCTTTGGATCTTTATTTGCTTCTTGTCACAGAAGCATTGGATCTTTATTTGCTATTGTCCACCGAAGCGTTGGATCTTTGTTTGCTTCTTGTCACCAGGCTTTGGATCTTTATTTGCTCTTGTCACCAGAAGCTTTGGGATCTTTATTGGCTGATTGTCACCAGAGAAGCGGTGGATCTTTATTTGCTTATTGTCACCAGAAGCTTTTGGATCTTTCTTTGGCTTATTGTCACCCATAGCATGGTGACTTTATTTGCCTATTGTCACCTAGAAGCATGGAACTTTATTTTGCTATTGTACCAGAAGCACTGGGGATCTTTATTGCACCTTGTAACAAAACACTGGTAGATCTAATTTGCTTCCTGACCAGAAGATTGGGATCTTTATTTTTCTTGTCACCAGAAGGCTTTGGGCTTTTTTTTGTTCTTGTCACCAGAAGCATTGGGATCTTTATTTGCTTCATTGTCACCAGAAGCAAAGTTTGGGATCTTATTTGCTTATTCTTTAGTCACCAGAAGCTTGGCGGGATCTTTTTGGGCTTTAATTGCTTGTCACCAAGAAGCTTTGGGATCTTTATTTGCTTTTCGGTCACCAGAAGCTTTGGGATCTTTATTTTGCTTCTTGTTTCCACCAGAAGCTTTGGGGATCTTTATGCGTCTTTTGTTACCAGAAGCTGATCTTTTATTGGGATCTTTATTGCTTATTGTCCACCAGGGGAAAGCATGGGGGATCTTTATGTGCTTATTGTCACCAGAAGCCTTTGGGATCTTATTGCTTATTGTCACTAGCATGGTCTTTATTTGCTTATTGTCACCAGAAGCATGGGAATCTTTATTTGCTTATTGTACCAGAAGCACTGGGGATCTTTATTTGCATCTTGTCACCAGAAACACTGGTGATCTTAATTTGCTTCCTGTAACCAGAAGTATGGGTATTCGTAAGTTGTATCTTGTCATTGGTGATCTTATATTATGTTTCTTCTTTCACAAAAGCTTTGTTGCTGGTACGTCCCTTCTTGTCCTCAAAAATGTTGATGAACGCAAGTTCCTTCTTGCCCGCAAAAGTGTTTTGTAGTGGACCCGTTTCCAGGCGCTTTCACACAGGTCCTATGCACTGGCCTTACCCTTACAGGTGACGCCGTGAAGGTTAGATATATACCATCAGGGACTTCTGCTTATAAGTCGGCCAGAGGCTACATTGACGAGTAATGAATTGTATCCAAGGACAGGTAAAACTTTCTCTTTTTTTGTCGGTACACAACTTCTACCTGAATATCTTATATTGGTATGTATCTCAGTAGGCTTCCGTTTTGTTTGAGTTTTCCTAGCCTGGAATATTAACACAATTTCTATTTTTGGAAATTGCTATTCTAAATATATATATGAAGAGTAGTGTGTGTTTTCATTTCATAACTTTTTCAAACAGAACCTACCACTATCTACACTGCTCTCAAACTTATTTCTCAAAGATTTGGTAGCAGCAGCAACAACAACAACAACAGGAACCAAGTAATATCAAAGCAATTACAAAAACAGCTTGTCAGTACACAATTTGAATGTGATAATTTCTGAAACAACAGATGAAAAATTCAGTTACGGCTTTATTTAAGGTTGCTGTCCCTTACACCTAGTATGCCCATCATAATTCCTTGTCAGGAGAGAGAGAGAGAGAGAGAGAGAGAGAGAGAGAGAGAGAGAGAGAGAGAGAGAGAGATAATTCCTTGTCAGAGAGAGAGAGAGAGAGAGAGAGAGAGAGAGAGAGAGAGAGAGAGAGAGAGAGAGAGTGCTGGCGGATAACGAGTAGTCAAGTAAACTTGTCGAGTATACCCTTCATGAGATGGAGTCCATTCCCTGCAATTCTGTTTCTGTTCTCTTTCGTTAAACGCCCCAAAGCGATGACCAGTGCCCGGTACATTCCAGGAACGGTCCACGGTTTATCGCTATGAATACTAGAAAGGTCCGTGTGTTCATTTCGACTTTTCGTAACTATTCTATGAAAGTGAAATCCTTCGTATTATGTAAGGCCCCTGGGACGCACTTTTTATGTTCTATGACTCAGTAGGAGACATTTTTTTCTGCACGTTGTTGTAGGGTTTGTAAAGTGATCAGTGTATGTTGAAAAAAAAAAATCGTTCTAGATCTCATTTATCCAGTTACTGTAGACTCCTTTCAACGCTAAATAGAACCTACAGAGCAGCTCCCTGCTCGGGCTAATCTACAAGGTTTTTTGGGCATCATTTTCCCTTGGCGACCTTCCACCCCACCCCACCCCTCCCAGAGATTATCAGATGAAATTGCAACATCCTCGCCTTAATGAACGGCAGCAGTTTGGAGGCGAACCTCCTCACTTTGAAGGGAACTGACACCCGACAGGAAATGAGGACAACCGAAATAAAAAGACAATGAAGAGAGAGAGACAGCTCATATTGCAATTCCTCACTATACTACTGGAATTGATTTCTTCAGATTAACGAAACTTACAGACAACTAGTCTCTTGTATTCAATCCACACTTGACAGAATCCCAGCAACATCTGTTGTCTACTGACAACCGACCTCCGTTGAAACCATGAAATCATGAGACGTTGCTGATGAAAACGCCACTGTATTAAACCAAGTTTAAGTGAATCAATATAAAATACTAGAAGAAGCTTTCGACAGGTGTACAACTGTATAAAACTTGGTTATATACAGTGGCTTTTTCTTAACAATTTGTGAGTAACAAGAAGCATGTTGTTTTATAACTGAAATAAGACGATAAGAGAGCGTGCCTCTGCCCCTGATCGTAAGTAAAGACTAAGAAGGAAGCGTGACCTTGACCACTGATCACTGGACCGAGCAAATAGTTAACTGTCTCGTGGAATAGAAAGTTCCATAAAACCCTTGATTGTGCTTTACAGTACTTGACATGGACTCAATGATGTTGAGAAAGATGAGTAATCGCCCAATCTCATCAACAGGGAATCATCTGGAAGGAGGTCACCCGATGGATATTTCCAAAGAATTCCTTCCATATCCTTGCCCGAGAAATGGTGTTGAGAAACACACGGGCTGCCAAAGGTGAAAACGTTGCTGTGTGACCTTCGCATTCAATAAAGTCTTCGGAAAGGTCTTCGTAAACATTCCAGAGGGAACAGCCGATAAAACGCTTCTTTGTAAATGAGAGATGCTTCTCGTCAGGTTGCTAGCATGAAAAACCAAAATGGTCTCTTATGACGCTACAAAGAATTTTCGGGGGTTACGGAGAGAGAGAGATAGATTAAAATAGCACAAAACGAAAGTAGTGTAGAATAGTTGTGTGTGTGCGCGTGTGTGTGAGAGAGAGAGAGAGCACAAAACCAAAGTAATATAACTGACAGAGAAGAAAGAGAGAGAGGTCAAAATAGCAAAAAACAAAGGGGAGAGAGAGAGAGAGAGAGAGAGAGGAGAGGATGATGAGAAGAGAGAGAGAGAGAGGCTGAAAAAACAAGAGACTGCAAGAACGAGATTGGAGAAACAAACCAGCATAAAAACGGAGCAAATTAACAATACTTAACAAATACAACAGTGGCACCAAAGAATCCTAAGAAAGCAGACGAAATTAAACGCAAAAACTATCCAGGCAACCGAAGTCGATCTAACAAAAGGATGCAGAGCAGATTCGCCACACGCGAGAAGGAAAGTGAATCCGAGAAAATTCAATATAAGGAATGAATCCAAGGAAAGTGAGTTCAAGGAATGATTCCAATAAAATTAATCCAATGAGAATGAAGCCAAGGGAAGTGAAGCTAGTGAATGTGAATCCAAAGGAAAGTGAAACCAATGAAAGTGACTCAAAGGAAATTGAATACAAGGAATGAATCCACGGAAAGGGAATCCAATGAAAAGGAATCTACGGAAAGTGAATCCAATGAAAGTGAATCACAGGAAAATAAATCCAATGAAAGTGATGCAAGAAAAGCGAATCCAAGGAAAGTGAAACTATTGAATGTGAACCCAATGAAAGTGACTCCAAGGAAAGTGGAGCCAATGAAAGTGAATACAAGGAAAGTGAGTTCAATGAAACTGAATCACAGGAAAATGAATACAATAAAAGTAAATCCAAGGAAAGTGAATCCAATGGAAGTGAATCCCAGGAAAATTAATCCAATGAAAGTGAATCGCTGGAAAGTGAAACAACTGATAGTCCAAGGAAAGTGAAACCATGCGATGGCAGCGAATCCGAGGAAATTGAATACAAGGAATGAATCCCAAGGAAAATGAATCCAAGTAAAGGGAATCCAATGAAAGTGAATCCAAGGAGAGTGAAACCAATGAAAGTGAATCCAAGGAAATTGAATACAAGGAATGAATCCAGGAAAGTGAAATTATTGAATGTGAATGCAAGACAAGTGAAGCCAATGAAACTGAATCCAAGGAATGAATACAAGGAAAATGAAACTAATGAAAATGAATCCAAGGAATAAATCTAAGGAAAGTGAAACCAATGAAAGTGAATCTAAGTGTTCCCAACGGTTTTATTCAGGCCAGGAAACGAACGAGACTAAGCAAATGAGATGGGAACTGTTGAAGTGAAGAGAGAGAGAGAGAATATTAAAATAGCGCAAAACGAAAGTAACATAGCTGAGAAGAAGAAGGAAGAGAGAAAAAAGGTGGAAACAAAAACAAGAAAAGACTGCTCGAGCAAATGGGAAAAGCGAGAGAGAGAGAGAGAGAGAGAGAGAGAGAGAGAGAGAGAGAAGAGGAGGGTCATAAGAAATGGCCCACTGCCATTTAGGAACCAGAGCAGCGGAGGCAGTTTTGGTACCTCGTATCTCGGTCATGGGACTCCTCCCTCTCTCGACTGGACATATTTCTGGAAGGACCTGTTTGTACATACGTGCGTCTGTCACTGCACCTACGTGCCGATGACGTGAACTGCTCGAATTGTGTGTGTGTGTGTGTGTGTAACTATTGGCACTTGGCTCTCGGGTATACGCTGCCACAGTCGATTTCGAACTTTCGTAGTGCGTGCCCGCAAAAGGACATGGCACTGGTCTGGGTACGTACTGAGTGTTACTTCAGTGGATACATATTTCACTTTCTGGCGATCGTCGGCATTTCCGGAAGCTTTTAGTGGCCTTTCTCACCTGTTCTTCAATCATTTGATCTATTATCATAATTATCACCTGTAAAAACACCATTTTTGGCTATTGCACAAGATATAGCTTTTCTTAACCTTCGTGAATGTTCGTGGTGATTATCATAATACTGATAATATGAACATCAAAAGAAATTAATTGTTTGGTCAATGGCACTGTCGCCTTGTGGCCATATGCAAATGGTAAAATCCGTTTGTGTGTGGTAACAGTACTACTATCATTAAGACTATCACTATCATCATCATTAACGCCATCATCGTGATTCTTGTTGCGGTCAGAATTCCCCAGAAAAAGCTGAATAACGGTTTGATTTTCGTGCAAAATTATAAGTCGATTCTGCGCACCCTAAGCTCTTTTTTTCCAGTAAAAAACGATAATGCATACATTTACCGGCTATAAACCCGTCCATATTAGCCTGCCTTTCCATCGGGCGTCGGCTCAGCTGGGCCAAATTCCTGGACGGCGGCTGCACACCCCTCCTATTTTTTGCTTTCGAAAGCAGAGGCGGGACTTCTGCAAAATGTTGCGATAATACCTTTCATTGCCTAAAGGGATGTGTCACTCACATGCAAATGACTAAGAATTTGTAATGGATAGTTTCTAGACCATTTAAAGTTCAGGTGATGGAAGGAAAACGAGAACAACTTAGCAAATTGAAAACTGAAAATGATAACACTAGCTGCACCCTACCACACCTTACTTTTAAAAAAATGAATAGTAACATTCTTCTTCTTCTTCTTCTTATTATTATTACTAATTATTATTATTAAATTGGTAGTAGAAGCTCTTTCAAACTTATAGTATTGACGGTGATAGCTGCGTCAGCTGCATTCAATTAATTAAGAGTTTTCTATATCTTTTTGAATTAATGTAGCTGATGCAAATATCACCTTCCATACTATATTATTATTACTATTACTATTAGTATTAAACGCAAAAAAATAATAGATTATCAGAAGATGGAACCCCTCCCATAAAAGAGGCAGAGTTAATATCGAGTGAGAGTGAAAGTGAAAGTGGACCATTTGATAAAGATAAATGTGTGAAAACTCCAAATCATATCTCCGGCACTCCATGATTTGTGGTCTTAAGCAGACCTCTACTTACCAGTGACTTCATCTGTCGGAGAAAATCTGTCCGACTGTGAAAGGAAATTTAAATTTCAATAAAATGTGTTCTGCGGTTACTGAAAAAATGTTTACCAAAGGGACTATAAATTCCTTACAAAAGTTTGCAGTAAAAAAAATTTCTTAAACATACATACGTACACTTCATTTATGGGCTGCTGAAAAGCAAGAGCCTGTGCCAACCAGTATGAGGCTGGCTAAAACTAACCCCCCACACACACACACACACACACACACACACACATATATACAGATGAAAATATTAGACCTCAGAATGACTAGGGAATATAGGTGCAAAGAAAGAGAATACCTGTCATCAAAATGAGACATGGATCGACATTAACACCCGGAGGAGGACAACGCTGAACAGCACATCGTTGTGAGGCTCTGAATAAGTAATATGATGAGGGGTTATATAAATGATAAAACAAAAGCTAATGAGAATCTGTCTACTAATGACTGAATTCACAGTTTTGAGATGGAATCGAAAATAAACTAACTCTGGAGATGGATAACAACAGTTATGATTGAATCACTGCAGAGATGACTTTTGCAGTTTTGCAGAAAATGATTTAGAATGGAAGTCATAAAAAGTGTCCTGACCGAATCTGGTAACTGCAAAGGTAACGCACTTACGCCTGCAGTAATGAAAAGATTCAAGATGCTTACTTTGGGTATCCTTGGGGAATAACTGATAAAAGACTTCATGAACGAGTTGCACAGACCACGTATTTATGTTGAGACATGTCACGCAGCAGTATGTGGAATTTAAACATCCTCCCTTGCTGTTGGATTTTGTTATTAACGAGAAGGCATTTGACAGCAACCATATACCAATATTATGGATGGTCTTGAGTCACTATAGCATTCCTCTTAAGCATATGAAGTAACTGAAACACGGGCCAAGCATATGCAAAGTTAATGCTGATGATGCCTTGTCGTCGAAATTTGTAGTACCCAGTTGGGTGCTATAAGGGAATTCTACTTCTGTTGTTCGTCTATTTCATAGATTTTATAAGGGGTGGGGGGAAAGTGGTCGCAGAGAAAGAGATTTAGACTATCCTATAGAGTAATGATAGAATGCTGTGTTAATCGGCAAATCACCACGAACTTTATAAAGCTTGCCTTATAGAGGACATCCTATAGATAGACAGAATATACAATTTAGGCCAAAGACCAAGTACTGACCCCTGTGAGGTCATTCAGCGCTGAAAGGAAAATTGAGTCAGAGGTTTGAAAGGTGTAACAATAGGGAAATCTCGTAGTTACAATTGTTAGAAAAGGGTGGAAAGTAAGATGGAAGAAAGAATATGACTGAAGATACAGTAAAAGGAATGAAATGGGGTTGCAGCTGGGGAACGAAGAGATTATACAAAGAAGCTTAAGTAATGCCTTCAGGAATACATCATGCATCTAGAGAGATGTGAGTTGGAAAAAAAACAGAAGTAAAAAAAGACAGAATTTGCACAAGGGATGAGATGACACCAGATGGAGAGAATGAATGAGGTTGACGCTTTCAAACATTTAGAAGCAATTAGATCTATTGAAGGTTTTCATAAATTAGAATTTAATGAAAGACTAGATTAGGCAAAAAATGAAAATAATGATAAGGTTGAATAAAATCAGGATATGCAAAAGTCTGATATTGCAAATG
Organism: Macrobrachium nipponense; assembly: GCF_015104395.2. Taxonomy (NCBI): domain Eukaryota; kingdom Metazoa; phylum Arthropoda; class Malacostraca; order Decapoda; family Palaemonidae; genus Macrobrachium; species Macrobrachium nipponense. The sequence goes on along the minus strand of NC_087201.1, from coordinate 93,160,192 downwards.
AGAGAGAGTATTCATAAGCCTAGTGCAATCTGCATTACTGTATAATATGACATTGAAACTGCAACTGAAAGATTTATTCAGTCTGAAAACCAACCTTTAAGAAGAATATAAGGATTCAGAAGGCACGGCAGGGGAGAGAGAGAGAGAACAAGGGAAATTATGAAAGTTCCATCTGTAGATGAACAACCCCTGGGAGAATACCTAGTACATACGTGATAATGTCAGCTTTGCGCCTGTGTAGCCTACACACACACACACACACACATATTTATATATGGGTACTTTTGTGAAAAAGGAGTACCCATGAGAGATGTATTAACGTTCCTCAAAAATAAAAATGAGCCATTTGCTGACCACTTGCCCCTAGAATTGAATGAAACAATACAACTTACAGAGCTCTGCGTCACTAATAATGTCTTTTCCTTTGGTGATAACTTTTACCATCAAAAATTCAGTTGCAGTATGGGGAGCCTGCTTAGTCCTGTGTTAGCAAACTTATATATGAAGCATTTTGAAAAATTAATTATAAACCCTATCAGACCTGCAGATATGATTTGGCCTCGTTATATAGACAACATCTTAACATACTGAAAAAGCGAGTCGGGCAATTTTGATGTCTTTCTACAAAAATTGAATTCCTTGGTCTCGAGCAAAAAATTTAAAGTAAAACGGGAAATCAATAACCAAACCCCTTTTTAGATGTCTTAATCATCAGAACTAATAACAACTACAAATTCACTGTCTTCAGGAAGGCGACATTCTCACTTTCGTACATACATTTTTACAGCTATCAGGACATTTCAGTTACACTTGGCATAGCAAGTAACTTATTTCTTAGAGCCCTGAGAATTTGCTCCACAGATTTTCTTAACAAAGCACTTGAAACAATCATAAATTAACTTATCTTGTTAAAATATCCCAAACACATAATAGAAAAAGCCATACACAAAGCAAGGAGCATTTTTACAAACCCACTGAAAACAAAGAAAAGGAAAAATATGCAAAATCCTAATCCCTCAAGTGGATAATATATGAGAGATCACACAAACCTTAGGCCCCTCCAACCCTTTCATCTTCACTTATCCGAATACACTGGGGAAATCCTTAATTAATGTTCAGCAGAAACCAGTTTCCAAAGACACAGGGGTTTATGAGATCACCTGTAGGGATTGTGATAAGTCATATACTATGGTTTCACAGAAAAATCTCTTGGAAATATGAACTCAACATCAGTTTAGATATGGACAACAATTTTCCATCATATAAATAACACAAACCATACCACTGACTGGAACTCATCCCAAATTTTATACAAGAGCAGCTGTCAATACAAATGTCAAGATGGTAGAATCTTCACTGATAAAACAACAAGATAATATGATCAACCTTTCTGGAGCCTGGGACTCAGACCAGATAGACAATATCTTCCTTAAGGCAAAGATTAAGCAGAATAAGACTATTAACAGAACCAACGTTGGCTTAGCGGTGATCCCAGGCATCACCTAAGGGGATATCTCCCACTATATATTTCACTAATGTAACTCCTGTCATTCACTACTTCATAGGGGTAGAAGTTAGTCCACTGAAATATAGTCTTCAGCTTTATACTAGAGACGTATCCTGTTCTAACAGAAGAATTTATATATATATATATAATATATATATATATTATATATATAATATATATCTTCTTTCCCACTGTTATCCCTACATTACGGGGCCGATTGCCTGATGCGCCTTCTCCACTGCTCTATCAGAAGCATCAATCAGGTCACCAGGCATGGTTTATTGTTTGGCAAACGGGGTTTTTATGACTGCATGCCCTTGCTGCCATCAACCACAGTTATTGGAAGTGGGCCTAGTGTTTTACTTAAAGTAAGACTGCAAGGCAGCAGCTGTCCTTTTAGTCGCCTTTTACAACACACAGGACCTATGGTGGTAGTATTCTTACATCCTTACCACAGGATGATTTTGTTTATATATATACATAATCGATTACTGGGTGTAAATCTTGGCACTGGATTTGGCTTTATTTCAAACCATTATCAAAGGACTGATAGATAGATGTAGAAATTTACAATATACATGTTAGAGGAACAATGTAGGCGAACATAGGTACAGACCGTCGTAGACCAAATATGCACACTTGAGGTCTAGTACAGTAGTACCTCGAGATACGAAATTAATCCGTTCCGAGGAGCCCTTCGTATCATGAGGTTTTCATATCTTGGACCACATTTTACATATAAAATGGCTAATCCGTTCCAAGCCCTCCAAAAACACCCCATTAAATTTCATAATAAAGCTAAATTGAACTATAAACAATGAAATACTACAACAATTTGGACCATTCAATACCTAAATTAAGACTAAAAATGCAAAACCTGTAAATAAAGTGTATATTAGTGTACAAGAAATATTATTACTGTAACGTAAAATGTGGGGAAGCTTACCTTTAGAGTGAGGGCTACGTACATACGTAAACTATCCAAGGAAGATTGCTTCTGCCTACGTACTTTTTCACAATGTTCCTGTGTGAGCCTTTTCGGGGGGTGTCTTCTACAAATGATTGCACTTTATGAAAAGCGGCTTTAATTTCTGCCGTTTTTTTTTTTTTTTTTTTTTTTTTTTTTTTTTTTTGTATGTAATATGTACGTACGTACACTTTATTGCACTTTATGAAAAGCTGCTTTAATTTCTGTCGTTTTTTTTTCTTTTTTTCTTCTTTTTTTTTTTTTTTTTTGATTTTTATTTTTAACTTTTTTTTTTTTTTTTTTTACTTTATTTACTTTACATAGGGTGTTTTTTTTTTTTTTTTTTTTTTTTTTTCACTACAGAATTTCAACTTTCTTTTTTTGCACCTCATGACTCTGTTGGCCCTGGTGTCCATCAAAACCCTGTTCAACCAAATGCTCTCTCTGCAACTGATTTGGGTACTGAATGTTCGGCTGCTGACCTTCAAACTAAACTGAAGTGCCTTGATTATACGTACACTACATACTGGTATGCATGTTGTAAATGATTGGTCTACACCCTCTGTTCAGCAGGGAGTGGAGATTCTACCAACCTTGCAAAGTTTCCAGTTATCCCATGAGAGAGACCTTGATCACTTATCCCATGTGAGAGATCTTGGTCACTTTTTTTTTTAAATACGTATTAGTATTACGTACACATTGACGATCCCGAAAATGAATACCGCGTGCGTACTATAACAATGCTGGTACCGAGTGGGCGAGCCAGCCAACACGTGTACATAGTACATGCATGATGGAGGGACGTGGCCAATAGGAGAGAAGGATTTCATGGCCGCGACTAGCATCACGAACCAATGGGAGAGCAGGAGGATGGTGGCGAGTCTACTAGTATACTAAGATGGCGGCGTGCAGCGCGATTTACAAAATTGTTATCCGGGCGAATCTCGGACTTTCAGAAACCTTTCATATCTTGAAAACTTTTCGTATGTAGAGCCGTTAAATTTTTCGTATTGGCTTTCGTATCTCGAGTTTTTCGTAAGTTGAGCCTTTCGTATCTCGAGGTACCACTGTACATCGTTTACAAATCTGTTTATCCTTGAGGGTGGCTACATACCATTACCTTCTGATATTCATTTTCTTACAAAAGCTACCTTTTATAAAACTAGACTCAGTGATGTTTTTTCTTAAGCAATATTAGAATACACTTATTTTTTTCGCTGCCCTGTTGATTGTATGATTATTTTCACTATGCACGATAATTTCACGGTTCACCACTTTGCATATCTTACACAATCTTGTAATAACTTCTGCATTGGTCAGCTGACAAAAAAAGAAACATTGGAAAAAATATAAAGACAAAAATTTTGTAAGATATGCACAGGTTAACAATGGAATTTGTTTATATAGTGAAAACAATCCTGCAATCAATAGGACAGGAGCCAAAAAGATAGTTTTATTCTAATAGTGCACAGGAAAAAAACATCTCTAAGTCTACACTTGTAAAGAAAAGCTTTTGTAAGAACATGAATAGCAGTAAAGCATGGATGACTGGTCCATGAATTTCAAAAGAAATATGTAAAATGCAAGCAGTCACCCACACAGATAATCAGATTTGTGTACGAAGTACAAATGAGTGGTGAGCCCCATCAGGTGTGAATATTTAGTTTCAAACCATGTTTATGTTCGTTTATACCGTTCCTTTCAAGCATATATTTTGTAATTATCTACCACTTTGTATCAGTCCTTTGATAATGGCTCAGAAAATACGGCCGAAACTGGACAGTATTTACAGTGGACCCCCTGTATTTGCAGGGGATGCATACCAGACCCCACTCCCAATGGTTAGAATCTACAAATACTTAGAACCCCCTATAAAAATGCCTTAAACTCCCTATTATGTTAGTTAAAACTCAAGAAAAAAAAACCACTAAAATTGTTTATACCCTTTTTTTTTAAGTTTTATCACAAAAAGTACATTTCATGGTGAAACTGATAAGAAAACCTGGAATTTGTGGATATTTCTCATAGAAGAATACCGTGAATATGCAAATTTCCCGCGAAAAATGGGTAGTTATGGTCTACAGAGAAATCCGCGAATGTGCGAATCCACGAATGATGAGAACGTGAATACGGGGGGTCAACTGTACACTCAGGTTTCCATTTCCTTTTGTAGTGTGATATAATGTGTGTATGTAGGTATATATTATATATAATATATATATATATATATATATATATATATATATATATATATATATATATATATATATGTATATATATATATATATATATATATATATATATATTATATATATATATATATATATATATATATATATATACATACACACACAGGCGGTCCCAAAGTTACAACGGGGGTCCCATTCCCATCAGGGTGTTGTAAGCCAAAGATTGCTTTAACCCCAATCATAATTATAAAGGGAATAAATACCACTTACATTCTGGGTTACAGTGCCATAAAGCAGGTCATGGCACAATAAATCCATTTACAGTGCTGAAAAATGTGGTTAACAGCACCATGAGGAAAGTGCCGTAAGTCTGGAACAACGTAACCCGAACCTAACATAACCCAGTGACTGCCTGTGTGTGTATTGAGGTAAACTGTGAAATCCCCTTAATTTTTTCAAAGGCTAAGGGAACAGACTTCAATGAACTCGAGTATTATCAAAGGATAGGAGATGGTGTTGTAGTTCTAAAAGTACATATAACAGGATGATCTGTCCAGGAATCTTAAAAGACTTTTTCTGTCTTGAGGAATAGGACAGCTGTTTATTAGCAGTTTTATTCCCGGTTTTTGGTAATTTCTTCCCCAGATTTATAAAATGACCAAGCTACTTCACTTGAGCTCAGCAAAAGTAGACTTTGCCATGTTAACTGTAGTACAAACTTTCTGTAATTATTTGCATAATGCATGTAGTCTACAAAGGCATTCTTCTCCTGAGTATAAATTGGTCTTACCCTTCAAATAAATTGAGATATTTTTATTTATATGAATATGAAGGAGAATAACATTGCTATCAATTATGAACACTGAACAAGAACTGGTAACCAAAAGCAGATATTAGGGTTAATGCATGATTCTTTATATGTTAGGATTATGTAACAACGCTAATACATTCAAGTGATATGACGAGATTCATAGGAATAAACTGAATGCAACTAACAGTTTTTCTTTCATTGCAGGTGTTTATGGTGTCCCTGACCCTTGGAAGGGTTGCAGTGTCAAGACCTGACTTTTTGGGAGGATCTTCACACCATCATGGACACCACCATCACCACAAACCAAATAGTGCACATGGCTTGTCTTCTAGACATACTTTTCCACCACCTTTGCCTTCTGTACATGCTTCTACTAAATTAGATATGCCTCATGCTGAATCTTCAGAAGAAGTTTCTGGGTATGCTTACCCTGTGCCACACCTTTCATTTGATGCGTCAGCTTCTAGTAGCCTTGAAGTCCCAAAAGAAAGAGGACAGCAATCCTCTGAGTCATCAGAGGAATTCTCAGGATATGCATATCCTGTTCCTTCAATTTCATTTGATCCTTCTGCTGGAGCTGACCTTGCACCACCTGAAGAAGCCGATTCCTCTGAAGAATCTGATGCTCTGGGCTATGCATACCCTGTTCCTGCAAATTTCATTGATCCTTCTGCTGGAGCTGATCTTGCACCCCCAAAAGAAACTGATTCCTCTGAAGAATCTGACGAACTTCTGGGCTACGCATATCCTGTTCCTTCAATTTCATTTTTTGATCCTCTCGCTGAGCTGATCTTGGCACCCCCTAAAGAAACTGATTCCTCTGAAGAATCTGGCGAACTTCTGGGCTATGCATATCCTGTTCCTTCAATTTCATTTGATCCTTCTGCTGGAGCTGATCTTGCACCCCCTAAAGAAACTGATTCCTCTGAAGAATCTGACGAACTTCTAGGCTACGCATATCCTGTTCCTTCAATTTCATTTGATCCTTCTGCTGGAGCTGATCTTGCACCCCCTAAAGAAACTGATTCCTCTGAAGAATCTGACGAACTTCTGGGCTACGCATATCCTGTTCCTTCAATTTCATTTGATCCTTCTGCTGGAGCTGATCTTGCTAAACAGAAACTGATTTGTCTGAAGAATCTGACGAACTTCTAGGCTACGCATATCCTGTTCCTTCAAAATTTATTTCATTTGATCCTTTCTGTGCTGGAAGAACTGATCTGCACCCCCTACCTTTAACAAATTTGATTAGTCTTGACCCAAAAAAGAATCTGGAAAGAACTTCTTTTGGGCTACGCATATCCTGTTCCTTCAATTTCATTTGATCCTTCTGCTGGAGCTGATCTTGCACCCCCTAAAGAAACTGATTCGTCTGAAGAATCTGACGAACTTCTGGGCTACGCATATCCTGTTCCTTCAATTTCATTTGATCCTTCTGCAGGAGCTGACCTTGCACCCCCTGAAGAGCCCGATTCATCTGAAGAATCTGATGAGCAACCTGGTTATTATCTTCCTGTGCCAGATTCCTCAGGGAGAACCAATTCAAATCCAAGTGTTGCTGTGAATCTCCCAACTGGATATACTTATCCTGTCCCTGCTAATCCATTCACAATTGAAATCAGTGGTGGTCATTCCACTACAAGCATCAAAGAAGATACCCCAACTAATGGTTACTTGCCTCCACAACAGACTAGAAAATTACGACCTTCATCAAATTTGGGCAAAGCATCTCAGGAAGTTACCGCACAAAGAACATTGCGCCCACAAGGGGCCAGAAGGATAATTCACGCACCATCGTCAGAATCCAGCCTTTTCCCAAGATTGCACTCCTCTGTATCTTCAAGACAAGGGTCAGTATTCTTTGCACCAGTGGTAACAGAAACCCAACCTGCTCAAGTATCTACAAGTCAAGCAACACCATCAAGCAGGTAAGCGAACTTAGTTTTTTCTTTTGCAAAGGAATGGTAATGAGGGAGAAGGATCCAAGGAAGGGAGAGGATGCCAAAGTATGAGGAGGATGAGAGAAAACAGGGAAAAAGATAGAAGAAGTGGATCAAAGAATTAGTGGAAAAGGAGGAGTTATGAAAGTTGTCCCCTTCTAAATATGGTGGGCAGTATTTTTTGGTTTTCAAAATCTGTGATGAACATAATAGTTATCATTTACTGATTTGCTGTGGTGAAACACATCATTAGCATGTGACAAGTACTTTTTGTTTTTGATACACAATTCTTTTCAAATGGCTCTGGAAATTGGCAGTTTATATTTGCAGTACACAAGAAGCTGCTCATGTATCAAATGTACAGCATCTGGGATACAAGAATTAAAAATACATTTTGTAATTAAAGCTAATTACAATTTGAAGATAACCTTATGTGGCCAAAAGGCACCATATAGAGTATTGGCACCAATATATACCTAACATAGATGCCATTAAGTGGTTATTGGCACCAAAATCCGGTTAGCAGTGATTTTCGCTTATTGTCAAGCCGTCAGAATGGAACCCACGCCGATAACTGAGGACTGCCTGCGTATATATATATATATATATATATATATATATATATATATATATATATATATATATATATATATATATATAGATATATATATATATATATATATATATTACACACATATATATAGTATATATATATATATATATATATATATATATATATATATATATATATATATATATATATATATATATAATAAAAGGAGCCCATAAAAACACCAAAATGTAGAGAGAAAAGTACTATATTTCAGAGACTGCTGTCTCTCTCTTCAGGTATATGAATGAGAAAAGTTTACAGAAAAGGTGGTATTTATACCAAGAGATCCGTCCACAAGTAAGCCAATTTAGGTCACCCCCGCTGATAATCTTCCTTTAATCTTCTTAAGCGTTGGTTGAATGAAAACTTCGTCGACGACATCTGAGATCCACGCCCCTTTTGAGATGTTCATTACCTTGCCCCCCGCTTCTCTTTTATTAAGGCCGATTCCATCATTTGACTCTTGTACCGGCAGTTGCTGCTATAAATTACACGTGGACAAAATTCCAGTTTATTCTATGGTTATGTTCATTTATATGGTTGAAAATAGCAGAGTTCTGTTGTCCATACCTAACTGACCGTTTGTGTTGTATAATCTCTGGGGAAGTGATTTACCTGTAAATCCGATGTAAGATTGGTCACAGTCCTGGCATGGGATCTCATATACCCCAGAGTCTTTGGGAGATGTCTTTTGTTGGACATTAATCAGGGATTTGGCTAAGGTATTTGGGTAGGTAAATGCAAAAGGGTTGGATTTCCCAAGGGTGTGGGTTACTCTCTTAATCGTCTCCAGGTGAGGAATTTTTATTTTATTGTTGGGTGTGTCTCTGGTCTTGTCTTTAGGGGGTCGGTAGAAAATTACGTTTGCTTTTTGAATTGTTTTCTCAATTATATGGTCAGGATACTTTAAAGATGAAAGTTGCTTGCGAATTAGTTCAAATTCTTTTTCCAGGAAATCTGGGGAACAAATTCGTAAGGCTCTTAAGAATAGGTTGCTAGCTACACCTATCTTGATAGTAATGTCGTGATAGCTAAAGTAGTGAATATATGAAAGTGAGAACGTTGGTTTTCTGTATATGGTAAATTTGTATTCTGTCGTGTCTCTGATTATTAAAACATCAAGAAAAGGAATTTTGTTGTCTGTTTCCGATTCAACTTTAAATTTGATGCTGGGCACTAATGCGTTTAATTTTGAGAGGAATTCATTAAAATTACCCCACTTATTATCCCAAAATGTTAGGATGTCATCCACGTATCTCATCCACAGCATGTTTTGAGACCCGATTTGTGTTTCTTGAGAGACATAAAATACAAAATATAAAAGTACACAAAATATGGTTATACAAGCTTTATACACTGGCGGAAAGCCCGCTGAACGCTCTCTCGGAGGGAAGTAAGAAGAACGCGAATGATGAATTATATACAGAGAAAATTATGGATAAGCGTTGTCCTTACAAATACTCCCCCCTTAAGACAATAATTAGGCATAATTGTTGGCTGACTTCTTTGTTCGCGATATCAGTTGCTGTGGTAGATCCTCGGCAAAGTTTTTCCTGGGAACGGATGCCTCCCCTAAGGTGTATTCCCGGGGGGTTCGACCGTCTTCCACCGGAGGGCGGCCACGGCCGGGAGGTTTGGCGATCGAAGGAGTTGCTTCTTTCCGAGGAAGATTGAGGCGCCCTGTGGAATCCGCGTCTGCGAAGTCTTCGTCCATGATGAAGGCTGGTTTCAGACGATCGATTGTGACCCAGTCCTCACGACCGTTGATGGATAAGAGATATGCCTTGTCAGTGCGTCGTAGGACGCGGAAGGGACCACGGTAGGGTCTCGTTAGAGGCGGGCGGCGGGCGTCATCCCTGACGAAGACGTGCTTGCACGATGATAGGGCCTTCGGGAGGAAACGTTTGGTTCTGTCGGAGAAGGTTTTGACGCAGGGCGTGAACTTCCCGGCGGATTCCCGAAGCCTGGCGATGGAGACGTCAGCGTCGTCGGCATTGGTCGGGAAGAACTCGCCAGGGACTGTTAATGGCTCCCTGTATACCTTCTCCGCGGGTGATGCCTCACCGTTCGCCCGCGGGGCAGTCCTGAGACCGAGGAGGACCCACGGTAGTTGGCTCTTCCAATTTTCGTCGGTGCAGCGCGCCATCAGGGAAGCTTTGATCGAACGGTGGACTCTCTCCACCATGCCGTTAGCTGCTGGGTTGTAGGCGGTGGTGGCGTGTAGCGACATCCCCATTAGGCGGGCCAGGGCAGTCCACAACTCCGACAGGAAAACTGGTCCGCGGTCTGTCGTGATTTCGTCTGGCACTTCGAATCGACTGACCCAGCTGGCGAGGAGTGCTTCGGCGCATGCTTTCGTGGTTGCCTCCGATATCGGCGTTGCCTCGGGCCATCTGGTGGAGCGATCGATTACCGTCAGGAGGTATCTGGCGCCTTCCGACGGGGGCAGGGGGCCCACGACGTCTATGTGGATGTGGCCGAATCTTCGTTTCGGCTGCGGGAATTCCCCCACGCCTGATTCTGTGTGCCGACTGATTTTGCTAGTTTGGTAAGGCACGCAGGTCCTGGCCCACTCGAGGGAGTCCTTCCGAATTCCATGCCAGACGAACTTCTCCGTCAGGAGGCGCAACGTCGTCCGGCCCGAGGGGTGCAAGAGTCCGTGTATGACATCGAACACGGCTTTCCTTCGGGAGGTTGGGATCAGCGGGCGTGGGCGGCCCGTGCTGATGTCGCAGAGGAGCGTCGTGCCTGCGGGTCCGAAGGGCACGTCTTCCCAATTGAGGCGGTGATACGCTGTGCGGTATGGCGGACGTGGTCTCCGGGTCGGCGGCCATGTTCCCGGGTGAGGGTCTTCGTAGTCGACCCCGAGATGCACGGCGTTGATTTCTATCCTCGAAAGGGCGTCTGCCACGGGGTTCTTCTCGCCAGGCACATACTGGATGGTGCAACTGAACTCCGCGATGGCTGCCAGGTGCCTCTGCTGTCTCGCCGACCAAGCGTCGCCCGCCTTGGTGAAGGCGTGTACCAACGGGAGGTGGTCTGTCCTGATCGTGAAGGGGGAGCCCTCGAGGAGGTAGCGGAAATGGCGCACTGCTTGGTACACCGCCAGGAGTTCGCGGTCGAACGTGCTGTACCTCGTCTCGGCGGCTGACAGTTTTTTGCTGTAGAAGGTGAGTGGCTGGGGCTCGCTCTGGACCATCTGCTCGAGGACAGCCCCGCAGGCGACGTTGCTGGCGTCGGTGGTGAGGCGTAAAGGTGCAGTAGGGTCTTGGTGGCATAATGTCGCGGCTCTGGCGAGGGCCCTCTTCGTCTCGTTGAAAGCCTTCTCTTGTTCGGCCTCCCACGTTAGGGCCTTTGGTTTCCCCTTCAGGACCTGTGTTAGAGGAGACATGGTGCGGGCGGCGTCGGGGATGAACCGGCGGTAGTAGTTGACCATTCCGATGAACTCCTGCAGGGACTTGACCGTGGTTGGTGTTGGGAACTTCTGCACCGCGCCTACCTTCAAGGCCATGGGGCGCACGCCTGCCGCGGAGATCTCGTGTCTGAGGAAGTCCACCTTCTCGGCGCCGAAGGTGCATTTGTCGAAACGGACGACCAGCCCGTTTTCCTGCAGGCACTTCAGGACCGCTCGGACATGATGTAGGTGCTCCTCCAAGGACCTGGAAAAAATTAAGATATCGTCGATGTAGCAGACGCAGAAGGGCAGGTCCCCCAGGATGCTGTCCATCAGGCGCTGGAAGGTGGCCCCTGTGTTCCTCAGGCCGAAGGTTGAGTAATGGAAGACGAAGGAGCCAAAAGGCGTGATGATGGCAGTCTTGGGGACATCCTCGGGGCGCACTGGAACCTGGAAATAGGATTTTAAGAGGTCCATTTTTGTGAAGACTTTCGCCCCATGGAGGGCCCCTGTCAAATCCTGCATGTTTGGCAAGGGGTATTGGTCGGGGATTGTAGCGAGGTTGAGTCTCCTGTAGTCTCCGCAGGGCCTCCAGGTGCCGTCAGGTTTCTGTACCATGTGCAGGGGCGACGCCCAAGGGCTTGACGCTTTCTTGCAGATGCCCATTCGTTCCATCTCCGAGAACGCCTGCTTTGCCTCCTGGAGGCGGCCTGGAGGGAGTCGTCGGAACTTCACGTGTGTCGGTGGGCCTGTGGTGGTTATGTGGTGGAATATTCCGTGCTTGGGCGGTGTCTTGGGCGGTGTCCCTGCCACCTGACGAAGTTCCGGCTTGAAGACTTCGGGGAATTCCTGCAGGAGGTTGCCGTACTTGTGGGGGGCGATGGTACAAATTGTAGGGGCGCCCGGGCCTGCTGCCAGTGGTAGGGAAAGGCATGTCCCCGTGTTGAGGAGGCGTTTGCAGCCCATGTCCACCAGGAGGCCGTTCTGCGCCAGGAAATCTGCCCCCAGTAGCGGGACGTAGTTTCGCCCCAAGATGGATATCTCAAGGGACTTCGTGCCGTAGGAACGGATGGGGGTCCCGTTTGCGGCGACGAGGGCGGTTATTTTGTCGGGCTCGCGGCAACGGTCTTTTCCTGATGGCGGGAATATCGAGTGCATTGCCCCCATGTCCACCAACATCCTCCAGCCGGAGATCGCGTCGCGGACGTAGAACCCTACGGTGTGTGGTTCCGACGAGGCCGTTGCCACGGGCGGCCTTGGTTTTGTTTGCCGTCGCCGTTTTTTGACTGCTGGAAGGTGCAAGGGCTTTCGCACCTCTTGGAGAATCTCCCGAACCTCCGGTGGAAGCGGCACCAGGAGTTTTCACCTCGCTGTGTGTGGGAGGACTTCCCTTGGGATACGGCGCCGATCTCTTGCGTTGGGTCGTCGTCGTCTTCTTCCTTCTCTGCGGCTAGGCACACGGAGGATCGGGGGGCGGCGAGCTTCGCGGCATTGTTCGACAACATCAGTTTCTTTGCCTTCTCCAGTAGTTCGTCGTCCTCTAGGGTGTACGCGTCGGTCAGCTGTTTTCGGACGTCCGGCTCGAGTTGCCGCAGGAATATTTCGCAGCTCAGGCAGATCTCTTTTCTTTTTTCCGTCGGGGCCTATTTCGGGCAGACGGACGAGGCCCATCACAGTGTCCCAGGCATCTTGGGGGTCGGCGCCGCGCATGGGGTTCACGACTAGGTCGAGGGCGCGGGCGGCCTTTTCAGCGATGGGCGCGGAATAGGCTGTCACGAGCCTTTCTTTTATCTCGTCGAGCGTGACAAGTCCGGTTCGTGCTCGACCGGTCAGCCAGTTAGATATTCGGTCGAACACCTCTGTCGGGAGAGCCGTTGCGACGAGGTCAGCCTGCAGTACTTTGTTCGTGAGCCCCGCGATCCGGAATTGCCCTTCTGCTCGGAAGAACCAGGCGGTCGGGTCAGCCGTTGAGGAAGGGGGGCAATTTGACAGCTTGAGCGGCCGCTGTGTCCGAGGCCGTCGCTGGGGTGCGGGGGGAGGGAGGCCGGGGGGCTGGGGGGCGGGGGGGATTGGCCTGGGTTTCCCGCGTGGTACTGTCTGCGCCCATTGTCCTCTCTCACAGAAACGGTCGACAGAGTCGTGAATGGCGGGCCAAACCATTTGAGGAAACTCCTGAACACACCTTGGGCAGGTATGCCGTATTTAGTCCGTTAGAGGCGTTGGTTATTTCCACGGTAGGAGCTTTCAGAGATCTATACTGAGGCGCCGTGTGAGTCCGTTAAAGATCTCTGAAGGTGAGCGGCAATAGTTAGTCCCTTAATGGCTGAGCCAAAACCGCTTGGGTCACCGTCCAAACCGGGAGGTCACCAGTTGTGAGAGGTGGACAAAGAGGCAGGTAGAAGTGTACTGATTTTTATTACAGTCAAGGGAAATATAAATATACAGCATGCAGATGGAAATGTGGTTACCGACCCGCGAGAGAGTAAAAGTGGGTCGGCAAGACCCGATTTGTGTTTCTTGAGAGACATAAAATACAAAATATAAAAGTACACAAAATATGGTTATACAAGCTTTATACACTGGCGGAAAGCCCGCTGAACGCTCTCTCGGAGGGAAGTAAGAACAACGCGAATGATGAATTATATACAGAGAAAATTATGGATAAGCGTTGTCCTTACACATGCCCCTAAGCATTAGGCTAACTTTTAAATGAAATTAAAGTTACTGTAATTTGATTTAAAATTTTGTTTAATACTTACCCTTAAAAAAGGAATAACTGTTTGGCATATAAATAGTTACAGTAACTATTATGTACTTACGTATCCACTGTCGTACATATACTAACGTTACCCCTAATTCATGGGATGCCATTTTCTTTTTCTGTCAGAGTAAAAGTTTTTTTTTTTTTGTTTTTTTTTTTTTTTGCATCACTAGGTAAACTTCATAAGTCAGTCATAACGAAGTCACACAATTAAATAAATAAAGAAGACATGTATGTACATGAGTAGTTTACAGAGGATGAAGTTAAAATTAAATCAATTTAAAATCATGAACTAGTGTGAGAGCTAACTACGAACGAGAGAGAGAGAGAGAGAGAGAGAGAGAGAGAGAGAGAGAGAGAGAGAGAGAGAGAGAGAGAGAGAGAGAGAGAAATACATAAGTCTTGTAGGTAAAACTCTGGAGGGACATCATCTTTAAAAAGTGCGAATGGGATCACATCTGAAAGTACAGTAACTCTATGTGCTGTAATTATGTACCATAATACAGGTAGAGTTTGAGTTACGATAATTCGTCTACGATAATCCGATTTTACGATGGGGTTAGCAATTAATACTGATACGACAATATTTTGAAAATATGTATTTTTAAATTTCGCTCATAACGGGTGCAGCCCAGCAGCGTACAACCAGGCAGCAAGAGAGACAGACCAAATTACAATAGCCTAACTTTATCCCATCTTCTGGTTAAATAAGTTAAAAAAAAAACAGCAAAAAAGAATTATGAAAGTTTTGTTTTAACGTTTTACTCATTTGGTAAACGTGCACAGCCATGAACAACCAAACGAGAAACAACGTGTTGTTTAGTACAACCGAGTGGATAACATCCATTTGGCTTGTATTTCAACCATCGTACGATAGTAAACAATTACCGCGTTTATGTTATAAATGACATTTTGCATAATAGGACTGATATATTTTTAGGTAATAACTTTGTTCGCTATAGATCAAAGATCGGCAAGGAAACATACCGTTAAATTTAAACAAAGCTGTAGCTGAAGCTGAGAACACTTTGCGAGCTGCTAATGACTGTTATTGTGCATTGGTAACAAAACACAGTGTCAATCACTGGAGTGGCGATCTCCCTGCCGAGAGAGTGACTTCGGGCGGCCATATTGAAAGGTCTCGGTCCAGCTCATAGTACTCTACTTTATTACTATTATTATTATTACTATTAATATGATTATTTTTACTATTGTTATTATTATTAGTGTTGCTGATATTATTATTATTATTATTGACAATTAAAAGCCACAGTAGTGTTAAAATATATTATTGTACAATGCTAAAAATTACTAGAAATTTTTAGCATTGTACAATAATATATTTTAACACTACTGTGGCTTGTAATTGTCATTATAGCCTCGTTACAGAGGTTGCTTAGTTCATTATTATTATCATTATTACTGGACCTAACTTCACAGAGAAAAATTACCTTACAAAGCCAGGTTGGCCTAAGCACTCCAACCATTGCTGTCAAGGCCTAAGCAGCTGATCATGGATCTAAGCAGTGTCAAGCATAAATGGTTCTTGAAGATTACAGGAATTTCTTTGCATACAGTCACTACGCACCAGCTAAACAGTAATGTGCAATCACTAAACACTAACATTCGCAATACACTTACACTCACACTTACATACTCTCACTAAGCATGCATACTTAACATACACTCACACTCAATAACACTAAACACTCACTAGGCACTCACCATACACTAAACGCACATTAAACACTCGTAAAACGCTAAACTCACTAAATACTCACTATACCTTAAGCACTCGTTAAACATTTACTAAACACTCACTCAATCCTAAACATTAATTAAACACTAAACAATCACTAAGCACTCCTATACACTAAACATTTGCTAATTACTCACTATGCACTAAACATTCACTAAGCACTCAATATACACTAAACACTAAATCCTCACTAAACTTTAAATGCTCATTAAACCCCTAACTCATTAAACACTAGAAAATGAATAACCATCCCACACTAAACATTCACAAAACACTAACAGTCACAAGACTTTCACTAAACACTCAATAAATGCTTACACACTAAACATTCACTAAACACTCACTACACACAAACATTCACAAAACATTAACTAAAACTAGACACTCATTAAACATTCACTGAATACTTACACACTAAACATTCACTGACTAACACACTAAACATTTACTAAACACTAACATTCACTAACCCCTAAACACTCACCAAACATTCACTAAATGCTTATGCACTAAACATTTGCTATACACTAAAATTCACAAAACATTCACTAAACCCTAAACACTCACTAGTACACATTCACTGAATACTTACACACTAAATATTCAAAAGACACTAACATGCTCTAAATCTTCACTAAACCCTAAAAACTCACTAAACATTCACCATACACTTACACACTAAACCCTAAACACCCACTGAATGCTTACACACTAGACATTCACTAAACACCAACATTTAAAAGACATTCACACATTCACTAAGATGCACTAAAACTGTAAAGAATCTCTAAACATACACTGAACACTTACACATTAAACATTCACTGAATACTTACACCGTCAACATTCAATAACATTCACTAAATCCTAAACTATACATTCACTAAACGTTTACTCATAAACATTCACTAAATTCTTACTCACTAAACCCTGAAAATTTGCTAAACACTTACTCATTAAACATTAACAATTAAAAAAATTCGCAATCGCACTAATCCCCAGTTCAATTTGGGGGTTACCATACCTTTAAAAATGACCACAAGGCTTTGCAGCGCTGCTGTGGTATTACTGGTATAGAGATCGTAACTCCAGGTATATACCCTCTTTGGATCAAACACAACCATAGATAAAGTTGAGAGAGAATAATTTTAATCAAAACCTCAGGTCTTGAAAGAATACAGTTTACTGCTGTTTTCACGCCAGTAAAAGATAAATAACGTAACAGTAAAGCTCGTACTACAAAGAAGTGAAAATAGCGAATGAAATCACGTAATTTTCCTTACAGAATAAACATGCCCACAATGCAATCTGTTAACAAAAAAAATAATTTAGTTCCCAATGAGACATTAAATTCATCTTTCGACTCAAAATTAACACATCTTATAACGAAAAGATGACCTTGTCTAATATAAGTAAAGCACCTAAATATTCCTTTATGCTAACTATAATCTGTTTTTTTCCATCTGTCCATCCGCCTGTGGTGTTTTTGTATGGTAACACTGCGTCCCGGGCTTTAGATAGTTACATTCAACGATTATAATAATATCCTATTTCGAATATTAACGGTGTAATTCGCATACAGTAAATTATTAAAACACTTTTCAGTTGCAAATGTACAGCCAGATATCCTTTTATTTACCTAAAACTTACACATAGCGTAACTATCTTAAAGCCCGAGACGCAGTGTTACCATACAAAAACACCACAGGCGGATGGACAGATGGAAAAAAAACAAGAGTATAGAAGCAAAACTATTCGCTCCGAATTGAGTTAGAAATAACGAAATAAACTCTTATTTGCCATCACCTGATTTCCAAACCAAAACATTGACAACATAATAGGATAGAGTAATGTATGATTTGTAAATGATTCGCGGAAAAGATGCATATTTTTTATTCTTTTATTCCATAATTATACGTAGGCATCTGCAGCCTGATAGGTATCACTCAATTATGCCGATATCAGTCTGAATCTGAGTCTGATTTATCAAGGTAGTATCTATCATCGTATACACTAGGCTAACTTGTTATTGTTATTCAGTTTCTCTTAGTACTGAATTGTTATGAGACAATATGCATTGAACCTAGAGAATTAGCTGAAATTAATAATTACTATGCCGTATATGTATAAGTATACTGTGTAGTGTAGGGTACGCTACCCTATATGTAAAGATGGTAATGATTACCCTAGTGTAGGCTGGGCTATATTCGAGACAATTTTTTTTGACATATGATGGGTTTTTCGTTTGTAGGAGAATACCTGTACATACAGATTGTACCAGCACTTTTCTTAGAGGTTAAGAAAGTAATTTTCACAGAACGACAACTTGATGTTTTACTAGTTGATCATGGAGTTCTTATATAGTGACTAACACTGAATTACCTACTGCCTTTGTATTATTTTCAAAAATATAAATAGTAGCATACACATAATCTCCGTACTGATATTACACTTAAAAGTATGAAAACTTGTAGTATATTAGTACGTACTTCAGAAATTAAAGTTTCTGAAGGGATATCATCTTTGAAAAGTGCAGTTACCTTGTGAGTGGGTATCACATCTTATAAAAGTACACAGTATATGCACGAACTGTATACTAAGGCATGTACAAAAATAAAAATAATACATTTTTAATATTTTATACAGAAAAGCTTTAAAATTTAAAAAATTGCTTAATAAATAAAAAATAAACACTTTTGCAGGGTTTTGCATTGTTTCTAGAGGGTTTGCAAATGTTCGCAATATTGTGAAGAACGCATGTATGATAATTAGATAAGTTCCAATGAAAAGTTTGCACTATTGTGAATTCGTGCAAATCGAATCGCGTAAGTTCGGGGTATTACTGTATTTACATCGAGCTACAAATGTCCTTTAATATCTAATTCGCTCTACCTCGCAATTAATATATTTTCATATATGTTAACCAAAGGGGAATTTTTTAGTCGAAAAGAAATTCGTCGGACTCACTTTTAATGTTTTGGGTGTATTAAAAACTATGTAAACTGCATTTTTATTACACTTTTCATTAAAAAAACCATCAAATATTGATTATTTTGAACTTTTGGAGTCACATTTCTTCCGTCAGATCGGCGCTGTAAGTGTCATAAACCTGGAAATAATTTCTGATGAATGTAATTAAAAAGCATAGTAAGCTCATAACGTCGTAAGCCAGGGACTGCCTGTATATATATAAACATACATACACACGCACACACACAAACAGTCCCTGGTTGTTACATTCTGATGGCTTGATGATCAACAAAAATCTCTGATAACCGAAAATCGACAATATTCTGTGCTTACTGGTGCTGATAACCAGATTTTGGCGCTGATAACTGCATGCCACCACTGAAGGTATATATCAGCACCAATACTCTAATAATAATCAGCACATTTCAGTGCCGAAAATCACTGATTTTTGGCAATTTTCGGGGCAAGACAAGAGCCATGACACCAAAGACTACCAATAACCAGTCTCTGTGTGTGTGTGTGTGTATATATATATATATATATATATATATATATATATATATATATATAATATATATATATATATATATATATCCATTCAGGAAATCGCAGACAACCACATCAGAAGAAAAATTTTATTTGAGACGTTTCGCACATACAATGTGCATCTTCAGTCTGTTGAGATAAAAACACACTATATTAGCATTCGAATCAATAGCAGGATTCTTAATATAGTAAAAAGACTAAAATTAACTTAAAATTGACATAAAGGACTAAAAATTGACAAGTAAAACTAAAAAGTAAAAAGTACAAATAAAAAACAAATACCCAAGGCGCAACCAACCGTTAGTTGAGAAGGAAGGAGGTAGAATGACTAGACTTGGGCAAGAAGTTAAAACGTTGACTATGCCAGACAAAGCGGAGATGAAACTCCACTATTCAACGAGGGAACAAGACGTTTAATATATAATGACTCTAGAGTGGTCATGTAATCAGAGTCTTTAACCGAGCCTAAAATAGAGAAGTGTTGTTTCTTCACCTCTATCTTGCAATTGATTGCATGGTTTTTTATGTTTGAGTGTTCAGGCCTACTTAATTTTTGACCGGTCCTAAAAAACTAAAGCCCATGGTGACTGCAAGTATCTCATCTGCAGCTTCCTCTTAGTCGATCCAACGTAAATTCCGGGACACTCCTGGGGCAACGTGAATTTGTATACCACGTTGGATCGCATGAACTGCTGCAGACGATCTTTGAAGCAGAAAAAAAGAGCCTATTTTGCATGGGTTGTTAGATATAAGTTTTATATTTAGACAGGGAATTTCACTTTCTATGATTCTAGTTAGGTGTTGTGAAAATTTGCTATTGTATATATATGGTATGGAGGCATACATTAGTTTCTTTGGTACGCCTATCATTGGAACGGGTGGTTTAAAATGCAAAGTTAAAAGTTTGTTAACAATATTAAAAAATACATTCTTAGGGTACGAGTTTCGTTGGAAGATATTAGATAAAAAATCAATTTCTTTATGAAAGATATCCCAGTTTGATGAGTATTTTATTGCTCTATGAACCAGAGTGGAGATTGCATTAAGCTTAAAACTCTTTTGACAAGAACTATAAAAATTATTAGAAAGTCCCGTATGTTTTCTTTCTAAAAACTGAAGTGTTAAAAATTGACTGATCCCTAGTTATGCAAATATCAAGAAACGGTAATGAATTACCGTTTTCGAGTTCCACAGTAAAATTAATGTTAGGGTGTTTCAAATTAATAAACTGTAAAAATGGTAAAGCTTGCCATTCGTATCTAAAAAGGGCGAAGGTATCGTCCACGTACCTTCTGTAAAACAATGGTTTAAAAGAATTAGGACAAGAATTCAAAAATTCTTGTTCAAGACTAGACATAAAAAAATTTGCGAATAATGGACCCAAGGGAGAACCCATGGCCACACCATCAACCTGAGAATATAATTTACTGTTAAAAACAAAAGCTGAGTCTTGAACAGCAGGTTCTAAAAATTGCTTAAAAAGCAGCTTATTAAAACCATGAAATTAAAACTCTTCATTTGGAAATATTCTATCAATTATGATTTTTATAGTTTCATTAATAGGGACATTCGTAAACAACGACTCCACGTCAAAACTGGCCATAAAGAGTTCACCATCCTGTTTAGTTATTTGATCTTGAAACTCGTAACCGTTTTTCACATTGTATTGGTTAAAAGAAAACTCATTTAAAATAGATACTAAAAATTTAGATGTATTAAAAGATGGACTGTTGTATGCCGCCATAATTGGTCTAATAGGCAAACCAGGCTTATGAATTTTCGGTAGTCCATAAAGAATGCTAAATGAAGAACCCGAGACAAAAAGTTTTTGGTATGTATTTTCATCTAATATGTTTTCATTTTTTAGTTTCCTTAAAAATCTGTTAATTTTATCTTCACGTTTTTAATTTTTCTAACTATGTGCTGTCTAAGAGAGAAGAATTTTTACTATCGTTTGGGCTTGAATTTTGTTTACCTTCTTATAGACCTGACTATGCCAGATTCTTTTATCCATTGGAAGTGTTGTTTAAACGTCTAATCAAACTTGATGTAAATATAAATGTTAGCAATTTACAACAAAAAATTTCCTCTTTGGCCCATAAGACCTATTCTCAACTGAAGGTCTCGTGGACTCCGTTCCTTAGAAAAGATGACTTGCAATTATTACTCACACTTAGAAAAAGATGATCTAGTTATTTGTAAGCCAGACAAGGGAAAAGGTGTTGTAATCTTAAACAAAACTGAATATACAACTAAAATTGAAGAAATTCTCTCCGATAATACTAAATTTAAACTTCTAGGAGAGCCTAATTTTTTAGATATTTATAAACGTGAAGATAAAATTAACAGATTTTTAAGGAAACTAAAAAATGAAAACATATTAGATGAAAATACATACCAAAAACTTTTTGTCTCGGGTTCTTCATTTAGCATTCTTTATGGACTACCGAAAATTCATAAGCCTGGTTTGCCTATTAGACCAATTATGGCGGCATACAACAGTCCATCTTTTAATATATCTAAATTTTTAGTATCTATTTTAAATGAGTTTTCTTTTAACCAATACAATGTGAAAAACGGTTACGAGTTTCAAGATCAAATAACTAAACAGGATGGTGAACTCTTTATGGCCAGTTTTGACGTGGAGTCGTTGTTTACGAATGTCCCTATTAATGAAACTATAAACATCATAATTGATAGAATATTTCCAAATGAAGAGTTTTTATTTCATGGTTTTAATAAGCTGCTTTATAACCAATTTTTAGAACTTGCTGTTCAAGACTCAGCTTCTGTTTTTAACAATAAATTATATTCTCAGGTTGATGGTGTGGCCATGGGTCCATTATTCGCAAATTTTTTTATGTCTAGTCTTGAACAAGAATTTTTGAATTCTTGTCCTTATTCTTTTAAACCATTGTTTTACAGAAGGTACGTGGACGATACCTTCGCCCTTTTTAGATACGAATGGCAAGCTTTACAATTTTTACAGTTTATTAATTTGAAACACCCTAACATTAATTTTACTGTGGAACTCGAAAACGGTAATTCATTACCGTTTCTTGATATTTGCATAACTAGGGATCAGTCAATTTTTAACACTTCAGTTTTTAGAAAGAAAACATATACGGGACTTTCTAATAATTTTTATAGTTCTTGTCAAAAGAGTTTTAAGCTTAATGCAAGCTCCACTCTGGTTCATAGAGCAATAAAATGCTCATCAAACTGGGATATCTTTCATAAAGAAATTGATTTTTTATCTAATATCTCCCAACGAAACTCGTACCCTAAGAATGTATTTTTTAATATTGTTAACAAACATTTAACTTTGCATTTTAAACCACCCGTTCCAATGATAGGCGTACCAAAGAAACTAATGTATGCCTCCATACCATATATATACAATAGCAAATTTTCACAACACCTAACTAGAATCATAGAAAGTGAAATTCCCTGTCTAAATATAAAACTTATATCTAACAACCCATGCAAAATAGGCTCTTTTTTCTGCTTCAAAGATCGTCTGCAGCAGTTCATGCGATCCAACGTGGTATACAAATTCACGTGCCCAGGATGTCCCGGAATTTACGTTGGATCGACTAAGAGGCTGCTGCAGATGAGATACTGCTTTAGTTTTAGGACCGGTCAAAAATTAAGTAGGCCTGAACACTCAAACATAAAAAACCACGCAATCAATTGCAAGATAGAGGTGAAGAAACAACACTTCTCTATTTTAGGCTCGGTTAAAGACTCTGATTACATGACCACTCTAGAGTCATTATATATTAAACGTCTTGTTCCCTCGTTGAATAGTGGAGTTTCATCTTCTCCGCTTTATCTGGCATAGTCAACGTTTACTTCTTGCCCAAGTCTGGTCATTCTACCTCCTTCCTTCTCAACTAACGGTTGGTTGCGCCTTGGTATTTGTTTTTTATTTGTACTTTTTACTTTTTAGTTTTACTTGTCAATTTTTAGTCCTTTATGTCAATTTTAAGTTAATTTTAGTCTTTTTACTATATTAAGAATCCTGCTATTATTGAATGCTAATATGTATGTGTTTTTATCTCAACAGACTGAAGATGCACATTGTATGTGCGAAACGTCTCAAATAAAATTTTTCTTCTGATGTGGTTGTCTGCGATTTCCTGAATGGATGTATGCGATATACCTGCATAGCCTATAAATATATATATATATATATATATAATGTAGTGGATGCACGAGTTCAAATGGGCAAAAATGTGGTTTTCTTCAATGATTGATTTTGGTATTTCTTAACCCTTTAAGAGCCAGATTAAAAATTCAATATGCAGCACCCCAGGCCAGGAAAACTTTGAGGTTGGTCAATTTGAGAAAAAAAATCAGCTTAAGATGAATCACATGCAAATGCACAAGGTGTAAGAATAAAAATTCTAAAAAAATTTCACTACCTTCCATGAGAAGTTGAAAAGGACTGTTGACAACCCCTTGTGAGGCCTCTTTTACAAGACAATTGTAAATTTGAGCAAGTTATACATGTTTTTTTAATAAATAAATTTTATTTTATTTTGTAAAATTATAATTACAGCTCACACAATATCAAGAGATAAAAACTAAAATCAGTAACAAATTCTGAGTATAATTGTTGTGAAATATTTAAGTAATTTTAAGGAGACTGCAGATGCAGTTACTTTTTTGGATTATATATATTTTTTTCTAATTTTTATTTGCAAAATTTCAATTATAACTGACATACTATCATAAAAGATAAGAACTAAAACCAACAGCAACCCCTGGGTATATTTGTTAGTAAATATATAATAAGGCATCATGTGACAGAGAGAGGCACATGCTCCTTGAAGTCAAAATCACAACTATAGTCTTTTTTTTTCATCTGTCCATCCGCCTGTGGTGTTTTTGTATGGTAACACTGCGTCCCGGGCTTTAGATAGTTACATTCAGCTTACATTCAACGATTATAATAATATCCTATTTTGAATATTAACGATGTAATTCGCATACAGTAAATTATTAAAACACTTTTCAGTTACAAATGTACACCCAGATTTATTTAACTAAAACTTACAATTAGCGTAACTATCTAAAGCCCGGGACGCAGTGTTACCATACAAAAACACCACAGGCGGATGGACAGATGAAAAAAAACAGAGTATAGTTCATGAGCCGCCTGCTTCTTGATCTGAGCCAATCTAAAACTTGCCATTAGAGAATTTATGGGTTATAAAGCAATGGAAACTCATTCCAGCCCAATTCCTTCAAATCAATGACACATAATAGTATTGATCTCACCATGAGTGAATCCATCCACCAACCAAAACATGTTATTGCTACTTATATGAGAGTATCTGTCCATTAGGGGTTAAAATAGTAGGTTTTATGTCTTTTATTCTTAGAGGCCATGACTTAAAATTGTAAATGTCATTTTGCTGAACTTATAAAAAATTAATTAATGTAACTTTGACATTTTTTCAGGGTACCAAGTCGCCAGAAGGAAGAAGATGAAACTTCACATCAAGTCACAGTGAGCATAACGCCTACTAAATCAAACTTCAATCCACTCGCTCACTTCCAGATCGCAACTCACAGTTTCCAGCCCAATTCAGCAGCAAAACAGCTTTCTAAAAAATTCAACTCAAGAGCTGAAGCACACACTAAAGTTAGACAACTTGAACGAGAGGAAGAGAAAGGAAGTGAGGAAGAGGAAGAAGAAAATAGAAGACAGTTTGTTGCACCGCCTGTCATCAGTAGTAACTACGGTGCTCCTGTCAGAGGAGAAATTACAAAAGAGAGACATGATTCTAGGGTGTCACTGTTTGCTCAAGGCCATGAATCAAGGAGTCTGGTTAGAATAGAAGAAGAAGAAGAAGAAGAAGAAGAAGAAGAAGAAGAAGAAGAAGAAGAAAAAGAAGAAAGTGATGAGAATGATGACTACGAAATTCGACATCCCCTCTTTCTTGTCTTAGGAAATCGAAAAGTTAAATCCCCTTCACGAGAGTATGGACAACCAGCTCAGCCTACTGGTGATCAAGGAAGTTTCGAGAGCAACAGAGCACTCTTTTTACCATTCATTAATGGTAAGGAAAATGATGACATCTCCATAGACAACCTTCGCCTTCCTCTATCTGTGGTGCCAGGCTTAGGCAAAATTGATGACCTCAGGCTTATCAGAATGAATGACCAGCTCACTGGGTACGTGGCCAATTTGGATCGCCCAAAGACAACAGAGTTCATTCAGCTTCTTACTCAGCACATAGAGGAAGGTGATGACAGTAGTAGTAGTAGTGAGGAAGATGATGATGATGATGATGAAGATGAGGGAATCAGAAAACACTTTGAGACATTCGGTAGCATTCATGCAACCTCATCCAGACACCAGTCCAGTGCTGCAACAAATCTTTTCGATATGTCTTCTAGGTCTTCCACTATAAACCAGGCTACACAGGTCAACAGCCAGTACAACCTTCCACCTCGGCCAGTCTCGAGGACTGCTCCATCAAGTCCTCAGGCAACAGAACAAGAAGAATCAGCGCAAGTTCCAGTAGCGGCTAGGCGTAGAGTACCTTTCTCTAGGGCGTTCCGAAACTCTCAGTTTGGAAGGACAGCTATTTATGGTAATTAACAGACTAAGACAGACATCAGCATCTGTTTAGCAGCCTACTGAAAAAGGATCTCTGAGTCATGGTACTGGAATACCAGACTTATTCTTTCAGGTTTCCCTACCATCAAAGTTCATCATGGCAGACTCAAAGAATAATAGTACCATGTTTTTGGTAGAGTAAGATGCCTTTGTGCATTTATGATGGCTAAGAAAATCACTTTTCACTATGTATGAAATTGCTCCATACCTATTCTTCAATGGAAAACAAAACTAAAACCTCCTACAGAGCATTCCTTAACATATGCATACACCATAATAGTTGCTTTTACAAAATATTTTTAAAACCAGCACGTTTTGAGCTATGAAATATGAACTGAATCCTAAAATCATCAAAATAAATCTTCCAGAATCTGTGCATCACAATAACACTTTTAAACGAGAACAAAATACCTGGTGAAACTTAGAAATCAGAAATGAATATTCAAGAAGTAAAACTTGCCTTATGAATTGTGTGCGTATGACAATCATGGCATCTACTTTCCACAACTGCTTAGATACATTTTCCACAAGCAACAGAGGTGTTTCTACTGATAATTAACACTAACTACCAAGATTCAATGCTTTTGCTGGAACATGAAACTTTTCACTTGCAAACCATACAATCTGTCCGAATGGCTACATTTGTGAAGATGATTTGATCTAATTTTTAAAGGTGATTTTATATAAGTTATTTATGACTATTTATTACTTTATGCAATAATAAAAGGTACCACTTATAAAAAATCTTTTGAGTATCAGTTTCCCTTGCACTTTAGTCATCTTTTTTTTTTTTTTTTCTTTTTTTTTTTTTAAGTATTTTCACATTCTGCCTTTAAATTCTCACATTCTGCCACTTTTGGTGAGACAAGATTTACTAGATGGTGGAATTTTAATAATTTAAATAATCATATACGTAATACTAAGAGGTAGAATTTAAAAAGTAGAATATAAAAACAGCTACATCAGTCAGGTAAAGCACACGGTACACATACACTTGTGCTTAATTTCTGTCAAAATGTAATTTGAAAATGAAAGTAAATGGTTAATTGATTTGTCTTCCTACACATGAAATAAAAAAAAAGTACTGAATGGTGCTTAGAGTTATAACATGACAAACATAAAATACATTTGTGTCATGACAACATAATAAGGCAAAACATTTAACTGTGTAAATAGTACCTTTCTGGGCTCAGCTCGTGTCGCTGCGCGAAATATCCTTTAATCTATTATTTCTAGGGTAAAATGTACTAACACATACCAGAGAATAAATAAATAAAGAAAAAGGTCAGTACAACTGACTCGCTCACCCTCCAAGAGGGTGTCGGTATGAACACTATTGGCGAGTGAGACCACTACCACGAAGCCACTTGCCAATAGAAATCTCCCACTACAAAATCCCCACAAGAGGGGAGCCGACCCACAGAGTGGGCAGCAACTACTACTACTCCATCCCATGCTGCCGACTGCTGCGCCTCTGGTGAACATCCTTTTCAGTTAGCGCACACTGTATACACGTGCCCTTTTTTACTCTGTGTTATTTGTGCCCTTAACTTTGGATTTATTTATCATGGAGCGTGCAGCCATCGCAGCAGCTAAGTTAAAGTACTCAGTGTTTATTGCTATTTGGTTTTTTCCGTCCCTGAGCCCGTATTTGCCGTTTTTTAGGTATAAATACGAACTCGGGGTCGGAAGCATGGCAGCATGGTTCTGCCTCGTGGCGGCGGGTTCGTTCGTTGGTCTCCCATACCAGAACATTCCCTTACTTTAGTACGCTCTATTTTTAATCATCCGATTTGTTTTAGGGTACAGTCTACACGGTTTTTGTCATGCATGCATGTCTTTTACCTTATGTAGGCTCCTTCTATCCAGACC
Organism: Macrobrachium nipponense; assembly: GCF_015104395.2. Classification (NCBI taxonomy): domain Eukaryota; kingdom Metazoa; phylum Arthropoda; class Malacostraca; order Decapoda; family Palaemonidae; genus Macrobrachium; species Macrobrachium nipponense. The sequence continues at coordinate 93,132,229 of NC_087201.1, read as the reverse complement.
CTAGCCACGGCTCTTAGTATCGGCCCTGGCTAGCTTTGAGTGGTAGACTTTCCTTCGGGTTAGTCGTACACTCCTGGATTTTTTTCTTTTTCTCCTACTATTTTGTTTTCTTTCTTTCATGTTTATTTATTTTATATATATATTATGTTTATGTTAGTTGTAGGCGTCTGGCTTCACTTAGCCTAGGTTATGGCCCATAGGGCCTATATGCTACCGCTCTTCAGTTCGGTTGCTTCCCGATAGCATCTCTCTGATCAGCCGGTTGTGTTTTCTAGGCCTTATTATTTCATTGTTTTGTGGTTACCGCCCCGTGGTCACTGCGTGATCACGGAGCAGCCAGACGCCTGTCCAGTCATCTTCCCCCCTCCCGCTCTTCCATAGAGTCGGGGGGTGGGTTGGTCTACCCACGCTCGCTCCGCACACCCGAGCCTGCCTCCCTCTCCCCCCAGGCGGAGGGAGTAGAGGGACGGGACAGACCCAGACTGGACTCGACCTCTCCAGCTTCTCGGCTACCCGACCGGATGGTTAGGGTGGGGGGGAGGCTGGCCTTTCCCCCCCCCCGCGCTACTCCGTCGCTCCGTTGCTAGCGCGAGTGTGTGTCCTCTCGCTCTTTCCCACCTTACCTGGGGCTCCTTTGCTACCGGAGCCCCGGCATCCAGCGGAAAGGTGCTAGTCCACCCCGTAGGGTGGACCGAGACATACAGTTGGTCTCTACTAACCCCTCCGTCGCGCTGAGTCGCGACACCCTCCGCCACGCACTGGGCTTAGTCCGGTACGTTCGAATTTTATAGGTTTAAGAATCTGTTATGTTAAACTAGTTAGTTTATCTTAAGCTTCCTTAAACCATCCCCCCTCCCTTATCTGCCTCACCGGATCTCTCCGGGGTTATAGCCTATTCAGGCATTAAGGGAGGGGTTATGCCCAAAAAAATTTTTCCAGAGCTCTCCGGCATGCAACGGAGTTCTTCTGTCCTTTAGCCTGTAAGTGATAGCCTTTAAGATACTCATGTGTCTTTTCACTTACAGACCACCAACTGTGAGCATCCGGGATGCGCCGCCACACTTCAAGACCCCTGTGGACATGAAGTTTGCCGGTCCCATGCTCCATGCGCGACTCCGCACGGGGACCTCCAGGTCTGGTATCACGAGACATGCACCATCTGTTATGATCTGGTGAGCCAGCTTTTAGACGGGGTAAGTATTCCAACTCCGTTAGCCAGTCCCCAATTGGTTATAGTTCTTAAGTTTTCCAAATTCAATCTTTCTTAAACTTAAGATAAAAATTCAAGGGGTTTTTGCATCCCTATAATTTTTAAGTTAAGCTTTTAATTTAGTTTTAGTTTTAAGTTTAATCTTAAAATCTAATAAATACCCTCTCTTCCAGGCTCCGGGACTGTGAAAGATACCGCACTGGCAACCCTGCGGGCCTGGGTACGTCGGTTTTGGGAAGAACGCCGCCAAGGGTATTGCCCTACATTCTTGAGAAGAGGTTGGCGGTACTGATCTTCCCCGGAGGCAAGTCAACGGGCTACGTCGACCCAGCAGAGGCGGCCCCGACTATCGCTTTCATTCAGCAACAGCTCGCTGCCTCGTTGACGGATCCAGGCCAGGACATCTCCTCGGAAGTCGCGACATTGGACCTTAATATTGAACCCATGGTAGGTGTAGACGACCTGTTGGTCGAGGTAGGTACGTTGGACGCCCAAGGGAGCCCTTGGGTTGCCACTGGATCTTCTACCCCTGCAACCTCTCCATCCTTCCAAGGCTTTACAGGTACGGAATTGTATACTTCTCTGTGCTTCCGTTAGACCCAAGGTCAAAGGTCAAGCAGTAAAAACCTTGACTAAGACGTCGTCGTCGTCAAAAAAGACGGCGTCGGCGTCATCGTCATCTCGTAAGTCTCCGGCTAGAAATCCCGGAGCAGAGAGGTCTAAAGCTTCTGGGTCCGGCTCTAAGTCCTCTAGGAGTAGATCCTCCAGGGAGAGATCACACACTCCAGCGGAGTCAACAGTTCCGCTACCTTTGGTTCCGGTTCAGAGCCACCCTTCCACCTCCGCAGCAGCTCCGGCTTTGGATTCCAATGCTGGTCTGTTGCAACAAGTGGGCGATCTGGTTGGTTCTCTGAAATCCAGTATGGAACAGATGATCTCCCGCCTGTCTGAGAGGATCAACTCTCAGGACAATATTATAGCCAGACTGAGCCAAGCTCCACTAGCTTCTCCCCCACCTTTCAGCACAGGGGGAGCGCAATTACCTCCGTATGACTCTCTACCTCCGTTCTCTATGAACAATCCGTGGAGAGTAGCGTCATACGCCCCCTTCCAGGACGGGCTTATCTCTATCCCGGAATGTGGAACTCGGAGGATCGAAGACTTCGACGTTCGATAACCGGAAGACCTTCAGCCTCAGTTCATTCGGCTACGCCAGGCTCACCGCCTCGGCATGACTCGAGACGATAAGGTACCGAAAGAGGACAGTCCTCTATTCACGAGACCAGGCTCAGAGAGAATGGCTCAGGTGTTCTTAGAGGACATGGATTGTTCCAACACAAAAGACTACAACCATTTAAGAGTCCTTTACGATCTTTACAATGGAAGAGAGTTACCCCGCTCCCTTTTTTGGACAAAGATCGCTACAACCACCATTCCAGCGCCCAGAAGGGGGATTCGATGCTCAGCTGAAAGAAGCGGACCCTACGTCTCCTTTACTTACTCAGCCGGTGAGTTGTGGGAAGATTTGCCCAACACTTTTTCGTCGGGCAAACTCAAACCAGACTGTGCTATGGAGCAGTTTGGTGAGAAGCTGCCTAGGCTTCCAGATAGCCTCATTCAGGCAGAATTTGATGCCAAATCTAGGTTAGCCAGGTCTATCAATACCATGGCCATGACCGAGGTGGCTACCATTTCCTATGGTTCTGAGCCACTTTTTAAGCTTCTCACCAAGTCTCTGACTCAAACGGTGCAGTCTGATATGTTTGAGTTCGCCACGGCTAGGACGAACTGTAGAAAGCATGTCCTCCAAGAAGCAACGATTCGGCATGAACCGAATCAAGTTGCTTGCATCATCGAGCATACTGGGGAGGCAGAGAGCCACCTCCGTTCCCCAGAGGCGATGGTGAAGGAGGTCCAGGCAGAGGCTACGAGACTAAACCAAAGTCTTAAAGACCGTTGGGGTCTTACGGCCAAGAGACGCCAAGACCAAGTGGTCAGGGGTAAGGCTCAAAGGAAACCCAGACGTTTCCAGCCTTACCAGAAGAAACAGCCACGCTTTACTCAGCAGGTTCCAGCTGTCCCGTTGGTGCAAGCAGCCCAACCCTCTACCTCCAAGGCTCAGTCGCAGCCAATTTATGTCATTTCCCCCCAGCCTCAACCCTCCACCTCTTACGCTCTCTCTCCAGCCTTCAATCAAGTCTTCGAGGGTCAGGCTTCCCAGAAGTATGACCGCTTCGGGTAAGGGAGGCAGAGGTAAGCGATCCTTTCGTTGGGAGAGGATCGGGAGGGTCCTTTAATAGAGGAAAGGCATTTCAGGGAGGCCGAGGAAGCTACCAACATCAATGAGAACTTTCAGGTAGGAGGGAGGCTGTTTCACTTCCGCCACCGGTGGAATTTCAGCAAGTGGGCGCAGAGCATTGTGTCAAAAGGCCTGGGTTGGAGTTGGGTAGCGGACCCGCCCCCATCCAGACCTTTCCGCCAACTTCCATCCAAAGAATTGACGGAGTATGCGGAGGACCTCCTTCAGAAAGGAGCTATAGCGAGAGTCAACAGATTAAAATTTCAAGGACGCTTGTTCAGCGTTCCAAAGAAAGGCTCACAAAAAAGAAGGGTAATCTAGACGTGTCCCGCTTAAACTTAGCCATTCGCTGCGACAAGTTCAAGATGCTCACGATCTCGCAGGTACGGACCTTACTTCCCCGTGGGGCCGTCACCACCTCTATCGATCTTACAGACGCTTACTATCATATCCCTATTGCAAGACACTTCCGTCCGTATCTGGGCTTCAAGATAGGAGACCAGGGACATTCTCCTTCAAGGTAGTTCCTTTCGGGCTCAACGTAGCACCCAGGGTGTTCACGAATGTTGGCGGAAGTAGTAGTGCAACAACTAAGATCGCAAGGGGTTATGGTAGTAGCGTATCTCGACGATTGGTTGATCTGGGCTCCAACAGTCGAGGAATGCCATAGCAACACTGAAAGTGATTCAGTTCCTGGAATATCTAGGCTTCAAGATAAACAGGACGAAGTAAAGACTCACTCCAGAGTCAAACTTTCAGTGGCTGGGCATCCAATGGAATCTATCCTCCCCATACTCTGTCGATCCATCAGCCAAGAGGAAAGAATAGCGAAGTCAGTAAATCAATTCAGCTATATCCTTTTTCAGATCTTTATTTGAAAAGGCTTAGCAGCTAGCACCATTACGACAAACAAGTCAGCCTTGAAAAAGATTTTTCAATTTGGTTTCAACATAGACTTGACAGACTCCTACTTCACGTCTATTACCCAAGGCTTGTGCTAGACTTAGACCTTCTGTAAGGCCTACGTCAGTATCATGGTTCTTAAATGATGTTCTAAAGCTGGCTTCAGAAACTGATAATGACACATGCTCATTTATAATGCTCTTAAGAAAAACTCTATTTTTATTAAGCTTGGCCTCAGGAGCTAGAATTTCAGAACTGTCGGCATTATCCAGAGACCCGGATCATATTCAATTTTCTTCCCACAGGGGAAGTGCTACTTTCTCCGGAACGTAGTTTTATAGCAAAGAATGAAGATCCTTTGATGAGGTGGGAACCATGGAAGGTAGTACCCCTTCCACAAGATATATCTCTTTGCCCAGTATCGACCTTACGAGCCTTTCTGTCTAGGACCTCCTCATCCTCATCGGGTCCTCTCTTTAAGAGAGAAAAAAGGTTGGTCCTTTATCTCCATTAAAGGCATCAGGCAGCAGATCCTGTACTTTATTAAACAAGCCAATGTCCTGGACTCTTTCCTAAAAAGCACATGATGTCAGGGCAGTAGCCACCTCAATTAACTATTTCCAACATATGAACTCGATGAGTTGAAAAAATATACTGGATGGAAATCGCCGACAGTATTTAAACGTCATTACTTAAAGTCCTTGGAAGCTCTGAAATTTTCAGCAGTTGCGGCGGGTAACATAGTTTCCCCCGACTCTGCCTAATCCCTAGTAAGATCCATTCCCTCCTTTCTACCTGTCTCACCAACAGTTCGTCTATGCCTGCCTTGTTCAACTACCGGTTACCTGTGTCTTAGCTGCTTTTATGATGGATAACTGGTGGGTGTCCCCTTTATTTTATTTTTTTTTTTTGCTAGGGGACACTCACAATCGATTGTATATATTGATCTCTTTGATGTCATCCCCTTATTTTTATGCTAGGGGATACATCTTATTTACAATGGTTACGGGTTTTGTTATAGTCCAAGAATATACATTCCTTCATATATTATTATTATTGAAGTTTGTTCTGCTCAAGTTATTGTCATATTTGCTTTATAGTTCTTGGTACATATCAATACACAGATACTACTTTTAAACATATATTCCATGTAAGCCCTGTATATATGCAAATTACGTTAATTTAAGAAATATTATTAGCATTAAGTTTAATTTAAGCAATATTTCTAATTTTGTATCATTGTGATATGTATCTTTTATTAGCATTTATTCTTTTATTTTATTTTATCTTTTATTTGAGACCCTTTTTGTTTTGTTGAATTTTTCTTTACAATCTTGTGCTATTTCTCTGTACGATTTCGCGCAGCGACACGAGCTGAGCCCAGAAAAGGGAAATTTTGACGTAAGGAAAAAATCTATTTCTGGGCGATTGGCTCGTGTCGGCCAGCGAAATCCCGCCCTACCCATCCCATCGCTCAAGATTGTCTGCTAACTTCAGGATGGCCACCAGAGGCGCAGCAGTCCGGCAAGCATGGGATGGAGTAGTAGTAGTTGCTGCCCACTCTGTGGGTCGGCTCCCCTCTTTGTGGGGGATTTTGTAGTGGAGATTTTCTATTTGGCAAGTGGCTCGTGGTAGTGGTCTCACTCGCCATAGTGTTCATACCGACACCCTCTTGGAGGGTGAGCGAGTCAGTTGTACTGACCTTTTTTCTTTATTTATTTATTCTCTGGTATGGTGTTAGTACATTTACCCTAGTAAAGCAATAAAGTTTACAAAGGATTAGTTTTCGCTGGCGACAAATCTAAGCGAGCCAATCGCCCAGAAATGAGATGTTTTTCCTTACGTCCAAAATCCCTTTAAGTCAGTGAATTCCCATAACAGTTTAACCAAGATTTTTCATTATAAGGATAAATAGCTTGTTTGTCTTGCATAAAATAATGCTGTTAGTAAAACTATTTTTATCCTATATTAAATGCAGACCAATTCTGTAAACTTTCCAAAAAAAAAAAAAAAAAAAAAAACAAAAAAAAAAAAAAAAAAAAAATATTTTTTCAGCCTAATTTGTTCTTTTGATCATTCACTTAGATACAAACTCTCTAAAGTGATTACTGAATGCATCATTATCAGTTTGCTAATGTAGTGTGTATAATTCATCATCAGTTTTGCATTGTTCTCATGGAGCTCAAATACAAATTTGAACAAATTATCATTCCCTCAATCACAAACTGGAGAAGGAAAATGAAAACTTTAATAACTTTAATTAGGTTTCTATAAAAGGGATTTGCAATATCCTGCTACACATCTCTGAAAGAAAAATTTCTGGACCCTCAAGAGTAAGCAATTCATGTCCAGGTTATTTTACATTTCCAAGATTGTTGTGCCTTGAAATATACATACACATTGTTTAAACATAGTCTCTCCTGTTCATTGTGATTTTATTTAAGCACAAAACTGTCACTAATCTGCTGCAAAAAAAATTAAATTCATACTAACCCCAATTTTAATGTACACAAAAAAAAAAAAAAAAAAAAAAAAAAAAAAAAACAAAAAAAAAAAAAAAAAAAAAAAAAAAAAAGAAAAAAAGGCAAGTAACAACACTTATTACACTGAAATGGCACACAGATCTGCTGGCATATGAGAAAATGTGTGAATATTTCTGACAATGCAGTAGTAGGTTAGGTTGCAGTCTCCAGTTGTCAAGCAGATGGTCCTGCCATAAAACAAGAAGAAAAAGTGTACCCAATGGACAAGATGTGCATAATGAATTAAATGTATAGCATTTACAAAATATACCCATCCCATCGGACCAGCTGTACCACATGGATACAATATACCAAACTCAAAAAAGATGTACCCAGTGGACAGAATGCAGCCCACATGCCAAATGAGTTCATTTTGTACATCAGGCATAGTTTGATTGATGATTACATAATTCTTGACACATGCTACTTGTGTTCTTTTAACTGGCATCACTCTCACCCTCATCTATCTTGTGTACTGCAAGTGAATTCCCATCAGGTCTTCACTGAATGCCCTATCTCTGAGGTCTTTCTGAGCCTTTCGACTGGCCTCCCCATTGCACATTCCTCTCATATTTACTACTATTCTCACCAACTGTTCCTCTCCCCTCTAATCGCACGTGCAAAACATCAGAATTGGTGAGACATCAATCTAATTCGCAGCTTGAGTATACCACACTTCAAAGCAACTATGTATTTCAGAATCTTTACTTCCTATTAGACTCCAGCCACAAATCTCTACATTTTCTAGTCATGGCTGTTCAAAATCTGTGAACATTGGTACAGTTTTGATGTGCCACAGATTTTTGCTGTTTGTTTATGCAAAACTTGTACTATTCATCTTTTTCTTACTGACCACTCAGTACCAGCTTTACAATCCTACATGTTGTCTAGGTCTGTCCTATGATAACACTCCTCTGGGTATGTTTAGACATTTTAAGCATCAAAAATCCCTTATCCATTTCATATTTTATAACCCTGAATATCACATGGGACACCATCTGTTATACTCATTCTAAAGTACTGAAGTAACTACCTAACTACCTAGCTATCACCTCCAGCATCTACATAGCTGCATTCCTAACCAACTTTTTTTTTTCCATAGCTTCCTTTCCTATCACCACAAGCTTAGATTTCCTTAAATTTCCAGTCCTATTCTTCAATCTATTGTCTGATCTTGTAAACATTTAAGAGACATCTTCCTCTGGTTCTGCTGTTAAACCAGGTCTTCTACATAGAGCAACCTCACAGGAGCTACTTTTCAGCATTCTGTTGTTAAACAAAGGACACAAACATTTACCTCTAGTATTTCTGAAATATTATAGATACTATACTGTACTTTGATATAATAACATCATTACTTAAATGTCTGTCCAGTAATGTAGAACTCAGTAATATTGAACTAATTGCTTGAGGTGACTGTTCAAAGCCTTCTCAACATAGATAAATCTTAAGTAAAATCCAAGAGCAACACAACAGAGACTAGAATGAGACATGTGAAGGGTCAGGATCATTTTGATACACAATTAACCAGCAGATCACTTTACATTAAAGCATAAGGCTGGCAATGGTTTGTTCTTTTATATGCAGGACAAGGAAAACCACATGCTATATTCATTAGTAGCTTTATTCTTCAATAAAAAAACCAAGAATGATGTCATTTCAAGAGATAAATCATCAATTTCTAGCCATAGTAAAATAAAATGACAATAAACACCCAGACAATTACCTACTTTAGGTACAAGAAACAGCTATTTGATTTTGGCTAAAACATGAGCCCTTTTGTCTGTATTTTGAAAAAGTGCTCTGATAAGCTGTTTGGCTTCATCAGGTGTAAATTCATGAGCAAGAGGACCTTTCCCTTCAGCCCAGCGATCCAGTATTTCACGCAAGCTTGCTCCTAATACAATTATCAATTCTGAAAATTTTCCCCATAACTTCACATAACAGACTACATCATCTGCTAAGGTTGCAGATTCTCCTTCAACCTGAAATCAGGAAATGAATTTCTAAATTCTCAGAATATGATAAATTTATTAGTAGACCCATCAGTACTTCATCAACATTGAATCTGATAACAATGAATCACATTTTATTATTTCCTTAAAATTTCCATCATTCACATGCATAAGCAAATTAAGTCTTTTTCTGGAAATGTGAGTTACGGCATGCAACTCAATGATGAATGACTACATAAAAGTTAAAGTGTCAGGTATGACCTGAAGTTTAGTATAACAGTGAAAATCATTAGATATTATTACCAAAATACCATATTTAGTATCTCACAAGATAAACACATTTCTGGCATTATGTATTTCCAACAATGATAGGTATTTTTATAATAAAATGAAGTTTTATAAATATTCTTACCAAGTAATTACTTAGCTAATGATTAGCCTAGCACGACATACTAAAGTCGGAAATTTACATGTAAGTGACTGTTGCTAGGTGGGGGTGACAGGTCCCGCCCACTGCAATGGGAACTTGCAAATGACAGAAGCCCACACTGTCGTTCTTATTTATTGCCGCTAAATCCATGAAAATCAGAGGGGAGGAGGGCGGGCTCTGATTTAGTAATTACTTGGTAAGTATATTCATAAAACTTCATTTTACTACAAAAATATCATTTTTATAAAAGTAACTTTCCAAGTAACTACTTAGCTGAATCCCACATTACTAGGGGGTGGGATGTATGGACTGAACTTACTCAGTGCATTAAAAGAATGTTATTATTGAACTAGAGGAATGGCTAACACTGGCTCAGTGTTTGTCTCTTGTTTATTTGATAAGAGAGCTACAGCAGGAGATGCTACTTTTGGTGGTGCTCATCTTAACCTGTAGTGGGTGGGACAGCAGTGAGCTGGGAGTCGCCTCCACATTGGTGGAAGTCTTGCAACGGGGGATCTGCCTGACCGCTGACAAGACTAAAGATAAAATATTCATGCCCTTGCCCTGGCCACAGTACCATAACAAGACCAGAGAATAAACCTCTCACCTTTATCCCATTATACAAATTAATGATAAAAAGACACTAACTAACCAACCAACTGAGGGATCCTCCAGGTACTAGGTACCCCCCCCCAAGGGTCCCCATAACTCAACACCCTTGACACAAGGAAAAGAGATAGGAAAGAGAGATCGTGTCTCTCCTATGCTTCCTCACCTAATACCATGCCAGCCAATGCCAATGGGCCAAGGGTACTGCAATTTTCAAAAACCGTTTCTACTTCTTTCAAATAATGTGACGCAAATATTGACTTACACCTCCAATATGTTGACTGAAGGATCACAGAGGGAAACCAGTTATATTTAAAGGACAGATAGGTGTCCACAGCTCTGACCTCATGTGCTCTCACTTTAAGCCATGGAAGCAATTCATCCTGTATCCGGGAATGAGCTTCGCATATTAGGTCTCTGATAAAGAATGAGAGGCTGTTCTTGGAAAGCAGACGGGAGGGATTCTTGACCAAATACTAGAGGTTACTTGAGGATCCCCTGATCTTCTCCATTCTCTCCAGGTAACACCTCAGTGCTCTGACCAGGCAGAGAGCTCTTTTTTCTTTGTCCAGGCCCACAATACCTGTTAAGTTCCTTATACAGGCAGTCCCCGGTTATTGGCGATCCGGTTTTATGGGGCTTGTTGTTACAAACCCCGAGGGGGTCCGCTTCAGGTTCGATATTATGATAAACAAAAAAGAATTCAACACTAACAGTTGAAACTGGGGATACGAATATAGAAAGAAACACTAACACAACAAAGGTTTATTTACAAGCTTACTAACAAAGATAAATGCAGAATGGTAACTCCTATTTACATAAAAAGGCAAAATCTTACAATGCGTGAACTGGGGGAACAGTGAGGTGATTCAAATACTTGCTGGACAGTTTTGCGACTTGAAGCGATGGCTTCACAAAAGGAGAACTGCGATTGCAGACGTCTTCTTGACTCTGTATTGCAGAAAATAATGTCTATTCTTGATACTCGAAGGGCAGGAACTTCTCTAAACCTCTTGCAGAACGTTTCTTCTCTGAAGTTTTGCTCTATGTCGAAATGCCTCAGTCGTCATCTCCTAACGACGACTTGACCAGAATTCGACCAAACTCTCTCGAGCGACTTTTCCTCTCTGATCCTTCGTCCTTCTCTCATCTCACTCTGATGATCTCTGCTGCTGATCTCTCACTGATAATCTGATCTGTGGCTCTTACTGATGATCTCTTACTCTGTGACTAACTGATGATCTGCCTTCTCCTACTTCGTCCGTCGTATTTATATGGCATTCTGGGGGCGGGGCCTACGGCAAGCGTCACAGATTCCCGAGATTACAGGAACGATTTAGAAGTTTCTCGACGAAGTATTGCATCAGAAGTCGTGGCGTTTCTCAAGACACTTCAGCGCCTGTTGCGTTCCACAACATTCCTGCCGATTCTAGAACCATCATGAGAACAGGCGTTTCAAACACACGCGCGAAAGCCTCCGTGTTGCAGAACTTCTCGAAGATGCGTTTTCCTTTCCTTTATCTTTCTTGGCTATAAAGCAATTACCATGACACTTGTCTAGCACCATAAAATTGGCGATTTATGGCACCATAATGGGTTGAGATCTGGTTATCAGCACCATAAGGGTTTTATGGGGCTGATAACCTGTCATTGGTGTCATAAATCGCAGAGTTTTGGTTAATGACGGTTATCGCTTAACAGCACACCCCTGGGAACGGAACCCCTGCCGATAACTGGAGACTGCCTGTATGAAATGAGTGAGGCCATGGCTTATTAGGATCCTCATTCTTGGCTAGGAAGCCCAAGGTGAAGGAGCAGACCGCATCGCCTTGGGAGAATCCGACTCTTCTATCAATAGTGTGTAGCTCGTTTACATGTTTAGCCATAGCTAAGGCTACAAAAAAAGATAGTTTTACACAAACTTGAGGAGCTCGAAAGGGAGGGCCCTCAAGCCACTTCAATACTACATCCAGGTTCCAGGAAATCACTGTCGACTTCTTCTACTTGGAAGTATCGAAAGATTTCAGTAGGTCATGAAGATCTTGATTCACAGATAGATCCAGATTACGATGTTTATACACAGAGGAAAGCAAGGCTTGGTAACCCTTGATCATGGAAGATAAAAGGTTCATAGAGGTTCTTAAATAGATGAGAAAATCACTTCAGAAGACAAGATGTGATGTCTGAAGCACCATCTATGGAAGACTGCCCACTTTGACTGGTAGACTTTGCTAGTAGACTGGTATTTGCACCTTGCATTAGCTTCGCAGCTGCTCTTCAAAATCCCTTCACTCTGACGAGTTTCCCGACAGTCTGAAACCTGTCAGAGCTTGCATGGACAACTCTTGGTGGTACCTTATGAAGTACGGTTGTCTGGGTACCCCCGGTCTTTGGGGGAGCAGTCACGGGAAGTCTACCAGAAGACGAAGAAGGTCCGGGAACCATTCCTTTGAGGGCTAGAACAGAGCTAGCAGAGTCATTGAGACGTTGCTGTGGGCCATGAACGTTCAGGACTTCCCTGACCAGGCTGAAGGGAGGAAATGCATAAAGATCCAATTGATCACCGGTGTGTCCATTATGTTGCATACTAGTCTATTGGGGGTCCGCCCCACAATCTCACGGGTCGGAGTAAATCCTGCCGTCCAGAGTCCATTCCGTGGGAAGCACTTGCCTCCACTGGCTCTACTTGTCCGCCAAGACATTTAATTTTTCCTCAACGAAGTGGGTGAAGTGCTACTTGACGCTGATGAGCCCATACGAGTAGCTATCTTGCTGTCTGACAGAGGGAAAAGGAGTGCGTGCCCCCATTTCTTGATGTTAGACAAGGCCGTGGTGTTGTTGGCATGTACAACCACCGTCTTGTTGTACTTGTACGAGGAGAACTGACATAGGCCCAGATGAATAGCCTTCAACTCCTTGATGTTGATATGGAGCTTCGTTTCTTCTGGAGACAATGTCCTGGAGACCTCCAGAGAGCCTAGGAGGGCACGCCAGCCCAGATTTGAAGCGTCCGAGTAAAAGTCCAGGGTGGGGTTGGGAGGAGGAAGGATCTCCCCTGTGAATACCTTCTTTCTGGCAGCCACCTTTTGAGATCGGATTTTATCTCCTGTGTGATAGGACAACTCGTTAAGTCCAGTTGAGTCTTCCTGTCCCAGTTAGCTTTGAGGAAGAATTGAAGATTCCTACTGTGTAACCTGCCCAATGGAACAAAGGTCGCGACTGAAGAAAGCGTTCCTAGCAGACTCATCCACTGTAGAGTCGAGCACAACAGGAGAGAGAAACCTTACCTTACAGACCTTACATCTTGTTCGGGTTGCCCCACGTCCCTCAGTGTGAGGCACCTCTAATGTCTACCAGAGAGTAGTACCTCGAGATACGAAAGGCTCAACTTACGAAAAACTTGAGATACGAAAGCCAATGTGAAAAATTTTACTGCTCTACATACGAAAAGTTTTCAAGATATGAAAGGTTTCTGAAAGTCCGAGATTCGCCCGGATAACAATTTTGAAACTCGCGCCGCGCGCCGCCATCTTAGTACTAGTAGACTCGCCACCATCCTCCTGCTCTCCCATTGGTTCCTGATGCTAGCCAAGCCATGAAATCCTTCTCTCCTATCAGACAGCATCCCTCCCATCATGCATCTTATTTTACGTTATACGTGGTGGCGTACCTATCTCGGCCTCTTCGTACCAACATCTCTATCGTACGCACACGGCATTCGTTCGGTCCAACGATTTCAATTAGTAACGTAAATTCGTTAGTGATTTCGTTGCAGTATACTATTGTGTTGTGCGGAAACTTTATTGTGTTACTTATACGTAAATTACGTACAGTAATCCCTTACCTATCGCTATTAATGGGGACCAGAACCGACCGCAATGAGTGAAAAACCGCGAAGTAGGGTCCCCCCTATTTTTTAAATGCATAGTATCATACATGTACATGTATATGTAAATAATAACTGTATTCTTATAACAAGATACATAACTCACCTCTATCAATGTTGGTATCGAATCATGTTGGTATCGAGACTAACCTTTTTTTCCCGACAGTCCGTTATCCACACTGATAACGCATTCTCCATTTGCACAATCCTCTTATTACGAGGAGTCACAATGCGCTTAGTGTCCTTGGAGAACGTTATTGAGGCAGTTTTACGGATTTTCAATTCGTCTTTTTTTATGTAGCGAACCGTTGATTCATTCAGTCTGTACATGCGGGCAACAGACGCATAGCTACTGTCTGCCTTAAACATGTCCAATAATTTCACTTTCTCGTTCACCGTCATCATTTTTCTCTTCTTCTTGGGTTCACCAGGGGTGTAGGGTGTTTAGGAGCCATTTTCAAGGGCATCACAAGCACTATTTTGCACAAAAAAAAGCACAAAAGAACAGCTAAAACTTTCACGCGGCAAGAGTAGCGACACGAGCGCGAGCGAACAATGAATACGGTCTTCCTTTGCTGGGCGGTGGGCAGGGAGAGATGCTGAGTAACGCGTCTCGGCGGCTCGGCCAATCAGCTTGCGAGATTCAGGAGCCGAGATGGCCAGCGAATCAGAGAGGTGGATTTTGAGTTACGCGCCATCTCCATGTTGATACCTGATGTTCTAATGTACTCTCTCTGCCTTCTGCTAGCGTCCGCGCCATTTTTTCTCAACTTTGAATTTTTTATGAATATTTTTGAAAAATCCGCGATGCACTGAGGGCGCGAAACTTGGGGCGCAAAGTAGCGAGGGATTACTGTACAAGATAACGTAGTCATGGGTCCCAAGAAAGTTGAAATTCACAGAAAGAAGCGCATGCTCTCTTTGGAGACAAAGATGGAGATCATCAAGAAGTACGAAGCTGGTATGCGATTGAGTGTGATCGCAAAGGAATACGGCCGTAATCCGTCGACAATAGGCCCCATCCTTAAACAGAAGGATGCCATCAGAGCAGCTACACCGTCGAAGGGCATCACTATTTTGTCCAGCAAGAGGACCCACGTGCACAACGAGATGGAACGGCTGCTCCTCGTCTGGATAAAAGACAAAGAAATCGCTGGCGATAAGGTAACGGAGACAGCAATCGCCCACAAGGCCAGCGCTATTTTCGGCGATTTGATTGCGCAGGCGGAAGACGATGGAGGGGAAGGGACTTCAATGCAAACCCCAGAGTTCAAGGCTTCGCATGGCTGGTTCGAGAAATTTCGTAAACGAACTGGCATCCATTTGGTGGTGCGTCATGGGGAGGCTGCCAGCTCGGACACGAAAGCAGCCGAAGCATTTAAGAAGACTTTCTATGAGACGATGACCAAGGAAGGCTACAGTTCTCAGCAAGTCTTCAATTGTGATGAGACTGGCCTTTTTTGGAAAAAAATGCCTCGTTGGACGTACATCACGGAGGAAGAGAAGAAGCTACCCGGGCATAAGCCTATGAAAGACAGGCTTACGCTCGCACTTTGTTCAAACGCCAGTGGGGATTGCAAGGTGAAGCCCCTACTGGTGTATCATTCTGAGACTCCTCGAGCCTTCAAGGCCCACAAAGTGCTGAAGGAGAAGCTTCCAGTGATGTGGAGGGCTAATGCAAAAGCCTGGGTAACGAGGCTTTTGTTCACGGAGTGGGTATATCTGTGTTTCGGCCCGACAGTGAAGAAATTTTTGGAAGAGAAGTGCCTCCCCCTGAAATGTCTGCTGGTGTTGGACAATGCCCCTCCCCACCCTCCTGGCCTCGAGGAAGATATCCTAGCGGAGTATTCCTTCGTCAAGATTCTTTTTCTTCCGCCCAACACCACCCCTCTCCTCCAGCCCATGGACCAGCAAGTGATAGCGAACTTTAAGAAGCTATACACGAAACATCTTTTCAAGAGATGTTTCGACATCACCGATACCACAAACCTCACCTTGCGTTAATTTTGGAAGGAGCATTTCGACATCGTCATTTGCATCCGACTCATCGACCTAGCTTGGCAGGAGGTTTCGAGGCGAACCTTGAATTCCTCGTGGAGGAAACTCTGGCCTGATGCCGTATCCGCCCGAGACTTCGAGGGATTCGACGTGGGCGAAGCTGGTGCTGCAGAGTCAGAAACAGTTGACGATCCCGAAACTGTTTTGGAACCAGATCTTGACGAGATTGTTGCACTCGGCAAGTCCCATAGGGGACTGGTCGTCGACGAGGACGACATCAACGACCCTCTCGAGGAGCACCAAGAGAGCTTACGACGGATGACCTGAAGGAGTTGGAGGCCATGCCAACATAACGTCATTTAAGAGGAGTTCTCTAGCAGCGGTCAGGAAGAGAGGAGGAGGAGCCTATGACAACGGCAGAAATTAAGGATATTCTAGGCGCTTTTTCATAAAGTGCAATTTGTTTATCGAAAAAAAGACACCCCGAAAAGGCTCACACAGGTCGTATGCTTGCGCAGTTCGATGACGTTTTTGCCTGAGTCCGTTTCAGGAACATTGTGAAAAAGTAGGCAGAAGCAATCTTCCTTGGATCGTTATCTAAAGAGGCCTTTTCAAAGCATTAGGCAGTTAAGCAAGAACAAGTGATAAAAAACAGTTGAGCAAAAAGGAGAACCAGTGAATGAAAAAACAGAACATTGAAAGTGGTGATGAAGTTTAAATTTTGTAAGCCTAACATAAGTGTTTAAAAAAATTTTTTTAAAAAAAATTAAAATTATAATTTGTAGGTTTTTGTAAGTTAAGTGTTACAGTTTTGTTAATGTGTTTCGTAAATTTTAGTTTTATAGTTTTCCTTAAATTTTGTATGTGTTTTCGTAAAGTTAAGTGTACGTACGTTATCTGCTGTTTGTCCTCCTCCTCCTCTGACGCCACTTTCGGAGATAGCCTCACTCAAAAGGTAAGCTTCCACATTTTACGTTACAGTAATAATATTTCTTGTACACTAATATACACTTTATTTACAGTTTTGCATTTTTATTCTTAATTTAGGTATTGAATGGTCCAATTGTTGTACGTATATTTCATTGTTTATAGGTCAATTTAGCTTTATTATGAAATTTAATGGGGTGTTTTTGGAGGGCTTGGAACGGATTAGCCATTTTACATGTAAAGTGTGTTCCAAGATACGAAAAACTCATGATACGAAGGCTGCCTCGGAACGGATTAATTTCGTATCTCGAGGTACCACTGTATATGCTAATTTGTGCTCATCATAAATCTTGCCTGTATCTACACTGCCTTAATAATATTGCAAAGGCCTTTGCAATAGAATGAACTACTTTCTTTAACAAAATAGCAGGGACACCATCAGGCCCAGCTGCTGCTCCATTTTTAATTTCATTAATAGCCGGCACAATATCAGCTTCATTAATATCTATGTCTGATAAATATTCACTACTTTCATACCTTATTTCTGTATCATTATCTTCATTATCAATTCTAGGGGTAAATTCTCTCTTATATCTTTCTGCCAATATGTTGCATATTTCCTTTTTTTCATTCATTAATCTCCCTTCAATTATTAAGAGGGCCTATTTCTAATCTTCTTTTTTGCATATGAGTACAATAGTTTGGGGTTTTGCTTGATATTTACTAGGGTTTTTTTCTTCCAAGTCCTGTTTTTCATTTTCTTTTAATTGTATAATCTTTTATTCTGCATTTTCTATCTTACTTTTTAGTTCCATCACTTTCCATGCATTTTTTTTCTTTTGGAAGACCTTTTTTCCACTTTCTGATTTTCTGGAACAAGATCCTCCTGTCTCTTGGTATGCATGACTGATGTTTACTTTTCTTCTTCGGTACAGGCGGCCCTCGGTTAGCGGCAGGGGTTCCATTCCTGGCCACCGGCGCTAAGTGATTTTGACACTAAGCGATTTTAAAGCCTACGGCTGCCGCACACCTTTTGAAATTCTAGAGCAGTTAACCATTTAACACCGATTGGACGTATTAAACGTCAACATAAATTGTCTGTTGGGTGCCGATTGGACATATGGTACGTCGATAAAAAAGTTTTTTTTTTTAATTCGTGGAAAAATACTAATAGGCCTCCAGCCGAAAACTTTTGAATCACACGCCTTGGGGGATGCTGGGAGCTCATGGATCAAGGCGTTGTTTTGTTTACAATCATTACGCAGGCTCACAGGCGCGAATTTCTTTCTTATCGCACTAAAAAGTATCAGTGACATATCTCAGAAATTATTTTATCACTTTGACATAATTTTTTCACCATTTTAAATTAGCCTTTACATGGAGTATTATATATGAAAATGTGCGCAATTTTATGTAGAATACAAAAAAAAATACTCATGATTGTAGCTTTTATCAATTTTGAAATATTTTTATATAAATAACGATAAGTGCCAAAATTTCAGCCTTTGGTCAACTTTGACTCTACCGAAATGGTCAAAAAACGCAATTGTAAGCTAAAACCCTTATATTATAGTAATATTCAATCATTTACCTTCATTTTGCAACAAATTGGAAGTCTCCAGCACAATATTTCGATTTATGGTGAATTTATGAAAAAAAAATTTTCCTTACGTCCGCACGGTAACTCTTCCAAAAAAATCATAAAATTTTTCGTCCGATTGTTGTAATGTTTGCACCATTTTAAATTGGCTGTTACATAAAGTTTTATATGTGGAAATGTGTGCAATTTCATGCAGAACACAACTAAAAACAACCCATGGTTGTAGCTTTTATCAGTTTTGAAATATTTTCATATAAATAACGATAAGTGCCAAAATTTCAACCTTCGGTCAACTCTGACTCTACCGAAATGGTCGGAAAACGCAATTGTAAGCTAAAACTCTTATATTCTAGTAATATTCAATCATTTACCTTCATTTTGCAACAAATTGGAAGTCTCTAGCACAATATTTCGATTTATGGTCAATTTATGAAAAAAAAAAAAAAAAAAAAAAAAAAAAAAAAAAAAAAAAAAAAAAAAAAAAAAAAAAAAAAAAAAAAAAAAAAAAAATCCTTACGTCCGCGCGTTAACTTTTCTGAAAAAATCAGAAATTTTTTCGTCCGATTGTCGTAATGTTTGCACCATTTTAAATTAGCTGTTACATAAAGTTTTACACATGAAAATGTGCACAATTTCATGTAGAATACAACAAAAAATAATTGAAGGTTGTAGCTTTCCTCATTTTCAAAATATTTGCATATATATCACGATAAATAGAAAAAAACCACGTTCGGTCAACTTTGACTCTACCGAGAAATGAATTTCTATCACCAGAAATAAATTCCTCTGGTTCCACGTTGGCCGAGCCAAGAATCAAACTTCGGACCACCGGACTGGTAGCCGAGCGCGAAATCCACTCGGCCAACGAAGGACTCGTAGTTGTTATAAATGACATTATGTAGAATAGAGCTGAGATATCTTAATGTAATCACTTTATTTGCTATAGATCAAAGATCAATATAGATCAAAGATCAATCGGGAAATATACGTGGTCCCCCCGTATTCGCGGGGGATGCGTACCAGACCCCCCCGCGAATACTTAGAATCCGCGAATGTTGGAATCCCCCCCCTCTAAAAAATGCTCATAAACTATCCTGAACATGCAAACACCAAAGTATCCTTAAAAGACCATCCTTCATCAAATATACATAAAAATATCCTATTATGGTTTCATATTAATCTTTGAAATATTATTAATACTATTTTAAAAAGTAAAAAAATCTTACATTTTATGTTTATACATAAATACATACTATGTACGTACTGAATGAACTTTAGTTTACGTAAGTATGTGAAAATAATGGTCAGTCCCCCAATAAGTACTCAGTCATGCACGTTTTCTTTCATACGGTTTACTATTTGAGACATCCATTTTCTTTTTCTTTTTACAAGGGAACAATGGAATGTGAAATCAAAAAATACCAAATGTCTACTTAAAGTATTATCCTACATCAAAATATACATTGAATTGGTATTATTAAATACATTTTAAAGTAATCTTTAAACATTCTTTTACCATTAGAAAATATATAAAACCAGCCATAGGGGCAGAGAGAGAGAGAGAGATGAGAGAGAAGAGAGAGAGAGAGAGAGAGAGAGAGAGAGAGGAAGAGATTGTTTATGGTTACTTTTAATCTCATTAAACGTATTATTATTTGTAAACTAGTACTGTATATTATTATTTTACCATAAAATTGTAGTAATGTCCTTAAAGATATACTTATACATACACTTCCAGCCCAAACAGAGGGCGAGAGTTACCACTAGCGCATGCTAGTATTCGGTCGTGAGAGAGAGAGAGAGAGAGAGAGAGAGAGAGAGAGAGAGAGAGAGAGAGAGAGAGAGAGTTAGGAGAGAGAGAGAGGGTTTTGTCCCTTTTATGAAAAATAGTGAAATGGATGATTATTGTACTTCTTTAAAAATACTATTGCATGTGAAATTTTTGAGATTAGTTTATTATTATTATTATTATTATTATTTATTATTATGCGAAAATATTTAATAAATATACACTTGTACCATAGAAATTATCTCATATATATCAGCAAAGAGAGAGAGAGAGAATCTCAAATGATCCGTAGATGGCAACACTCGATTTGACAGTTGGACCCAGCCAACTAAGGCTGGCTAACGTGTTTTCAAAAAACAAGACACGGGGTTTACATAATTTCTTTTTATTTTTATAAACTAAAATCTTGCTAATTCACTTTAGTATTTTCTTTAATGAATTTATATTTTGCTGTTTACATTAATACTGATATTTGAAAATTAGTAAATCATCATCCAAAAAAACATACATCGCTTTAAGAGAGAGAGAGAGAGAGAGAGAGAGAGAGAGAGATTATCGGAGTACAGGCGGTCCCCGGGTTACGATGGGGGTCCGGCTTACGACGTTCCGAGGTTACGACGCTTTTTCTTTTAAATATTCATTGAAAAATCCGCCCTGGGTTACGACGCTTGTTCCGAGGTTTACGACGCTGACGCTTCCGACGCTCCGCAATGTTTACAATGCTTTTAAAAAACACAATATTATGATAAGATAAGAATCCTTTATAGTTTAGCGACAGTTTTCTCTCTCTCTCTCTCTCTCTCTCTCTCTTTGTATTTTCCAAGAAATAACACTAATTTTCTCTCTCTCTCTCTCTCTATACTACAAAGATGTATGGTTTTTTGTTTTTTAGTATGATAAATAAATGATTTACTATTTCAAATTTTTTATTAATATTAATTTATACAGCAATAATATCAATTCATTAAAGAAAATACCATAGTGAATTAGTAAGATTTTAGCTTATATTTAAAAAATTATGAAGAATGAAGGAAATCCCAGTCTTCTCTGTTGAAGGAAATCCCAAGTCTTTTCTGTACCTTTTCCAGTACTAAAACTGTCAAGGATATATATCATGTTCTGTGACAGCCAAAAGGGGGAAGAGGCTGGGGGGGAGGGAGACCTGCAGTGGTGTCCTGACATTACCCCCCCCCCCCCCCCACTCTCGCTCTATCTCTCTCTCTCTTCTCTCTCTCCGTCATCTCTCTCTCTCTCTCTCTCTCTCATTACTGAGACTCGAGATTTTTTTATGTACTTGTACTATTTGTTTTTGATACTTTCAAATAAATAATAATAATAATAATAATAATAATAATAATAATAAAACTAATAACTGTAATTACAAAATTCATATGTGATAGTATTTTAAAGAAAGAAATACAATACGTACTAATCTATCCATGTCACTTTAATTAGGTTAACTCTCTCTCTCTCTCTCTCTTTTGCCACACAAGATAATAATGAGTCATAGTGGTAACGCCCTCCCTCTCTTTCGCTAGAAGCGTTAGAAACGAGATAAACTCTTCTCTCCTCTTTTACCGAGATTAAAGAATTTTTATGGTACTAGTAGTATGTAAAATGTTTATTGATAATTTCAGTTATTTAATAATAATAATAATAATAATAATAATAACGATAATAATAATAAAACTTTAATTACAAAATTCATAATGGTCTTATTTAAAGAGATGAAAATGACCTTTCCATTTCACTTGTAAGGATAATTCCTCTTTCTTACTGAGATGAGAGAATTTTTATGGTAGATGCACGTGTTTATTATATTTTCAAATAATAATAAGAACAATAATAATAATAATAATAATAATAATAATAATAGAAATAGTAATAATACGATAAATAATTTCAAAAGAAAATTCTTCCCTGTCTTTTTCTGTATCAACCCTCCCCACCTCACTCGAGTGACACTCAAGCTTAACAATGCCATACAATGGTCAACGAATTAATGGTTTTATGTACCTCTCTCTCTCTCTCTCTCTCTCTCGCTCTCTCTCTCTCTCTCTCTCTCTCACTGAGATGAGATCATTTTCATGGACGTGTATGTAATAAGTTTATCATTAATATTTTCCAATAATAATACAAGTACAAAATTCATATCTGAGTATTTTAAATACAAAAATCATTCCATTTCTCTTTTAAACAACTCTCTCTCTCTCTCTCTCTCTCCACAAGATACTTGTCATACATTTGGTGTTTCTATTTCTTCCTTTTATCTCTCTCGCTCTCAGCAAAAGAATTGATAGACAGACAAACATAATTGCACAGTCCTCTCTTTCTCTCTTCTCTGGAGAAATATATGTATTTATGGGAGGGGGAAAAAGTTGCCTACAGACATTCATTTCAATCTATTGAAACCTAAGGAGTTATTTCTCTCTCTCTCTCTCTCTCTCTCTCTCTCTCTCTCTCTCTCTCTCTCTCTCTCTCTCTCTCTCTCTCTCTCTCTTTGTATTTTAATGAAAATATACAGTAATTTGTGAATACACAGTGTTGCACATGAAAAAAGTAAATTAGTGATAATTTTAGAGATACGGCCCTAAGAAAAATTGCAAATTAGTAGTGAAATTTTCCCTGTGGACATGTTTTCAAGAACGTCGTTCCGGCTTACGACGATTTTCGGGTTACGACGCGTTCTTAAGAACGGAACCCCCGTCGTAACCGGGGGACCGCCTGTATTTGTAAAATACTTTCACATATGATTTTTGTAATTACAGTTATTATTATTATTATTATTTGAAAATATTAATAATCATATTACGCATATATGTACCATAAAAATCTCTCATCTCAATAAAAGAGAGAGAGAGAGAGAGAGAGATGAGAGAGAGAGAGGGGGGGGGTGGATATTTCATGCCCACTTGATGCAGCAACAAATCAGCTCCTTCCCCCTCCGAGTCACTTAACCCCTTAAACGACCGAAGCGGTAAAAAAAAAAAAAAAAAAAAAAAAAATGTTTTCCCGTGTGCCGGAAGTGTTTCAGAGTGAGCGCGGAAGAGGAAAAAATATCAAAAAATCACAGCGCGATTAGCTTTCAAGAGTTTAAGAAGTTCATATTTTTGGCTCCTTTTTTTTGTTCCCATTGGCTGAAGTTTAGTATGCAACCCATCAGAAATGAAAAAAACATCATTATCATATATAAAATAATGCGATATATGATAGCGCAAAAAACAAAAATTTCAATATATAATTGTATTCAAATCGCGCTGTGCTCCAAAAACGGTTAAAGGTAACGAGTTACTTCTTTTTTCGTTGTAATGTACACTAAATTGCAATCATTTTGGTATAACACATAGTAAAACGATTAAAAGCAACACAGAGAAAATATTATCACAAAATAATGCATGAATTCGTAACGCACGGACGTAAACAAATATTTTTTTCAAAAATTCACCATAATCTAAATATTGTCCTAGAGACTTCCAATTTCTTTCAAAATGAAGAAAAATGATTGAATATTACTATATTTGTAAGAATATTAGCTTACAAATGAGTTTTTTCGACCATCTGACTAGGTAAAGTGATCGAATGGTCGAAGTTTTATATATATATTTTTTATATGCAATTATTTCGGAATAAAAAAAGCTACAACCTTCAAAAAATATTTTTCGTTTTATTCTACATGAAATTGCGCACCATTTTCATATATAAAAACTCTATGAAATGCCTAATATGAAACGGAGCAAATATTCCGAGAATGGAACGTACGCATTTCGGAGATTTGTGGCGGAGAATCCGCGCGTTAAGGGAAGGAAAGATTTTTTTTAAAATTCACCATAAATCTAAATATTGTGCTAGAGACTTCGAATTTGTTTCAAGATGAAGATAAATGACTGAATATTACTAGACTGTAAGAGTTTTTAGCTTTACAATTGCGTTTTTCGACCATTTCGGTAGAGTCAAAGTTGACCGAACAACGTAGTTTTTTTCTATGTATCGTGATTTATATGCAAATATTTAAAAATGAGAAAAGCTACAAACCTTCAATATTTTTTGTTTGTAGTTCTACATGAAATTGCGCAACAGTTTTCATCATATATAAAACTTTATGTAAACGGGCTAATTTAAAGAAAATTGGTGCAAACATTACACCACAATCGCAAGTATGATTTTTTTCGGAAGAGGTTATCCGCCAGGCGGACGTAAAGAAAAATGTATTGTTTTCATAAATTCACCCCATAAATCGAAAATATTGTGATAGAGACTTTCTAATTTGTTGCAAACTGAGGTAAATGCTTGAATATTTTACTAGGAATATAAAAGCAGGCTTTAGCTTACAATTTGCGTTTTTTCGGAGACCAGTTTCCGGTAGAGTCTTAAAGTTGGACCGAAGTTGAAAATTTGTCACTTATCATTTTTAATATGAAAATATTTCAAAATTGATAAAGCTACAACCATGGGTTGTTTTAGTTATATTGTCATGAAATTGCGCATTTTCATATATAAAACTTTATGTAACGGCTAATTTAAAATGGTGCAAACATTACCACAATCGCATGTATGATTTTTTTGGAAGAGTTACTGCGCGGAACGTAAGGAAAAAGTTTTTTCATAAATTCACCATAAATCGAAATATTGTGCTAGAGACTTCCAATTAGTTGCAAAATTAAGTTAAATGATTGAATATTACTAAAATATTAGAGTTTAGCTTATAATTGCGTTTTTCGACCATTTTCGATAGAGTCAAAGTTGACCGAAGGTTGATATTTTGGCACTTATCGTTATTTATATGAAAATATCTCAAAACTGATAAAAGCTACAATCATGAATATTTTTTTGTTGTATTCTTCATAAAAATGCGCACATTTTCATATATAATACTCCATGTAACAGCTAATTTAAAATGGTACAAAAATTATGTCAAAGTGACGAAATAATTTCCGAGATGTGTCACAGATACTTTTTAGTGCGGCAAGAAAGAAATTCGCGCTTGCGCGCCTGCGTAACGATTGTAAACAAAACAACACCTTGATCCGTGAACTCCCAGCATCCCCCAAGGCGCGTGATTCAAGAGTTTTTGGCTGGTAGGCCTAAAAGTATTTTTCCACGAATTTTTAAAAAAACTTTTGTATGTCGACGTAAAATACGTCCAGTCGGCACCCGAGACAAAAAATGTCGACGTAAAATACGTCCAGTCGGCGTTTAAGGGTTAACTTGATATGTATATCTGAGTTTTAGTACCTGGAGTTAGAGAAAGAATCTGACTGGGATTTCCTTCATTCTTCCATAATTTTTTAAATTTATAAGCTAAAATCTTACTAATTCACTATGGTATTTTCTTTAATGAATTGATATTATTGCTGTATAAATTAATATTAATATTTGAAAATAGTAAATAATTTATTTATCATACAAAAAAAACATACATCTTTGTAGAGAGGAGAAGAGGAGAGGAGAGAGAGAGAGAGAGAGAGAGAGAGAGAGAGAATTATTATTTTTATTATGTGATATTTAAACTTATTAAACTTACTAATACAGTATTAATCAAAATTATAAATCATTTTTATATCATAAAAATGTATTTAGTCATGAAAATAAACATCAAAATACACTAATTAGTGATTATTTTCGTCGGAAAATTCCGCGAATGGGCGAGTCCGTCCGCGAATAATTTCTAGATAGGTTCCAAAGAAAAATCCGCGAATGTGTGAGTCCGCGAATCCGGAGAACGCGAATACGGGGGGAACACTGTACTGTTAAATTTAAACCTAGTTATTACTGAAGGTGAGAAAACTGTTCAAGCTGTTAATGACTATTATTGTGCATTGGCAACAAGGGTAAAACTCCAGTAAACGTTTGCCATCAAACACTACCGTAGATAAAATCATTTTAATCAAAACTACTGTGCATGAAAGAACACAATTTACTGTTGGTTTCACGCAGATACAAGATAAATAACGTAAAGTTCGTATTACGACGATATAAAGGAAATTTTTGAACGGAATCACATAATTTTTTACGCAATAAACATGCCGCCAACGTAATCTGTTAACGGAAAAAAAAATTAGTTCACAATCACAATGAGACCTATTAAATTCATATTTCCACCTAAAAACAAGTCCTATAAGGAAAAATAACCTTGTCTCATATAAGTGAAGTACCTAGATATTCGTTTATGCTAACTAGAAGCAAGAAAATTTGCGTTAAATATGGCAAAACAAACTTGTATTTGCCATCAGCTGATTTCAAACCAAAACACTGGCCGCTCTGCGGAATACTGGCTTAGATTTGCCGTAGTATTTTATAATACAGTATGAGAATACATACAATATTATTGGATACAGTGCAGTAATGTATAACTTTTTAAAATATTTATGGAAAAGACGCATAATTAACAAAATACCACCATGCATTTTTCGGAACAGTGGCAGACAAGAACGAACATGAAAAAACATCCTCTGACAACGTGGAGGGTAGTTACAAAAGCTGCCCTAATTTGTATCATATTTATGTACAAAAATAAAAATACCCTATACATAATATATTTTCATACACATTTTAAACTTAAAAGCACGAACATTTATAAAATCGACACATCGATCGCTAAATTTGCACTCTTTTAAACTCGACATTTTCGGAAGAGCGGCAGGCAGCGGCTTACAAGAACGAACATGAAAAACATTGTACATATTTGATAACGTGAAGAGCAGTTTCAAAAGCTGCCTTTGTATCATATTTCTGCACAGAAATAAAAATACCCTATCTGTATTACATTTTCATACACATTTTAAACATAAAAGCACGAACATTTATAAAATTGACACATCGATCGCTAAATTTGCACTCTTTTTAACTTGATATTTTCGCAAGAGCGGCAGGCGGTAGCTTACAAGAACGAACATGAAAAAACATCCTATTTGGTAACGTGAAGGGCAGTTTCAAAAGCTGCCTTTGTATCATATTTCTGTGCAGAAATAAAAATACCTTATATATAATACACATTTTAAACATATAAGCATGAACATTTATAAATCGACACATCCATAGCTAAATTTGCACTTATGTAACTCGATATTTTCGGCATAGAACAATGTCAGAGGCATATATTTTACCCTAATACCTATGTAATAAACTCTCCATAAAATTTGTTAATATCATTTGCATAACCTTTATGGTCTGAATGGCATTTCTACAAATGTATGAACTCGTTAGACATAACGGCGCTAGTGGCGGTGTTGACCGAAAATTGTGCTGTAAAAATACCTTGAAATCCCTTATTTTATTAATGAATATTTTTGACAACAACCGTAAAACAAATTCCCCGCTAAGCGATCGCGTCGTTAACCACTGGCCGCTTGTATATATTTATCCACTATTTTCTGACTGAATGCAGTTCACGGTTCTCTTTGGGGAAAATCCTGAGAAGTCTGAGAGTTGAGAATCGTCCCCAAATAAAGAATCTCCTGAGATGGTACTAACTGGGACTTCTGGAGATTTAGGATTCCCAATTCTTGGGAAAGATGAAGCAGTGTCTGAAAGTCCTTCATGCACTCCCTTCAACAGCGAACGGAGAAGCCATTCATCTAAATAAAGGCTGATGTTGATGCCTACCAAGTGAAGCCATTTGGCAAGAAGAGAAAGAGCTCAAGAATATACCTGAGGTGCCGTGGAAAGACCAAAGCAGAGGGACCAAAAATGGAAGACCTTACCTTGGAAGACGAACCTTAGGTACTTCCTGGACGTTGGATGAACTGGATGTCCAGATAAGCATCTTGCATATTTAGTGATTATCCAATCGCCCGGACGAATAGATGACATGACTAACTAACTCGTTTCCATCTTGAACTTGGTCTTTTCTACAAAGCAATTGAGAGCGCTTATGTCCGGTACCGGTCTCTGGCCCCGATGTTTTGGGAACTACGAACAGTTGATTTATAATCCCTGGGAATGGACCTCAACTACTTCTATGGCCTTCTTCAGAAGGAGGGAGGATACTTCCTTCGAAAGGGCCGAGTATCTTTCTGAGTCTTTTGAGTACATCGTTGATGCAATGGGAGAGACTAAAGGAGGGATCTCCAAGAAAGGGATGCAGTAGCCCTCCTTTAATACCCTGACAATCCATGGCTGCTCCCCTGTGAGCCAACTTCTCCCAGAACTTGAGGAGCCTGGCTCCCACCGGGACACGGACTTCTTGTTCACTTCTTCGGTTGAGACTTGGCGGTGGAGTGCTTCTTGATGGACTTCCAATGGAAGCATGGGTTGGATTGGGGTCTAGGATGAGACTGGGGTCTCTTCACACTAAAGGGGGGCTGTTGGAGCGGAGAGACGAACTTCAAATGAAAGGACGCCGACAAAGAAGGCTTGGAACGTGACAATTGAGTCAGGAGGTCCTGAGTCGACTTCTTCTGCAGTTATCTGCTCTACCATGGCTTGCAGGAAGAGATGGGAGGGGTCCAGAGGCGTGAAAAGCAAAGCTGCCTTCTGTGAGGCCGTAACTCCCTTTGAAGCAAAAGAACACCAAAGGGCCCTCTTCTTCAAAAGTCCGAAGGTGAAGAGCGATGCAAGCTCTGCTGCACCGTTTCGGACGGCCTTATCCGTGCACAAAAGCATGCTAAAATGGTCTGCTGAAACAGTCAACCATCCTTGCGGTGTTCTCGATCTTCTTGGCGAGAGCGCCCACTGTCCAGTCGAGGAAACTGAATACCTCAACCAATTCTGCCAAGAAGAAGACAACTCTGGCTGAGGCGAAGGCTGCACAGTGCAAAGAGTCGATGAGACTAGAGAAGTCCCCCTGGGAGGGGCTTTCTCCAGTGTCATAAGGCCTATAGTACCTCTTGATAAGATGCAAGGAAGGATGAGCGAACATCGCCTTCCCTTGTTCCCTCTTCATCGAGAGCCACTCTTTGACCACTTTCAGAGCTTTCCTGGAGGAGGTGGAAAGGACCATCTTGGGAAGGAGCGTGAGTTCAAGCTGATTCTTCGACATCAGGCATGAGGAGGCAGGAGACACAGGAGCAGGAGTGAAGAAGAAACAAAGTAAAGCCTTGTATGCCATCAACTGAGTTGAACCTTGACCCTCATCTTCCTCGTCCTCCAAAGAAACCAGTGAAAGGTCGTCGGCCGTCTTAGAGAAAACTCCCGCAGGAGGAGCTTTCTTGACATAACTCAGAATCTCTGCTAGCTGGCTCTGCAGTGGTGCAAGAGAGGGAGTCATCTGATTCTGCAACTAAGGTCTGCTGTTGCCGACGGGCTATGTTTCCTGAAGCAGAAGTACAGGTGCAGAAGCAGACATTATGGAAGCAGGAGCAGTCATCACGGAAGCGGGAGTAGGCAGTGTGGGATCGAGAGCAGTCAAAGAGGGAGCAAGATTGTTTCCAGGAGTAGAAGGAGGCAGACCAGAGTCTGTCTTAGGCCTAGGGGAAGAGTCCCTTCTGACAGAAGCCCTACTTTCAGCTCTGGCAGCAACCTTCCTGACCCTGTTCTTTTCTAACCTATTTAAGTGAGATTCCGAAAACTTCCACATACTATCATCACACTCCTTGCACTCATCAGAGGTAAGATTTCTCATACACACCTTTCCTTTACACTTACTGCACCTAGTGTGTGCATCATAGCACAGCTTGGTTGAACTAGTCTTGCAGCCTTCATTACAATAGCGAAGACTGGAAGTACTAGAATCAGTACCAAAAGAGAACAAATAAAGCAGGTAAGGCAACCAAGTTAAATGCAACAGATGAGAAACCAACTAAAGTGGGTACTTCATCGACTTCAGCGAACATGAACTTGGGAGCAAAAACGACGTCTTGTTGGTTGTACAGCATGAATAAGAATGACGCTAGTGGGCTTCTGTTGCTCACGAGTTCCTGTTGTGTGCAAACTTTTTAATCTAGGATGCTGTGCAAGGCTAATCGTTAGCTAAGTAAATACTTGGTAAGTTAATTTTATTAAAATTTCTTTTTGTATAATTAACATACTGTATATATATTTTGGTCCTCTGGGCAGAAGACTTAAGAAAACATTTCTAGAAGAAATAATAAAAGGGAGTTGACAGTAAAGTAGAGAAAATGGCAAAACTCCTGTTTTCTAGGGAGACAAAGCAATGGACTACATTGTAAAGGGAACATGCATTCCACGATGCAGTCTTCCTGGTCCTCAGAATGCCATATTCCAGCCTCTGGTTTAATCTACTCTAGTTATCAGGTTCATTCTTACATAAACTCCGTCATTTACAAAACATGATAGGTCTTAAGAGATAATAAACAATTGCTGGCAATTGATCTGGTCACAGTAATTGCAACTTTGGTTGCTATGGACACCTTTCAAGAAAAAGGAACAGGTTTGGAGGATGGGTGGTGACAAAATACTGGAGTGCACTGAGCCCTAAGATTTATAGCAAGGGTGCAGTAGGACGTTCATAGTGCAAATGAAGTTACTGTGAGATGAAGCATCCACTGACTGGAATATATAAATGAGACCTCAACATTTCTATTTTATTAATAAGTAGTTTACGTAATGCCAATGAGGTGCCATTTTCAACGCATGGGGTCTACAATGAGGTGGTTTAGACATGAGTGAGGAACAGTGAGTCAGAAAAGTAATGGACATGAAAGCAATACAATACAGACCTATGAGCAGGTCTAAAAAATTATGGGAAAGAGGGGCTTAAATAAGGGATTTTGATGAAGGAAAAATCTATTTCTGGGGGAAGACCTGTGTTGCCCGGTGAAAAGGATCCTGCTGCTCACTTTTCTAGTATAAATAGGTTCTAAATATACCAGAGAAAAAAAAGTTAGCATGGTATGCTGAGGTTACTACCCTCGCACGAGCACCCTAAGGGCGTCGGGTATAAAGTACAAGGCGAGTGGAAGCCACTATTCACAGGTCTTCTGCCAATTAGAGGTTTCCTCTCCAAAATCCCTCTCATGGGGAGAGCCGTCGCAGCGGCTACTACCTCTCCATTCGCTACTGCTACTACTACCCGACCCGAGCGCCATCTGCAATCCTGGATTTTTACACACTCTGGCTTGGATTGGTGCCAAGGTGGGGAACTTAATTAGAAGGTGGGTTCACCGGGCGACACAGGTCTTCCCCCAAAAATAGATTTTTCCTTCGTCAAAATCCCTTTTCTGGGTTTGACCTGTATTCGCCGGTGAAAAGTTACCAGAGAATGCCTATCCAAGCCTACTAGATACTAAGTATTCTTATAAAGAAGGAGTTAATGAAACCTGGGGTTCATTTTAGCTTAAATTTACTCACTTACTATTTACAATAGATTCATTTATACTTAAACTTACTTACTTACTACTTACGCTAAGACTTAAATTATGACTTAGAATTAGTAATAGCCTGAAGATATCATATAATTGACAGGGTATTCAAGGTATTCAAGGTAATATCACATTTCCAAAATATGTACAGTCCAGTCCATAAAACAATCCGGGACCAAATATTCTATGTACAAGCTTTGGTGGCAGGATGACACCCAGGGCCCTCTCAACCCAGAGGAGAGAGGTATGGTGGGGAGTACGAGCGAGGCAGGTAGGAAGGAGAGAGGGGCAAGGAGAAGACTGATAGGATTCATTATTCGGGGGAGACTATGCTCCCTGCAGCAATTGCTGGGAATTTAAGAG
Organism: Macrobrachium nipponense; assembly: GCF_015104395.2. Taxonomy (NCBI): domain Eukaryota; kingdom Metazoa; phylum Arthropoda; class Malacostraca; order Decapoda; family Palaemonidae; genus Macrobrachium; species Macrobrachium nipponense. The sequence goes on along the minus strand of NC_087201.1, from coordinate 93,100,480 downwards.
CTTCTAGATTCTTTAAATAGTGGCGCTTAAAAACTACTGGGGATTTCCAACCCGTATACTTCTTCAGGTCCTCAAAATTCATATTTAGAAAATAATTAATAGAGGTAGCCACCGCCCGGATATCATGGACGTGTGGGATTGAATCCGGGTTAGCTTGTTTAAAAGAGTAGAGTATTTGTTGTCTAATACCTTTAAGAGAAATCGTGCCAACTTTTTCTCTAATGAAAAGAGGACCTGACGATGTTGCGGAGGTTCTGGCTAAAAAGGATCTAAGGGTAGTGACAGGGCACAATGATGTGTCCTGTGTCAAAGGGATGACTTTCCATGGAGCCCATCTATTTTGTGGGTCCTCATTCTTAGCCAGGAAGCTCCGGTCTGGGGATAGTAGTACTTCCCCTGACGGCAGGAATTCTATGTGGTCTGGATTTCGTGAGAGAGCTGAGAGTTCAGATATTCTGGCACCTGAAGCCATAGCCATTAAGATAAAGTTTTTCTTAGGAGGGTTATATACGAGCATGATTCATTATTAGTGTCTGAAGCCAATTTAAGTACATCATTCAAGAACCAAGTGACCTTATGTGGGAGGTCAGTTGGTCTTAGGCGTGCACATGCTCTCGGAATGGAGAAATGCATCTGACAAGTTAATACTGAAGCCGACCTGAAAATTTTTCTTCAAAGCTGACTTGATTGTTGTAATAGTACTGGCGGCTAGGCCTTTCTCAAATAGAGTTCTAAAGAACGAAATTGCCAGATTCGTGATCGTTTGTGGGCTCCTGATTCCTTTAGGAATTTGGCCAATTTTTTAACAGCCAAATCATATTGCCTGAGAGTTGAATCTCTTTTATCTGATTCTATAAATACAATGTTACATGGATCGATACTCGCATCCTTTTGGGCTGCAAACTTCATGAAGTCCATAAAGTTAGGGCTTTCAGAATTCTTGAGGAAGCTGACACAGTTTGAGTTTGTACTGTCTGTGTCAGTTCCAGGCTAGGGATCCGTTTGGGTCGGAGCTTCAATTCTAGAAGAAGCGGAAACCAGTTGCTTTTCGGCCAATTGGGAGCCACTAATGCTACTTGTCCTGTGAAAGATCGTAGTTTGTGCATGACCCTCATCAGAAGATTCACCGGAAGGAATAGATAAATCTTTTGCCAGTTGTCCCAATCTATGGTCATCACATCTGTGGCATAGGCTACAGGGTCCAGGTTGGGAGCCACATAGCATGGCAGCTTGTGGTTGGATTCTATGATGAATAAGTCTACTTGAAGGTCTGGGATTTGGTTGTAAATCCACTGGAAGGAGTTCTTGTCCAGGGACCACTCTGATTCTAGTGGAGTAGTCCTGGAAAGTGCGTCCGTGATCACATTCTTGACTCCTGCCAGATGGGTTGCTGACAGGTGCCAATGATTCTCCGCCGCCAAAGCAAACATTGCAATCAGCACGTGATTCAGCTTGCTTGACCTGGAAACTCCTCTGTTTATGAAGTGTACCACCACTAGGCTGTCCGAGACTATCCTCACATGGCTGTTCCTGGCTGGAGTTAGTCGCTTTAAGGTTAGGAAAACTGCCATAGCTTCTAGCACATTGATATGGAACTGGCGGAACGTATCCGACCATATCCCTTGAACCTTCTTGTACTGAGAGTGTCCCCCCAGCCACTCAGTGACGCGTCTGTATGAATTCTCAAAGACGGCGGAGGGAATTGTAATGGTACTGCCTTGGTTAGGTTCCTGTGCTTCGTCCATGGGCGAAGCCTCTTTGCTAGGATGGGTGGAATTACTGAGATCTTGTCTCTGAGATTGATGTTGGCTCTCTTCCTCCAGACTCGATTGATATCCTTCAATCTGGCTCTTAGTAGGGCAAATTGTAGCAAACCGAGGATTCTCTCTTGGGTACGACGAAAGGCCTTTTTGTTCCTGAGGAACTGTTTTGTAGCCACAGCTATCTGCTTGGCCTTCCTGAGTGGAAGGGATAGCTTGTGTTTTATTAGGTCCCACTGGATTCCCAACCATTGAAAGTGGGAAGCCGGCTCCAGCCGTGATTTCTCCTTGTTTATCTGGAATCCCAGAAACTCCAAGAGTTCTATTACTTTGGCTGTCGACTTGCGGAATTCCTCGATGCTGGCTGCCCAAATGAGCCAGTCGTCCAGGTACTAACTTGGTGAATATCTTGGGCGCAATGTTGAGCCTGAACGGCATGACTCTGAATGAGTAAACTTTGTTCCCTAGCCTGAAGCCTAGGTACGGAGAGAAGTTCCTTGCAATCGGAACATGATAGTAAGCGTCTGTAAGATCTATAGAGGTGGTGACGGCCCCACGGGGAAGTAAGTTCCGCACATGCGAGGCTGTCAGCATCTGGAACTTGTCGCAAAGAATGTATGAATTGAGCCTTGACAAGTCCAGAATCACTCTTCTTTTGTCTGAGTCCTTTTTTGAAACAGTAAACAGACGTCCTTGAAATTTTAGTCTCCTTACTTTCTTTATGGCCTTCTTTTGTAGGAGATCTTTGGTATATTCTTCCAGGTCCGCTGTTGGGATCTGGAAGAAGTTCATTGGTGATGGGGGCCCTTTCTTCCATTTCCATCCCAGGCCCTTGGAGATTATACTGTGTGCCCATGGACTGAAGGTCCAATGGTCTCGAAAGAGATATAATCTCCCTCCTACCTGCGGCCCCTCACTGGCTGGCTGCAGGTTTGTACCCTCTGCCTCCTTGGAAACCTCTACCCCTTGAGCCGCTCCGTAGTCGGGAGCTGCCTCTGGCTCTACTGCTACCCGCATGCCTATTGTAGCTACGAAATGATTCCCTAGCTTCATAGGCGGGGTTAAAGGCGGGGGAGGTCATGATGGCTGTGGAGGTTGAGGGTTGCTGGGCCAGCGGAGTCTGTAGCAGAACAAACTGCTGCTGTGGCTGAGCCTTCGATGTTGAGGGCTTCCCAACTTGTGATACTGGGACTGCCTGAACAATTGTCTGAGGTCGAGAGGGCTTATAGGGATTGTACCTCCTCGGCCTCTTCTTTGCCCTAGCTTGATGTCCGGGTGCTTCAAACTTCTGTTTGAAGGGAAGTCCCCACCGGACCTGGAGGCTCTGGTTGGCTCTAGAGGCTTCCCGCAAGACATTTTCTACCTCTACCTGAGGGAACAGGTTCTCTTCCCAGATTGACGCCTTTATCAATCTGTTAGGTTCATGTCTGATGGAAGCCTCCGCCAAGACGTATTTCCTGCAAGTTCGTCTTGCTATTCCAAATTCGTATAGGTCTGACTGGAAAGTCTGTAATAGACTTTTCGTCAGGACCAGGAATACTTGCTCGTCCCGGTAAGTTGTGGCTACCAACTCCGCCGAGGTGAGGAAGTTGATAGACCTTGCTAGTCTCGACCTAGCCTCAAACTCTGTTTTGATCAGGTTCTCCGGAAGTTTAGGCAGCTTCTCGGTGAATAAGGTGGAGGCACAGTCCGCGTCCAGTTTACCTGCCGTAAACGTGGCCGGGGCTTCATTCCAAAATTCCCTACTCGCAGGAAAGAGAAGGGAGGTAGCCTCAGTCTCTTTTAAAGCAGGGAGAGGTTTATCCTACGCTATGGCTTGGAGAGTTAACTCCACCACCTTGTCGATGCAGGGCGATGGGACTCGATCCGGGGTCACAAACATAGTGTATGTGCCCTTGTGAGGCGTTAACCTGGTGTTAACGCACTCCCATTCGGACATGGTGAGTGCCCAGACAGCTTGGGCTTGGTCCCTCGGGAAGATCACCGTCTCCTTTGGGACCTTGTCCACTCTCACTAGTGCGTGCTCCGCTAGTCTGACAAACCCGGGGAAGGGGAACTGGAGACCTTTCAGGAAAAGCTCAAAGTCTTCCAGTGGCCGGGTCCCGCACCCTTCGATGGTTAGCTTCCCATCTACGTATGGGGCATGCATAGCAAGCCACCACGGATTGTTTTTATGGAAGGGTGGAAGTTTGGAAGCATCCGGCACCGCCATAGCCAGCGCCGGGGATCCGAAGTGGAGAAATCCGGTCATCATCTCCTGCAAAGGTTTGATTTGCTCAGCCACCATGTCAGAAACTGACTGGCCGGAGACATCAGATTCGGAGGCGCGTCACAACGACTCGAACCTCTCATCTACTGCTTCCCTAACTCTCGACAATAGAAGGTTAGCGAGCAGTTCATGGTCTACGCCGGACTCCGTCGCCTTGGATTTGGCGGACTTTGATCTCGATCCCTTTGAAGGGAGAGAACCCTTGGCAGCAGGCGACTTGTCATAAGATGACGATGGCCGTGGGGCTGGAGATGACTCAGTCGCCGCTGACGGAGTCGGCTTTGATCCCTTGGGCAGGGATTTCGGTCTCACTGATTTTTCCTTGGGACGAACCGACCGTGAGCTGTCCCAAGTAGGGGCAGACTTGGAGAAGCCCCGGAAAGAAGAGAAGAAGGAGTTGGGCTAAGGAGACTACCTGCCTCACTTACCTCACCACTTACCTGCTCTCCCAGGGTCATTGGTTCTGTATGAATGTTGATGGCAGCCACATCCGCCATCAAATCCTCTTGGTCATCCGGCAGGGGTGCCATCTCCGCCCGGATGGCGTTGATGATTGGAGCCGCCAGACATGGCTGGACAGATGCAGAGGGGGACCCCTTGAACAAAAGGGCTCCCAGGCTGGCATCTAAGATGTAGGGGTGACCTGATGGCGTGTTCCTTCCGTACCCGGAGACCCAGCGCCTCAGGTCCGTCCTCGTGTCCTGGCGGGCCTCCTTGGCCGTCTGTCGGGGAGGAAAGGAGAATTAACCTTCCCGACATAGGAAACCAGTTTGTTAAACAATTTTGTTACACGGTTTATCACAAATTTTCATCATGAAAAATGGGAGGGATTAAGATGCTTACCTGCTCGCTCATGAGAAGCATCACCATCTCATAACAGATGGTGCAAGCCTCCGGGTGCCAGACCATGTAAGGAAGCTGCCCCTCCTCGCCTACGAAGGGGACGGAGCAGTTGGCGTGGGAGCGGCACAACTCGTGCCAATTGGTCTCACCTAGGGAGGCGGAGCACCCCGTCGACTGGTAGCACACCTTCTGTAATAGTAATTATTAATGAGTATCAGCCTCAAGGAGAGCTGGAGCTACTCCAGCGAGGGTATGCAACTTAAACTAGATAAAGTTAAAGTCTTACTCATTAATATATTCAATTCACTGACTAACTTTAATTAATATCTAACCGCCTGCTCTCGATCCTGCTCCTGGGTTCAATGTAGGTCTAATACTTGAGATGCGATATCCGCCAGACTAGGAGGAGGACAGACCTCAACTCTGTATGGCTGGCCGGACCGGAAGGCTACGTATGAACGTAGGCGCCTACAAGATCTCCAAAGATTGAGTACTGAGCTATGGCAGGTTTAATGCAACACTCCGGTGGCGGATGTGAGGGTGAGTCACTCTCCATCGGCACCGCAAGGGTCCGGAGCTGTTCACTGTATGGTCCCTCAAGGCTTAGCTCACTTGAAGTCTCGTTTCTCCTTGTCCTAGCCACTGGCTGTGGAACGGACCGAGGTGGCGGATCAGGGGAAGATAATTCCATATCTGGCGTTGCCTACCTCTACTGAGGGGGTGGGAGCAAGGCTCCTGCCCCAATTCCACGGTTAGAGGAGCCGGAGAAAGAGACAACAGAGCAGCGGAGCAACATATGTACTACCCGAAGCTATGTCCGTCATCCGGCGGGGCCGGGGGACTATACGCTTGGAACTCTAGTACCCATCACCCCCCCACACTCGTCCCCCTCCTTCCAATTATGTGAAACTCAAGCGGCCATTCCTCATTAAGAGTACTAGTACCACGAGTTACAACGGTTCGGCTGGGCCAAGCCTAGTAGTGGGTAGGGGGGGAGGGGGGTGGTCGGTCGTGATTGCCTGGCTACCTGCCCGATCAGAGGTGGCTACCTATTAGCGGTTGTGTAGGCTACCACTACAGTTGGTAGTGTGACTGGGCCTATGGCCCACCGTGGTTGGTATAGCAACCAGTTGGGGTGGCCCTCGATCGAGAGGCATAACCTACTACTAAAGGTTAAACCGAAGGAGGCTAGGCCAAGACGAATGTTAACCAGACCTTTTATGGTACAGTAATACAGTATTGCATAATGAAAATAATGAATATACATACATACTTGATAACGAGGCACTATGGAAGAGTTGCAAGGGGCTTTTATATATTTTTGGGAAAATAACCGAGATCGTTAGCGACTCGGAATGTTAGGCTAAATCTCCTCTAGGATATCGTTATGCGGACATTAGCCCTCAACTAAACTCGAATTTATTCGATTCAGACTGGCCAGGAGGATAGATACCGTAAAATGAAAGAGAGAGGGGGCTCTCTTATCATTGATATCCCCCTTGAAGAGCTTTAACTCTGTCAGGGGAAGAGGCATAAGGTTAACGGTTAAGGACAGTTAGCCTACCTTATTAATCTACTTGGGCTGAACTGATGGGTGGCAACTCTTCCACCTCTTCAGTGAATTAATGAATAGAAATATTTGCATCTATTTATTTTGTAAAGAATAATTCATGCAAAATTACGTTGGGAAGAGAGAAAGAGTTTCTAACTCTCTCTCTCTCTCCTACTAAATAATAGACTGCTCATAGCCTATCAAACATGATAATCTAATATTATATCGAGATTAGCTCGAACGCGCTCTTGAAGCTGGGAAGGGGGGGAAAATACTTTGAACGGCCTCTGTCTAGCCCACAGACTTACCCCAGGGTATGTCATGAGCGCGTTCGGTACTTCTACGACTCAATTTCAAATGGTAACAGGTGAACACATGAATTAGGTACATTTAATACAATATCATCTCTGATTTATTCCTATTTTGGCTAAAACATGAGTACCTAATTCCCACGCGTTCTTGCTCATGCTCACAAAATGGCAGGGACGCCGACTTCCCCGCAACACTTTTTACGGGGCCGAAGGCTATTAAATTTGGGAAGTCCCGCAACCTTATAAGTTACAAAAAATGGAAATTGGGGTACTCAACTTTGGTGCAGGAGTAATTTCCGAAGAAGTCATCTCGAAATACCACTTAAATGCACAGTTTACCAAGAGCAAGAAAAAGCACGTCGTTGGTTCACCAGTTCTAAAACAGGATTGGAGATGGCGCTCGGGTCGGGTCGGGTAGTAGTAGCAGTAGCGAGGGGGAGGTAATAGCCGCTGCGACGGCTCTCCCCATGAGAGGGGTTTTGGAGAGGAAACCTCTAATTGGCAGAAGACCTGTGAATAGTGGCTTCCACTCGCCTTGTACTTTATACCTGACGCCATTAGGGTGCTCGCGCGAGGGTAGTAACCTAAGCATACCATGCTAGCTTTTTTCTCTGGTATATTTAGAACCTATTTATACTAGAAAAGTGAGCAGCAGGATCCTTTTCACCGGCGAACACAGGTCGAACCCGGAAAAATACCATCACAACAGAAGGGAATTTGGGCAAAAAGTACACAAGACAAATATTAAAATCACTATAGCTGATGATAAATGAGAACAGACTGATATCAGATAAAATATAACTCTGATTTATCTACAAAAACCACAGCTTAAGATACAAGGACAAAACTATTCTCAGAGAAGTCAAAAGATGTATTACTTACTATGAACAGAGCTGGTACATTATCCTTCAGGAGATTCAGCAAATTGATAAGAGCTAAGGCACAGTCTGCAGATATGTCTTCCAAGCTCACCACACGTGTTATTACCTCCTCAATAACAGAACTTATCAAGACTCCTGGAAGTTTAAGAGATTTACATTGACTATTGGTTACTACTGATTTATGTCCTTCCACTAATGTTTACTAAGTGAAAGATATATAAGCTATTATACAATATCCTTTTACTTCTGATGAAGTTAACATTAAGGTCAAGAGATTCTATAAAGGGTAAATGCAAAAAGTAAGTGCAAAACCAGGTAAACATTATTTTAATAATATTAAGCACAACTGCACAATGAACAGATAAGTTCAGAACATGAAATAACCTTACTGGTCGAGAATGACCTGGAGCCCCAGAAAATAACAATTTGTCGGAAATTGTATTTTTCCTAACTATACAAACCTGAGGTCCTTTAACAATAGGAAGGTACTTCGCGGCAGCTGAACCGGTCATAAGCTTCGAACAAGGGGGTTCGGTAGTTAAATACTTGTCCCGCAGTTGGCGGTCAGCTCGACTGCGAGGAGAGGAGTCACTTTGCTTTAGGCCCAGGAAACGCAGAGTGAGGGGTGGCATGAGGTGGAACTAAATGTAAAGGACCTCAGGTTTGCATAGTTAGGAAAAATACAATTTCCGACAAATTGTTATTTGTTCCGATATGTATACAAACCCTCGGTCCTTTAACAATAGGAAGACTCACTTCTTGGTGGGTGGAATCTGAGTCTTATGAACAGACTGGTGTTCGTCCTACCTTGGATTCCCTCCCTGGTCGTAAGAGCAGAGGGAGGGTTCCTAGCCTCTGCCCAGCTGATTGGGGTGTGCACAGCAGGATCAGTGGTCAGACTTCTGGACCAGATTTATAAGAGGGAGGCAAGCATACCTCTTATAAATAGCAAAAGGCAAGAACTAGTTCCTACTTCAAGAGCCAAAGTAAAGTTATTGGTTTGTTTCTTGTTGGCTTCCACTCCCCCTCCTTGTCAGGGAGTGGTGGATAAACACTCCTATCCCTACTGAAAGGGATAGAATGGAGCTCGGTTGTGTAGCTTACCTGCATTGGCCTCCTGTTCAGCGTAGTGACGACCGCGGCCCTCTGCTCACAGGTAGAGGAGAAGAACGAAGGAGGAAGAGAAGCCAGTCACACACTCTTTCACTCGTCCATTCATGCAGTCACACAAGGATGCGATGCTGTTCTGTCCGCTTGGGTGCTGGGTAGACTACACAACTTGTTGAGCAGCCACCACGGGTCCCAAGGAAAAAGTGCCCAAGGACCTGTGGGTGATATCCCGAAGGTAGAATGAAGTGAAGGTCGTCTGGTTGGCTTCTCGGACGAAGGGTACAGGTGTCGTCACTGCCAGCTGTCTCGTACGCCCTCCTGATCACCTCACGCAGCCAGAAAGAAAGTTTCTTGGAAATTTCTTTCTTGGTAACCCCGGAGCTAACGAAGAGGCGTCGACACTCAGGCCTGAGGTGCCGAGTTCTCTTCAGATAGCGCCGTAGCACCCTCACAAGTCAAAGCAGTATCTCATCTGCATCTCATTATCGGTGAAGTCCTTCAGGGAGGGGATCGTGAAGGACTCAAACTGGTCGTCAGGGACCGAAGGATTCTGAGTCTTCGTTATGAAGTTCGGGACGAAATCGAGCGTCATGGATCCCAATCCCCTGGAATGCTTGACATCGAAGGAAAGACCATGAAGTTCCCCTACTCTCTTCGCTGATGCCAGGGCCAGCAAGAAGAGGGTCTTGAGGGTCAGATCCCTGCCTGACAACTCTCGGAGTGGCTCGAAGGGTCTGCAAGTCAAACTCCTAAGGACAAGAGTCACATCCCAACCCGGGGGCCTGAGTTCCCTGGGTGGGCAAGACCTCTCGAAGCTCTTCATCAGGAGGGAGATCTCGAAAGAAGAGGAGATGTCCACACCTCGCAGTTTAAGGACTAGGGCCAGGGCGGCTCTGTATTCTTTAACTGCAGAGACGGAGAGGAGCTTCTCTCGGCGAAGGAAGATGAGGAAATCCGCTGCCTATTGAAGACTGGCTCTGAGAGGAGAGACCCCCCCGTCCACGACACTAACCACAGAAGACGGACCACTTCCCCTGGTAGACAGCTGCAGAGGACTATCTGAGGTATCCAGCCATCTCAGTTGCTGCGCTGCGAGAAAAGCCTCTTGCTCGTAAGAGATGGTGGATAACAGCCAGCCGTGAAGACACAGGGACTCGACGGACCGGTGGTACCGTTCTACGTGTGGCTGGCACAGGAGGTAGTGCCAGGGGGGAATCTCTCTCGGCGCTTTGGCATGCAGAGCCAGCAGGTCTGGATACCAAATGGCTTGAGGTCGTTTGGGCGCCACCAGGATCATCCATAGGTTCGCGGTGATCAGCGCCCTGCTGATCACTTTGCGAAATCAGACAGAACGGGGGAAAGGCGTAGACGAAGAGGTTGTCCCACGGATGTTGAAGAGCGTCCTCTGCAGCTGCCCATGGGTCCGGCACAACCGAGTAGAAAACCTGGAGTTTTCTGTTGTGCCTGGTGGCAAATAGATCCACGACTGAACGCCCCCCACAGGTTGAAGAGCCTTTCTGCCACATATGGATGAAGAGACCATTCGGTTCCTATCACCTGATCCCGACGGCTGAGCTTGTCGGCTACCACATTCCTCTTGCCTGGAATGTAGCGGGCCGACAGCTCTACTGAGTGTGCCGCGGCCCACTCGTGCACCTGCAACGTTAACTGGTGCAGCGGGAGGGACACTAGGCCCCCCTGCTTGTTGACGTACGCCACTACTGTGGTGTTGTCACTCATCAACACCACCGAGTGTCCCACCAGACGGTCCCGGAACTCTTGGAGAGCGAGGAACGCTGCCTTGAGCTCCAGGACGTTGATGTGAAGGTGCTTGTCGCAATGGTCCCACACACCTGGAGTCAGCAATTCCTCCAGGTGTGCGCCCCATCCCTCGGTCGATGCGTCCAAGAAGAGCAGCATCTCCGGGGGGAGGAGGAGGAGGAGGAGGAGGAGGAGGAGGAGGAGGATAGGAGGAGGAGGAGGAAGAGAGAGAAGAGAGAGAGAAGAGGCACTCCTCTTACGAGATTTCCGTCGTCCAGCCACCAGGCTAGGTCCTGCCTCACCTCCTCCATGAGGGACACTGGGAAGAAGGGAGGGTCCCTTGCCTGTGACCAACACTCCTTTGGTCTCCACTGAAGAGACCGCAGGTGAAGACACCCGTGAGGGACTAGCTTCTCGAGAGACAACAGGTGACCGATCACGACCTGCCACTGCTGAGCTGTTTGCTCCTGTAGAGACAGGAACTGTCTTGCTGACTCCCTGAACCTGCTGATCCGCGAATCTGCGGGGAAGACTCGCCCTGCTACCGTGTCGATCAGCATGCCCAGGTACTTCATTCTCTGCTTGGGCTCGAGATCTGACTTCTCGTAATTCACTATGATTCCCAGATCGTGGCAGAATTCAAGGAGTCGATCTCTGTCATGCAGCAACTGCGAGCAGGAGCTCGCCAGGACTAACCAATCGTCGAGATACCTCAAGAGACATATCCCTACTGAGTGGGCCCAAACTGACACCAGCGTGAACACTCGCCTGAACACCTGTGGGGCGGTTGAGAGACCGAAACAAAGTGCCCTGGATTGGTACACCGTCCCGTCGAGGATGAAGCAGAGGTACTTCCTGGAGGATTGATGGATGGGTATCTGGAAATACGTGTCTTTCAGATCCACTGAAAGCATGAAGTCGTCCTCCCTGATGGAAGCAGGCACTGAATGTGCTGTTTCCATCGTGAACTGAGTCTGGTGAACGAATCAGTTCAAGGGAGAGCTCTATCACCGGGCGCCAGCCCCCCGAGGACTTCTCCACTAAGAAGAGTCGGCTGTAGAAGCCCGGCGACTGATGCTGTACGATCTCCACAGTACGTTTGCTCAGCATGGCTTCTATTTCCTGCCAAAGCGTCACGTCCTTGGTCGAGCCAGGAACGTAGGTTTGCAGATGGACTGGGTTGGAGGTGAGGTGGCTGAGACTCGAAGGGTAGTAGATATTTCCTCCCGAAGGACGTTTACTATCCAGGTCTCCGCACCATAGCGCTGCCATGTTGCCCAATGGGTCGCTAGGCATCCTCCCACTTCCGGCAGCAGGTGAGGGGGAACGCCGTCCCTATCGTTCCCCTCCTCTCTTCGAACTCCTTACAGCAGAAGTTGAAGGCAGGGTCTTTCCTCTCGGCTTCGACGAGGCGATCGTGTTGGCCGCAGAGGAAGCGCTAGCTAAGCTCTTGGGCTTAGCCGCAGTCGTCCAAGGTTGCCCAGCCACCTTCGAGACTGCCTGGTGGACAAGACGGTCACTGTCGTCAGTGCGCCGCTCTCTGGGGAAGAGAAAGAAGGAACTCTGCACCGGTCCGTTGCGAAGACCCAGAGCCGCCTCACGCCCAGACGCCCTGGTCACTCGGGTGAGAACAGCATCTCTACGCCGAAGAACCAGGTTGGTCCACAGGTTAGCTGTCTGGTGGGCCAGGTAGGCGATGGCCCTAACCCCCGACTGGCACAGTCTCACAAAAGCCGGGTCCCCTTCAGGAGTGATGCTCCCCAAGGAGGCCGCGGCTTTCGACACTGTGAAGGACCACAGGTCAAGCCATGAGACTGCTTGGAATGCTGCCACTGTGGTAGATTCCAAGGCAAGTGCCTCCTGCTGCAAGAACCAAAGGTTCTCCGACAGGAGCTGTGGCAGAGACACCCCCGAAGTTAGCCTAGCTAGCTCCAGGTTAACCTGTTTGGCTGGCAGAGGGTCCTCTGAAGGCACGTAGAAGTGCCTCTGTTGTGGTAGAGGTGGAGGAAGGAGCTTGGTAGACCTACCAGACCGAAGCGAACCCTCCTGTCCGGAGACGAGAGTGTCCACTTGGCTCAGCACGCTGTCAGCCAAGGCCAATCACGGCAGACCCACCGTCGTCCTGGGTTTCTTCTTAGGTCCCCAGAATGAATCCAAGCCCGATGTGGGCTCGGTAGATGGGAGCGGCGATCCTTCTCCGAGGTCGTTGTGCTGACGAATCAGCGCAATTACCTCCATGAACGACCTCTGGATCTCAGGAGCGACTGCATCCTGTGGAGACCGACCGTCAAGCCCGTCCAACAACAATGCCTCCCAAGACCCTCCTTCAACAGGAGGAACCACGACAGACCCCTCCTGGTCTCCCTGCCACTTGTGCATACGATCTGGTTGGTCCGAGGACCGTGCCAGGTTCGTAGGGCGTCGTGGCGGAATCAAGAGGAGTGCGCCCCTCGCGATCACTCCTGATCGCCTCAGTCATCCTGGTGAAGCCCGAGGAAGTTGAAGGGATCGGAGAAGCAGACCTGACGCTTCCACCCCCCCATCCCCCCGCCCACTGGCAGAACCGGTGTGCTGAGGGGGCTCTGCATGAGATTGCCAACCCGCGGTGGCAATTGGGTTGCAGGCCTGGTCGAGCGGCTCCCCCGGGGAGAGCAGCTGGACCAAGAACAGTGGCGACGGTCCTGAGCGTCAGAAGAGCGGCTGCTGGTCCCCCTCTCCGCCCAGTCCTGGTAGGAGCGGCGGTCAGGGGACCTGCATTGTCCACTGTCGCGGTGGGAGCGAGGCCTGTCCTCACGGCGCATCATGCCGCTTGGACCAGCCGAGGCTGGTTCAGGCGACCGAGGGGACCACTTCCTCACCTCAGCCCGCGACCAGTCTGGGACCGTCGCGTCAACCCTGGGTACCAGCGCGTCGCCGCGAGAGCAATCGCTGGTCTGGTGAGAGTCGCCTAAGCAACCCCCGCCATTCTTCCACTTCGTGCCTGGATCCTGGCGCCAAGCGGACTCGGTTGCCTGGGTCTTGGCTGTACAGTCACCCGCAGGTGACTGTACACTCGGTAAATCTCGCGAACGAGAGGCCGAGACGGTACCTGGCGTTGAGGCAGAACCTCTGGCGCCAGGTGAGGAGGTACCGGTGTTAGCCGGCACTCCTCCGGTCCCCGTCTTCTTCTTCCTTGCGGAAGGAGAGACGGGCCCCGTTCCCGAAGGAACAGGAGGACCGACGGAAGTCCCAACTGTCCCACCGGAGTGGGACAGACCCTTAGAAGTCTCAGCGCGAACCTTCTTAGGGGGGGAGGAGGCAACCTTCTTCTTCTTTGGCTGTGGGGCCTTAGAAGTTGAAGGGGAAGCGGCAGCAGACGACGACGACGAAGAAGACGATGAAGACGAAGACGACACCTTCCTCCTCCTCCTCTTCTTCTTTGTCAGCTTCCTCAGCACCACCGTCAGGTCTTCCATCCAGGACGGAGTCGGGGCAGTTGCCGAAGCAACAGGGCCTGACTGCACCTGTCCGGAAGGACCTGGGGTGGGAGCAGCAACATCACGGGCAGGAACGATGGCGGCTGGAACTGGTACCAGGGCTGAAGCGGCAGCATACTCAGGAACAGGAGGCGGGGCAGGAACTGGCAGCATCCTTTGCACAGGAGGCAGGTCTAGAGGAGAGCTCTTGGGACACCGGAAGTCTGGGGCTGTAGCAGGAGCGGCAAACCCAAGTGGCGGCGTCACAGCGGGCATCGAAACCTCCAGCAGCGGTGCCTGCACAGCAGCTGTCGGGTTCACCGTGGCTACGTGCTGAGTGTACACCAGGTGTGGTGGAGCAGCGTAGCCCGGCGTGGACACCATCGTGGTGGTCGGCCCGTGTGTTACCAGCATGGCGCCTCTCGCCAGGTGACTCGGCAGCCCCCTGGACCGTTGGTGTCCCTTGCAGCCCCAGCGAGTACCAGGCCCGTCCAAGATCGTCCCCCGTGGCCAGCAAGTCTGAGGAAAGAAAAGTTGGATGAGTTAGTGAGTGTGTGGGTGGGTGGCGTGAGGTGTGTGTGGGGGGGGGACAGTTCCACCCTGAGCGAACGGAGGACCCCAAGTACAACTGGATGTTGGGGTATCTCGCCCCTGCCCCCTTCCACGCTTGACTGATCGAGAGAGGAGAAGGAGTGAGAAACCTCCCCCGAAGGGGAACGAGCCATACGAGGGAGCTGAGATGGAGGGAGAAAAGAGGAAGACGTGTCCGTGACCAAGGGCGTAGCCGGAGAACCTTCCGACGACTCCTTGGCGGGCTTGCGGGGCTTCTTTCTCCCCCCATAGCACTCCCACTGCTCCTCCGACCAAAAAATACAAGTATCACATGTCTCGGTGCGAGAGCATTCTCGCCCTCTACACCAAGTACAAAAATCATGAGGATCAACCTCTACAGATGATCGGAAGGCCCCACACTTACGGCCCTCCACACCAAGGTACAATCTGTGGCTGATGGGGGGCGAGGGGGTCTCTCCGGCTCTCGTGGTTCCATATCCATAACAATGAAGCACTGTATGAATAAAAAAACACACATGTACTTACTTATATCCTTTGCACTAACACACAGTAAAAGGAAAAGCAAAAAAGTCTTCACGTAGAGAAGCAAACCAAGCATACGACAGAAGCAGGCAGAGAGACGAGCAGTACGTCCATCCACTAGCGCGGCCGAAAGCAAAGTGACTCCTCTCCTCGCAGTCAAGCTGACCGCCAAATGCCAGACAAGTAGTTAACTACCAAACCCCCTTGTTCGCAGCTTACGACCGGTTCAGCTGCCGCTAAGTACCTTCCTATTGTTAAAGGACCGAGGGTTTGTATACGTATCGGAACTAACAAGACTTTCAGCATAAGTATCAATTAGTTTTAAAGAGGGAGAAAGCAATTAGTACCCAACATGTAAGTGGAAGTAAATTTATATAAAGGGAATTACAGTAATAGCTTCTTTCACTTGATCAAACCTAACATTTCTTTAAGTTAAAAGGCAAAGGAATCGAGAGGTAAACTACTTTATTTAGTGCTATTAAGACACACTGACTCCAAACATCTTTGTTTAATGAGATATTCCTAATGTTGACAAATCAGAGATGATGGAACACTTTACTTTGAAGAGCACAAACCTACAGTATAACAAAACCTTCAACATATTTCTGTAAGACCCGGGAGCTGAAGAGGTAAAGTGAACTGCAACTGATGGCTTATATGAAAGTCAGCATCTGACCTCAAAAGCAACATTTTTTCAGTTCCATGACAGACTTTTGTTTGTTTCAGTCATCCAGGAATAAGTAAAATTTTGCAAGATTCGTTTTTACTGGCATCTTAATAACTATGCAAATCTTCTCCAGTCACCATTGCTTCATGGTAACTGGAAATGTTTCCATCAATTCCTCTCTCATATAAATAACTGCAGGATGGTTTTGGTAATAAAGACCGTTCTGAATAGATTCAGCTAAACCATTCCAGGAGGTAAAATTCTTCCTAAACATGGCCACAACTAAATCTATTACAGCATTTCACTAGTAAAAAAAGGTTCATAATTAGCATAAACATTTTTACACAAATGTAATATCAATTTTAAAGGCTCACTGATAAACAAAAAACATCAATTTTACATGACATTATAGTGAAATGCAATAACTATACACATTTACTGTACTTACCCATAGCTTTGGTATAGACAGAACAAGGAAGTACAGTTTGCCAAACACGATGCAGCAGCTGCAATTGGTGAAGGCACTGCCTCATGCCCTGTTCTGCTTTACTGACACCATCTATGTTACAGCCTATTGTGTCTAAGCCTGAAAAAAGAAAAAAAAAAGTCTTTATAGCTTGAGAAAAAACGAACAGTAAAAGTTAATATTGTCACCAGTGAGCTGGGCTGAAGAATCCACCAAAGGCTACGATTTTCTTGTTTTGTTTTCCTGGACCTTTAAATGTGAAGTCTGCCAAAGATGGCCTCCATCACTCCCTATGGAATCATTATTATCAAAACCTCTACTTCTAAGACCTTTGAGAATGTATCTGTGAATTTACCTTCTCATACAGACTAGGATTTTTCAGTCTACTGTGATCATCTGTCAGTGACCCAAAATTGGAGTTTATGGCAGTAATTATCCTTGTTCCCGATGCAAGATAATGGTCATTAGCAGCTTGAAC
The DNA here is from genome assembly GCF_015104395.2 of Macrobrachium nipponense. Taxonomy (NCBI): domain Eukaryota; kingdom Metazoa; phylum Arthropoda; class Malacostraca; order Decapoda; family Palaemonidae; genus Macrobrachium; species Macrobrachium nipponense. Next base: position 93,083,832 of record NC_087201.1, on the reverse strand, counting down.
AGTTTTCTCAGCTTCAGCTATAACCAGGTATAAATTTAACAATATATTTCACGATCGATCTTTGATTACATTAAGATATCTCAGTCCTATTCTACAAATTTATAACAACTACGGTAATAGTGTACTATAGTAGGTAATAGTGTACTATAGTACGATGATTAAAATACAAGCCAAACGGATGTTTTTATCCAACTCGGTTGTACTTATAAAATAAAAAAAGTTGTTTCTCATTCAGTTGTTCATGGCTGTTACACGTTTACGCAACAAGTATAACGTTAAAATCATACTTTCATCATTCTCTTTTGTCGTTTTTGAATTTAAGTAACTAGAAGATGGGATAAAGGTAGGCTATTGTAATTTGCTCTCTCATAAAATTGGATTATCTTAAGACAAATTATCATAACTTGAACATTACAGCTACCTGTACACTGTATAAAACCTTCTTATATCTTTACATACTCAAGACACCCAAAGGATTAAAGCTAGGCTTTTTTCACTTTACAGTATTTATATTACTATTACTATAATGTACTGTACAGTGCTACTGTACAATAAATTCTATAGTACTATACTGCATAAATATAATTTTCCTTATTGCGCCACTGCGAGATTACAGCGCTGTTTGACTGGTCTAGGGTGATGTTATCGGGTCTAGTATTCTAAAAGAAGGTGTGTGGCAGCCGTAGGCTTTAAATTCGCTTAGCATCGAAAATCTCTTAGCGTCGGCGGCCAGGAACGGAACCCCTGCCGCTAACCGAGGGCCGCCTGTAATGCTATTGTATATCCAAAAGTGATGTCAAGTGTTGATGACAGAATCTATTAATTGTGCTATCCTGGACACAGCTTGCAGTTCTAGTGTGTGGTAGTGATTGGTTAAAAGCATAGACACAGTCTTTGTTGGATGAGAATAAATGAGAATAGAAGAGGAAGAACGTGAAAAGAAAGTGAAACAACGTTTAGGTTCGGTGATAGTGATGTGTAAAAGTCAATGATGAAAGTAAAATTTTCAGTGAACATCACAGGTGACAGAGCAAATGTGATAGCAGATGTGGTGAACTGCTCTATCCCCCTTTTATTCAGTAAAAAATCAATGAAGAGAGCACAAATGAAATTGGAATTAGAAAATTATATTACAGAAAAATAATGGAAAAACCTGAAACTGAGGTGCATTTCCTCAGGATACTATTGCCTTCCACGAAGGGATGAGAAAGAAGCCTGGAAGAAAACAGAAGAGACAATGATAACCTTGGGAGATAATGAAAGGGAAAAGTAGATGGGAAAATTATACCAAAACTTGGGCACCCCACATCTAAAAGACTGAATCAATTGTTGAAGGATGCTGGTGTTAAGGAACTGGTTTGGGACCTCCTGTGAAATTCTTGTGTGATAATGGTGGGGAGTTTGACAACAACACTTCTAGAAACGTGTGAGAGCATGACCATTCAAGTGATGCATACAGCAGTATATTCTCCCTTCAGTAATGGCCTGTGTGAGCATTTGTTTGTTTGTTTTTTGTACAGTGCTTTTACATTGCATGGAACCAGTGGTTATTCAGCAATGGGACCAATGGCTTTATGTGACTTCCGAACCACGTCGAGAGTGAACCTCTATCACAAGAAATACATATTTCTAATCCCTCAGTGGATTCCCCGAAAATCGAACTCGCGGCCACCGAGGTGGCAGGCCAAGACCATACCGATCACGCCACTGAGGGGTGCTTGCGTGAGCGTAATCAGGCAGTCAGACGAAATGTTGACAAAAATGATGGCAGAACAACCAGAACTGTCTTTAAAAGTGGCTTTGGCATGGACAGTCAATAGTAAAAATTGTCTCCAAGTAGTAGGGGGTTTTACCCCTTATCAACTAGTGTATGGGCGGAATCCTAACCTACCATGCACCATGAATGATGAGAATTTCCTGCCATGGAAGGTACAACATCTAGTGAAATGGTTGCCAAATATCTCAATGGTTGCCAATCTGCAAGAAACGCCTTTATTGCTATCGAAACTTATGAGAAAATACAACGAACACTAAGACAAATTAAGGACCACCGGTAAAGTTCTAAAGAATGGAGATCAAGTCTATCTTAAGAGGGAAGAGCAGAAAGAACGGAAAAGACCAGCAACAGTCATGAGTCAAGATAACAAAACAGATTCTGAAATATGGTTCAAATATTGTAAGAGCACATGAAACAAACATTCAGGAAATACCATACAGTTTAAAACAAGAAAAACACACCAAAGTTGAGGTCACTTCATCTGAAGATGATTTAAGTCTCGGGTATTCCAAAGATTGGACAGAGAATAATATTCCTGCTGAAAGAGTCTGATGAATGGCAGATAGGAACTGTTCACAGCCGTGCTCAAAAATCTACAGGAAAATATAGTTGAACATAAAGATGGACATATAACAGCCAGTGACTGGAACAGAGATGTAGAAAAATGGGTCCCAGTTTCAGAAGATGAAGCGAAGGAACCCAGTGAAATCGTCATGGCCTGTGAAAACAAAGTCAGGAACTTGATAAAGCAAAACAAGAATGAAAAACCTGGAGGAATTTTGGTGTTTATGAAAAAATTCCTTACTTGGGTCAAAAGGCATTGTCAGTATGGTGGGTGGTAACATAAGGAAAACAGTGATGGAGGAAGAAAATTAAAGCATGGCTAGTTGACAGAGGTTTTGAGGAAAAAGAAGAAATCCAGTCAGATTCTCCCACAATTACCAAGGAAGTGCTGGGGTCCTTTGTTTGTCATATTGTCTTCCAAAAGATGGGAAGTGAATTCAATTGATATTAAGGCTGCATTCATACAGAGTGAACAGTTTTAGGGTGAAGTGTATCTTACTCCACCTATTGAAGCTGGCTGTAATGATAATGCAATATGGAAATAAAAAAGATGAGTATATGGTCATAATGATGCTGCTAGAAAATGGTATCTCACAGTGAAGACTTTCCTGTTGAAGATAGGATGTAATCGGGTGAAAACTGACCTTGCAGAATTCTATTGGTATTATGAAGGAGATTTATATGGTATGTTTTTGTTGCATGTAGAGGATTTCTTGTGGGAAGGAATCAAGAAATTTGAGCATAGTCATTGCTCAAATCAGAAATAATTTTCAGGTTAGGAAGCAAAGTATGCTACATTTAGAAAACATTGGCCTGGATATTGTACAGAATGAGCATGGTGTCCCACTTTATCAAAATGAGTATTGTAAATCTATGGAATCTATCAATGTAAGTGCCCAGAGAGGATTAAATAAGAATATGGAGTGTAATGAAAAAGAATAGGAGAATTTTAGGAATCTAGTAGGCCAACTGGGGTGGTTATGTACTAATTCAAAATGTGACTTACCATACGATGTATTGGAACTTCGCTGTAAAATTAATAACCCTTAACGTAAAAGGTCTGATTGAGGCAAACAAATGTCTAAGAAAAGCCTGTACCTTTGAGAGCTGTATGTACTTCCTAGGACTGGGTGACTGTTCTAAGTATAAGTTGGTTGTGTACAGTGATGCTTCTTTTGCCAATCTCCCTGATGAATTTAGTAGTGCTGGGGGCATTGTGATGTTCTTAGTGGGAGAAAATGGAAATAGTTGCCCTTTATACTGGGAGTCAAAAGAAAATAAGAAGGGTTGTAAAAACCTCTCTGCAGCAGAAACACTAGCAGCTGCTGAGGGCGTGGATATAGCTTACTATCTTGGAAACATGTCCCAAATATTGTATGATGGAAAGAGAAATCTGCCTATGGAACACTATGTGGATAACCATTCACTTTATGAGAATGTGTACTCGGTTAAAAATGTTTCAGAAAAGAGATTGAGAGCTGACATAGCCATTCTCAAAGAATTAGTTCAAAATGGAGAGTTCAAGATATTTTGGGTAGATTCACAAGCACAGTTGGCTGATGTGTTAACAAAAAAGAGTAAATTATTTGAGAATTGCTAAAGTATTTGAGAATGGATCCCTGAAATTTTAAATAGATTTTATAAATAGATAAGTTTTTTCTTTGTCATATAATGCTTGTCACTTTGGACGTAGACATCTTTTGTTTTCTTTCAAACGAGAGGGAATATGTTAACTCTGTTGAGAATATTTGTGTATGACATAGCGCTTTGTGCTCGTCATTTCTTTATGATGTTTGTTTATGCTTATGTTGCGAAGGGGGAGCAAAGGATAATGATGTGGGGCCTGTGGTTGGATCTCCGAAGTAAATACATTCTGGTTTTTTATGTCTGCCTTTGATTTATCCTGCCACACTGGTCTACATGATCAACAACTGGGACAATAACATCAAACAAACAAGTGGCTACATGTTGGCATAACCAACTGATAATTAAAGAAGTAACCATTAACAAAGTTGCCCTGATTATGTGCCTGTAGTATATCTTGTATATATGTATATATTGTCAGTAAAGGGGCGGTGAAAGGATTTTAATTGCTTGATTTGCCAATTAGGCTATTATAACTCTATAATGGGTGTTTGGTTTTAGGTTTTGCTATTTTTATTTCTGAAGACTTCCAATTAGAGAATTATACTTTGTCTATAATGTTTGGTTTATGTTAATTTTCCTGCTGTAAACACAGTACTTAATAAAGTGTAGAATATTTACCTGACATTAAAACATACCAATATGAGTTAAGAGAATGCATAGAAAATATAAGTGTATATTTATATATATATATATATATATATAGTATATATATATATATATATATATATATAGATATATATACTATATAATATATAGATTATAAATATATATATATATATATAATCATGATCTAACAGTTTCTCACTCCCTGATCCTGAAGCTGATGACTAAATGTCTACTCTCTTAATCAATTTGGACTTACTTATTTTTAATAACAAAGTTGCAGTATGCCTTACAAGTATCCCATGAAGTAGGCATTGTAAAGTCATTATAAAAGCTACAGTAAACCAAAATATAAAACAAAGGCACTGTTCTTGAACTCACCACATGATTCTCTAAGGGTATCAATAAGGGCAGTGCGATGGCCTTGCAAAGCCTTCAAGAAAGTGGTAGTTGCCATTTTCCGCAGCTCGTGACCAAGGTCAACTGTTGTTAGGATGCTCTCTCTCAAGTCCTGGGGGAATTTGCTTTTGTACTGATGACCTAAAAGCAAAGCATGATGACCCAAGTACATGCTATTATTGTGGATTACAGCTGCAAAAACAAAGAGAAAACATAAAGAATAAGATAAAATTCAAATACATTAAGGAGCAACATATTAAAATAATTCATTTTACTAAAAATTTCCAATGTCAAAAGCAATTTAATAGCCTCCCCAGAAGTTTCAGCAACAAACATAATAATATGCCTCCCAAGAAGTTTCAACAATAATTATAATTATATGTAACTCAATACTTTATATTAACACAAAATTTTTACACCTTCAAGCACCAAAGGAAGTCTTACAATCATTGGTTTGAAATAATGTTACGAGTGCTATTTTTATACTCTCTTTTCTTCTGTTTGCGTTGCATACCTACAGTTTCCTTATTCTCTCTTCTTCTTCTTCTGGTTCTCTTCGTAGCTACGGGTAATGTTTGGAAGGTTATTTGTTATATGGGCTAACCTTCAATTATCACTTGCGAAGAGTTTCTCTTCTCATAGGAACATTGTAAATTATTCTAATTGGTTTTCCATGTCTCTCAGGTCTTTTTTCATGGTGTGGATACGTTCCACGGATTCTGGGCAAGTTAAACACCACTTAAATAATTTGCTCATTATTAGAATAAAGTTTCACAACACAACACTACACTACACTGGAACAGAGGGAGAAGAGATACAGCCTCCCTGTAAAGGCCTTGTTCTTAACTGATTTTCACTAGGAGTTCAAATGAAGTTTGAACCTAACTGATTCAATTAGCTCCTCCTTAACTACTCTCTAAGACACATCCTACTTCTTCTTGAGTGGCTTTCCTTACTTCCGGTGCCACCTCTAGATTAGTCTGATTGGTTTCGTCTCTTGACGGTAACCACCCACTGAAGGAGTCAAAGTTCAGATATGCTATTGGAGTTAGCATTTTTCTGTTTTGTAAACGGAGTGCCAATGTTAGGTCTGGTTTTTGAAACTGCTATTCGTGCAGTCTGATACTGCAACACATCTACTCCCTTTCTTTTCTACCTTAACTTCTGGTAGATTCTTCATCACTCTACCCTTACTATATATTTTTCTACCAGTGGTTTTTCCTAACTAATTGCCCCTATCTATCTTACAAGACAGACTTGTTGTTTCCTAACAATAAAGTGAATGAAAATGCATTTGTGTGCAGCATGTCATGCTTAAATCCCATGCCACCTGAAGATGTTTCAACACCCAACAACATCACCAACCATCAATAATATCTAGCTTCATCCAAGTATATCTGAGTGCTAGTAACCAAGAATTACGACTGCTGATTTTCAAGTGTGAACAGCACATGGCTGGTTTAACCAAAAACAACAAATTACATTAAGGAGTCAGAAGTTTTTCTTCATTGCTTATAATAAGTAAAAAGGGATACTTCCTCAAATCCCCAACAAAAAACTTTTCATTCAGTAATAAGAAGCAATGTCACCACAGATTGGTACCTCGATGAAGCCAACACTAAAGTGGTTCTGTAAAACTTGAAGAAAGCTCAATTACACATTGCTATGCAAATCTAACCAGCTACAAAGCTTAAATCTGTATCTCACCAAAATTATATAAATCACTGGTTTTTGAAACTGAAGTCACCACTATATGTCACCAGGAGTTAGGCAGGAGTTACAAAGAAAAGCAATTAATATGCAGTGGGGCCCCGGTATTGGCCGATTTCTCTCTGGACCACATCTACCCATTATTTGCGGGGAATCCCTCTATTCGCAAGGTTTTCCGACGATAAATAATCACTAATTAGCATATTTTGATGTTATTTTCATGCCTAAATACATTTTCATGATACAAAAATGATTTACTATTTTTAAAATATTAATATTGATCAATACTATATTAGTAAGTTTAATAAGATTACATTATATCACATAACAATAATAATTCTCTCTCTCTCTCTCTTACAGAGATGTGTTTTTCTATGACAAATAAATGATTTACTAATTTTCAAATATTAATATTAATGTAAAGAGCAATCAATTCACTAAAGAAAATACTACAGTGAATTAGTAAGATTTTAGTTTATAAATTTTAAAAATTATGTAAGAATGAAGGAAATGCCAGTCTTCACGCATCTTTCTTTCAAACTCCAAGTCCAAGCTGAGGTCCAACAGCTGTTAAATTTATCAAGTAATGTGACAGGGAGGGGAAGGTGGGGAGGTGTGTTCTTCTGTCTCTCTCTCTCTCTCTCGCTTTCTCTCCTCTCTCTCTCTCTCTCTCTCTCTCTTTTTACTAAGATGAGAGATTTTTATGGTACATGTATGTATATATGTTTATTAATATTTTCAAATGGCAATAATAATAATAATAATATAATAATAATAATAATAATAATAATTATAATAACAATAATAATAATGTTTACAAGAAACCCACAAACCCGGGTCTATGCCTTAATGGGTCCAGCGAGTGCCCAGACAGGTATAAAAGATCGGTGGTAGATGCCTTCGTCCGCCGCGCCCTTACACACTGTTCCACGTGGAGAGAAACCACCAGGGAGATCGAAAGGTCTACACAAGTTCTCATTAATAATAACTTTTCAAACCGTATGGTCGAACGCCAAACGAGGGACTCCATAAATAAATGGCACCAAGAAAGAACGACCGTAACTAACGACCAAAGTGGAGCTATAAAAATATTTTATAAAAATCCATATGCACCACAAATATTTGGAAGATGAAAAGGCTATAAGGAAAATAATCAGTGAAAATGTCTCCCCACTACAGAAAAGTGATAAAATTAGCCTCATAAATTTATTACAAAAACATGAAACCAGCCAGCTGCTTCTTGAGAAACAACCCGGCGCCCCCAGAAACGTCTTTGAAGAGAAGGAGTGTCATCTACGAATTCACATGCTCGGTGGATGGATGCCACCATTCTTATATCGGGATGACCACTACCAGACTCTCCAAGCGTCTCTCGTGTCATCTTCAAGAAGGGGCCATTTTCATTCACTATAGGGAACAAAAAACATAAACAGGAGACCAGAAAGAGCTGAGCTTATAAAGAACATAGAAGTATTGACCATGCACCGGACCAAAAACGCCTACGTTATCTTGAAGCATTACATATATTAGAGAAAAAACCGACTATCAACACGGTAAAAGAAACAGAGTTTCTTCCCACCATAAAAAAAAACCGACTATCAACACGGTAAAAGAAACAGAGTTTCTTCCCACCATCATAAGAAGAAATGGCGCAAGAAACCAACCGACTACGTATACCGCCACGAGAGAGAGAGGAGAGATCGAGGGGAGAGAGAGAGAGAGAGAAGAGAGAGAGAGAGAGAGAGAGAGAGAGAGAGATCGAGGGGGGAGAGACAGAGAGAGCGAGAGAGAGAAAGAGAAAGAGAGAGAGAGGAGCAAACAGAGAGAGAAAGAGAGAGAGAGAGGAGCAGGCAGAGAGAGAAAGAGAGAGCATGAGAAGGAGCGAACGAGAGAGAGAGAGAGAGAGAGAGAGAGAGGAACTTGCAGAAAGAGAAAGAGCAAGAGAGAGAGAAAGAGCGGAAGAAGTAGAGAGAGAAAGCGGGAGAGAACGAGCGGAAGATATATCAACTGTACAGCCTGCCGCCCAAGAGGTGGGTACCCCAACCAACACCCAACCGACGCTAATAACCCCGTCCAAACTACGTAGGTCTGAACGCCTCAGGGGGCGATTTCGTTACCATCCAACGACCAATTAAAATCCGTTCCCACCGACCCGCCCACCGATTGTACACGACCTTGCATGCTATAAATACTTGTAAAACGTATCTTAATTCACTGTACTGTAAACTCTCATAGATGACTGCCTGTGCGCTGTCGACACGTTAGAGGAATAAACCTAAGACAAATGAAAATCTTTACATGTCCTTAGGAAACTTAATACACCAGCTACATGCTGACGAGAAAAAGATAAGAAGAAGAATTGAGAAGATTCTATATAAATTAAATGCCGTTGAAACAGCAATAATAATAATAATAATAATAATAATAATAATAATAATAATAATAATAACTGTAATTACAAAGATCATATGTGAAAGTATTTTACAGAAATACTATGCTAATCTTTCCATTTCTCTCTCTTTTTTGTATGACATGATTTACAAATTTTCTGATATCAATATTAATGTGAACAGCAAAATAAATTCATTAAAGAAAATACTAAAGTGAATTAGCAAGATTTTAGTTTATAAATAAAAAAAAATTAGCCAAGCTGAGATGGCTGGGGTCCAACAGCTGTCAAATATATCAAGTAATGTGACAAGAGGGAGAGTGTGTTGCCCACACCAGATCAAAGATTAATACAGTAATAGGTTAGTAATTTTAAGTATGTTGGAGGTAGGATGCTATTTAACCCTCTTACGCCGAAGCCCTAAAAATCAAAACCTCTCCCGTATGCCGGGTCCGGTTTAGAGTGAGCGCGGAAGCGGAAAAAATAATTTTTTCAAAAAATCACAGCACACTTAGTTTTGAAGATTAAGAGTTCATTTTTGGCTCCTTTTTTTGTCATTGCCTGAAGTTTAGTATGCAACTATCAGAAATGAAAAATAATATCATTATCATATGTAAATAATGCGATATATGGTAGCGAAAAAAAAAAATCATACATAATTGTATTCAAATCACGCGGTGCAAAAAACGGTCAAAGCTAACGAGTTACTTTTTTTTTCGTTGTATTGTAAACTAAATTGCAATCATTTTGATATATAAATACTTGTAAAAACAATCATAAAGCAACACCGGAAAAATATTATCACCAAATGATGTATGAATTCGTAATGCGTGGACGTAAAACAATGTTTTTTTCAAATTCACACAGTAATTCTAAATTTGTTCTAGAGCACTTCCATTTTTGTGTTCAAAATGAAGAAAAATGATTGAATATTACGATACTGTAAGAGTTTTAGATTAGAATTGCAGATTTTGACCATTTCGGACGAGTTAAAGTTGACCGAATGTCGAAATGTTTAAATATATTTTTTTATATGCACATATTTCGAAGATGGGAAAAGCTACAACCTTCAATTGTTTTTTATTGTATTCTTCATGAATTTGCGCACATTTTGATATAAGAAACTCTATAAAATGGCTAATATGAAAAGGAGCAAATATTAGGATAATGCGATGTACGCATTTCGGAGACTTGCGGCCGCGAATCGGCGCGCGGTGGGAAGTAAATATATTTTTCAAAAATTCACCATAAATCACAATATTGTTCTAGAGACTTCAAATTTGTTTCAAAATTAAGATAAATGACTGAATATTACTAGGCCGTAAGAGTTTTAGCTTACAATTGCGTTTTTCAACTATTTCGGTAGAGTCAAATTTGACCGAACTGTTTTTTTGGTTTTTTTTTTCTATTTATCGTGATTTATATGGAAATATTTCGAAAAAAGAGAAAATAAAAAGCTACAACCTTCAATCATTTTTAGTTGTATTCTACATTAAATTGTAAACAAAACAACGCCTTGATCCGTGAACTCCCAGCTTCCCCCAAGGCGCGTGATTCAAAAGTTTTCAGCTGGTAGGCCTATAAGTATTTTTCCGCGCAATTTTTAAAAAACTTTTTTTGAGTCGACGTATGATACGTCCATTCGGCATATGGGAGACATTTTGACTCGACGTTTAATACGTCCATTCGGCGTAAGAGGGTTAAGGTATACATTTGGTATCTGAACTTTCAAGATAGGAAGTTATAAGCATTTTTAGTGGTGGTTTTAAATATTTGCGGGTTTTAACTATCCCCTGCAAATACAGGGGGAACACTGTGCGTATATGTTACGAATAATGTGGATAATTGCCCAATGTGAATATTAGGCAGAAAATTGCCTAATGTGTACATTAAGCAAGCAGTTTGCATAAAGTTTACTATTTGTTAACATTAGGCCAAACAGATGTTGTTCAATTCTGCAGCTCAATTTTGCCCGATGTGAATACGACTGCCTAATCTAAACATATATTATGGTTTAGTGTACAAATGGAAATTAATCCAACAGATAACCCACAGGAGGTTACAAGAGAATGCAACATGGTTAATGTAGAGACAGTTTAAAGAATTCCAATTTATTTGAATAAATACAAACATAATTAATGCAACATCAGTAAAAGAGAAATAAGTCAATAGCTCTCAGGGTTCAGTTGAGTCCTATCAGAAATTTTTGCATGGTCTGCCTGGGTGACAGCGTGAGTTGCATTTAAATTTTTTTCTTAGGCAGCTGCATCGTCCTGATGTACATTGAGTAATACATTGACACTTTATATATCCTTGCCCACCAGTGGCTCTTGCTGTTGCTGTTCTAATCGATAAGCAGATATCAGGAACATCTTCAGACTTTATCAGGGGCTGTTTGATTGCACCGACAGTGTATAGTCCATCTTGTTCCTTGAGGATGACCACTAACAGATTTTTAGGATCTGTTGGACCATGATCGACATCCGGTACCCTCAGTGTAGCACACTGACCAATGGATAATGGCTTAAGTGACAGACCCAAAGTTTCCAACAACATTCGAACGACACTCCAGTTACAGTGGTTCGTCATTCAATTCACATTAGGCAAACTACCCTTGCCTAATCTGGAAATCATGCATAATGTTGACAATAGGCAAGTAATTTGCCTATTGTCAGCATTGTGCAAACAAATTGCCTAATATGGAGATTAGGCAATTTTTCTGCCTAATGTTCACACATTAGGCAATTATCCACATCATGCGTAACATATATACAAAAAAGTATCAACAGTGCTTGGTAGGTTGATGATGGCAAAACTAAAAAAAATTAATACCTGAAAAAATATTACATGATATGGTTGACAAAAAATTTATTTATAAATTTCAAAAAGACAAACATTCACTATAATAACCAAGAGGAAAATAGAATTGGAAAACACTGGAGAAAAGCTGGAAAATACCCAAATATATATACATAAGACATGACAATATTTGAGTGAAGGAAGAGGATAAGGGACTTTCATTAGTAAACCAGGTTGTTTATAATGGGAATTAACAATAAAAGGCAACATAAAGTAGTAAATAGCCAATGATGAAAAATAGGCAAAACATCCGAGCAAAGATAACAAAAATTATATTAACCCCCATGTATTCTATAGGTAATGCTCACAGTGCTCAAACATTGGCAACATATGCCTATTTGCTAGACTACAAGAAAATCAACAACAAGACTTAGCCTCTATTTTTGCCTAGTTTCAATACCCACCAATAGAACTACCACTGCTTTACTCATACAGAGCAACAGCTGTTACTGGAAGTAATAACCAACACCTAAGGAAGCAGAACAAAATACAAATCAGGAGCTCCTCATTCCATGATGCCTGCATTACAGGACCCATGATGATGACAACATCAAAAGTGCTGTAGCTCTGACTACCACAAATTGGTAGAATACGTAGTGTCAACACACCATATGGGGTGCTGTTCTACCTACTTGAATGGCTGTCTAGGTAAAGATCTTCTTTCTGAAGTTGATAATGATGCTGGTCTTGACTTGTTCACAGATCAAAGGAAATTCCAGTGACACTGAGTAAAATTTTCTTTTCTATCAACAAAACTAAACAATAAAATCTAAAAAAACCTTTTCTCTCCTTCATGTATCTATTTGCTCTACACATTTTGTAGGGAGTTAAAAATGTCCAACACAACGACAATCATTGTCATAACATACATACCGTATATGCCGGCGTATAAGGCGACCCTGTGCATAAGACGACCCCCAATTTATTAAATTGCATAACTCAATCAGCTGATGTAAGTTATTTGGTACATAAATCAAAACAATAAAATTGGAATTTTTGTAGCAAAAATCTTTTAAATTGTTATCTTCAAGATTTTATAATGTTTGGCAAAACTAACCATTACTAAAAAATACTTTTGTATTCCCTTAGGAAAAATATAAGGTAAACAACACGACAAATGCTCAACGCCTGTTACATCACTATCGGAGGAGTAATACCCATTGGAAGTAGATCCCCATGAATGTATTCCTTTACAATTGGAAAGAACCCCAATGTTAACCCCTTCGCCACCGGCCTGCTTTATTGCTGCAAATGCTTGCATACCGCATGAGACCCCCTGTCGACCGCGAGTATCAATCATTACTTGCTCCCACTAAATTTTATGTTATTCATATTTTTCCTTTATATTCTTATGTGAAAACATTGTGTGTACGGATATCAATGAATATTTTTTACCCCATTATCAAAAATTCACAAAAAATATTGTAAGAATATTGGAAAAAAATAGGAATACTTAGTGGAAAAAGTAATTGCAGAAGTAGGAACTGTTTTATAAAAGTAGTAGAAAAAAATAATAGTTAAAAAGTAATAGAAATAAAGTAGCAGAAAAAGTAGTTAAAAGTAGTACAGTAAAAATAGTAAAAAAAAAAAAAAAAAAAAAGTTAGTGGTAATAGCAGTACGTACTAGTTTTCATACTGAAATAGTTATTCCTAGGTTTCATACAGAAACAGCGTATACATCAATGAATGTTTACGGCACTGGTAATAATAATAATAATAATAAAACAGTAATAATAATAATAATAATAATAATAATAATAATAATAAAAGAAACAGCATCTCGTGACCAATACTTATATACATATGGGGCAGTTTTTTTCACCCCCATCATCATAAGCAAGCTGTAAAAAAAACCCATCTCGTCACGAGTAACAGGCCTCCATAGAAGTCCTTTCACCTACGCTTTCCTGTTGAATGAAAGTACTACTCTGCCTGAGCATTCATCCATTCACACAATTTGTCAATTACATAATCACAAAAAAAGGAAAAAAAATGAATCACGTAAGCAGGTGAAATCTGGTGTAAGCAGGAATCCCATTGCCACCCTCCTTGAATCAGAGGGGGCTGGGTCTGGGCGCAAGTCACAAGATGGATCAGTTTATGAACCGCCAGCCTTTATCGACAAACACTCGTCACTGTCAACCTCTATGAAATTATTACTATAATCATCATCTGATAGATTTGGCAGGTACTCAGACCATGACTCGGAAACACTATCATCTGACATGATACTGAAAAAAAAAAAAAAACATATAAAATAATTGCAATCAAAAAAAAGGGAAAAAGGTTTAGAATTCAAATCTATATGGTTTATGGACAAAATCGTAATCATCCTTCTCAGATAATGGCCTGAGGCGCACTGGCATATGTTGGCCAGTACCCCTCCTAATATCCCATATGAAAATGACGTCACGACGTCCATCGGACGCTCATTGGTTGTAATGAATTGTGGGTGGAGCTTCAGCACCTCTCTCGTACACAATACTGTGTCTGGAAACCATCCAAGCTGAAGAAAACGCTTTGCTTTTTGAGGAGGGATGAAAGACGTACACGCGTACGTCCCGGTCTTTTATTACTGTACCATAAAACGACGTACATGTGTACGTCCCAGTGCTGAAGGGGTTAAGCATTACTGAGGAACTATTGATATCACAAAACAATTTAGTTTGATTATAAAGTACTACCAAGGAAATATTGGCCTTCAGTAAACAACAGTGCTCGTAAATCTAACATGACCGGGAACTATGAATTTTGGAGGCAAAGCATGTCTGAAATTGGCAAAAACACACACTTACTTCATTTAATTCACTACGTTTACAAATAAAGTAGTTGCAATTTTTAAACCCAGCTTTGATAAATTAAGAAAGAACTTATCTCTGAATTAAATTCCATTCGGCAACTAAAGACAGTAATGATATCAGTAAAACAAAATCAGATATTTTACAAATGTAAACAAAATCAGAATGCAAATGGCAAATTGCTCTGTTCATAATGATAATATGGGTATTCTCCTACTTACGATATGGTTAGGTTCCGAAAAACCCATCATATGTTGAAAAAATCTTTTCTCGAATACAGTCTAGCCTACACTAGGGTAATCAGTACCATCTTTTACATATAGGGTAGCGTACCCTACACTGCACAGTATACTTATACATATACACCATAGTAATGATTAATTTCAGCTAATTCTCTAGGTTCAAGGCATGTTGGCTCATGATAATTCAGTACTAAGAGAAATTGAGTAACTTAACAAGTTAGCCTAGCGTATACAATGATAGATACCATGGTAAATCGGACTCAGATTCGGACCGATATCGGCATAATTGAGCGATACCTATCAGGCTGCTGATGCCTACATATAATTATGGCATAAAAACACAACGAATATGAATCTTTTCCATGAATCTTTTAAAATTATACATTACTCTATCCTATTATATTGTAGGTATTCTCATATTACAAATTGTATCATAAAATACCAACAAAGCAGTCAATGTTTTGGTTTGGAAATCAGCTGATGGAGAATTCGAGTTTATTTTATCATATTTAACTCAATTTGGAGCGAATTGTTTTGCTTCTAGTTAGCACAGAAGAATATCTAGATACTTTACTTATATGAGACAAGGTCATCTTTTCATTATAAAAGTGTTCATTTTAAGTCAAAATATGAATTTAATACTTCTCATTGGGAACTAAATCATTTTTTTCGTTAACAGATTGCTTTGTAGGCATGTTTATTGTGTAAGGAAAATTACATGATTCCGTTCACTATTTTCACTTTATTTCTTCATAGTACGAGCTTTACAGTTACATTATTTATCTTTCATCGGCGTGAAAACAGCAGTAAACTGCATTCTTTCAAGACCTGAAGTTTTGATTAAAATGATTCTCTCTCAACTTTATCTATGGTTGTGTTTGATCAGATAAGTTTACAGGAGTCTTATCTTTGTTACTGATACACAATAACAGTCATTAGTAGCTCGAAAAGTGTTCTCCACTTCACTTACAACTTTGTTTAAATTTAATCTACAGCAAACAATTACCTAAAAATATATCAGTCCTATTATACATAACGTCATTTATAACATAACTGCTGTAATTGTTTACTCCTATTATACATAACGTCATTTATTACATAACTGCTGTAATTGTTGACTATCATACTATGGCTGAAATACAAGCCAAATGGATGTTGTTTCCCAATTCAGTTGTACTTAGCAAAATGTTTCTCGTTCAGTTGTTCATGGCTGTACACATTTACCAAATGAGTAAAACATTAAAACAAGACTTTCATAATTTTCTTCTGCCGTTTTTTTTTTTTTTTTTTTTTTTTAAACGCTGAAGCGGTATTTTAAAATGAGTAAAACATTAAAACAAGACTTTCATAATTTTCTTCTGCCGTATGCCGGCGGCGTTCACGAGTAGCGCCGAAGCGGAAAAAATGTTTTCTTAAAAAAATCACAGCACGCTGTTTTCAAGATTAACAGTTCATTTTTGGCTCCTTTTTTTTTTTGTCATTGCCTGAAATTTAGTATGCAACCATCAGAAATGAAAAAAATATCATTATCATACATAAATATTGGGATATATGACAGCGCGAAAAAAAATTCATATATAATTGTATACAAATCGCGCTGTGAGCAAAACGGTTAAAGCTAACGAGTTAATTTTTTTCCATTGTGTTGTACACTAAATTGCAATCATTTTGGTATATAACACATTGTAAAATGATCAAGGCAACACAGAGAAAATATTATCACAAAATGATGCATGAATTCGTAACACGCGGACGTGAAAAAAAGCAGCTTTAAAAAATTCACCATAAATCGAAATATTGTGCTAGAGACTTCCCGTTTGTTGCAAAATGAAGGTAATTGATTGAATATTACTAGACTGTAAGTGTTGTAGCTTACAATTACAGTTTTCTACCATTTCGGTCGAGTTAAAGTTGACCGAAGGACAAATTTTTCTATTTATCGTTATTTATATGAAAATATTTCAAAACTGATAAAGCTACAACCAAGGCGGGGTGTTTTTTTGTTGTATTTTACATGAAATTGCGCACATTTTCAAATACAAAACTTTATGTAACGGCTAATTTAAAATGGTGCAATCATTACGACAATCAGACGAAAAAATTTATGATTTTTTCGAAATAGTTACCGCGCGGACGTAAGGAAATTTTTTTTCATAAATTCACCATAAATCGAAATATTGTGCTAGAGACTTCCAATGTGTTGCACAATAAAGGTAAATGATTGAATATTACTAGAATGTAATAGTTTAAGCTTACAATTACGTTTTTTGACCATTTCGGTTGAGTCAAAGTTGACCAAATGTTGAAATTTTGGCACTTATCATTATTTATATAAAAATATTTCAACTGATAAAAGCTACAACCATGGGTTGTTTTTAGTTGTATTCTACATGAAATTGCGCACATTTCCATATATAAAACTTTTATGAACGGCTAATTTAAAATGGTGCAAACATTACGACAATCGGAACAAAAAATTTATGATTTTTTCAGAAGTTACCGAGCGGACGTAAGGAAAAAGTTTTTTTTTAATAAATTCACCATAAATCGAAATATTGTGCTAGACTTCCAATTTATTGAAAATGAAGGTAAATGATTGAATATTACTAAAATAGAAGAGTTTTAACTTACAATTGTGTTTTTCTACCATTTCGGTAGCGTCAAATTTGACCGAAGGTTGAAATTTTGGCACTTATCGTTATTTATATAAAAATATTTCAAAACTGATAAAAGCTACAACCATGAGTTGTTTTCAGTTGTATTCTTCATGAAATTGCACAAATTTTCATATATAATACTCCATGTAACGGCTAATATAAAATGGTGAAAAAATTATGTCAAAGTGACAAAATAATTTCTGAGATGTGTCACTGATGTTTTTTAGTGAGAGAAGAAAGAAATTCGCGCTTGCGCGCCTGGGTAACAATTGTAAACAAAACAACGCCTTGATCCGTGAGCTCCCAGCATCCCCCAAGGCACGTGATTCAAAAGTTTTCGCCTGGTAGGCCTATAAGTATTTATCCGCAAATTTTTAAAAAAACTTTTTTATATCGAAGTACCATACGTCAAATCGGCACCCAACACAATTTATATCGATGTTTAATACGTCCAATTGGCGTTAAAGGGTTAACGTCATTTGTAACATAACTATGGTAATTTTTTACTATCGTACGATGGTTGAAATGCAAGCAAAATGATATTGTTTATTACAATAAAGTTTCATACATACTTAACCTGGCAGATATATACATAGCTAAGACTCCGTCGTCCCCGACAGAAATTCAAATTTCGCGCCACTCGCTACAGTAGGTCAGGTGATCTACCGGCCCTTGCCCTGGAGGCAGGAACTAGGAACCATCCCCGTTTTCTATCATATTTTCTCTCTTCCACCTGTCTCCTGCGGGGAGGCTGGGTGGGCCTTTAATTGTATATATCTGCCAGGTAAGTATGTATGAAACTTTATTGTAACATAACAATATCATTTTCATACAATCAACTTACTGTCAGATATATACATAGCTGATTGGCACCCTTCGGTGGAGGGTAAGAGACAGCTACTATATGGAATAGACAGGTAAACAACATATGTTGTAGGTATAAATAAAACCTTGGTTCCTACCTGATAGGTGGTAGACTTCGTGGGTGTTTGCCCAGTAGTCTGCATCACCTCAAGAAACTTTAGCGAGATATATGATCTATGGCCAGAGTTCTTGTGGGTCTGCCGATGGGGTCTTATCCGCTTACTCGGCAGAGCCTAAAAGGACTTTGTCAATGGGTGCTGATCCACTTATATGACAATACACCTTATGAAGGAGCACACAACCAATCCCGACCACCTGATCCTAACCATATGTTGAACTAAGGATTGTTACGAGTTATCCCCGAACTCGTCACAACAACCGTAACTCAAAACCACTACGCACACATACATAATTTTCCAAAAAAAAAATTATACTCAACCAATTGGATATGACAAGAATTCTCTTACTGAACAACATAGAGGCGGCCGCCCGTGCGAGCCAAATCCTCCATTGTTTCGAAGAGACTCTCGACCATATCCAAAAAGAAGAACAGTATATACATTTGAAGGATTGGTGTCGGCTCCCGTACCCAGAATCGTATCTGCCGATACGATAGGACCTAGAGAAAAACACTTCTCATACGTCACACGTACGTCTTTCAAGTAATGAGATGCAAATACTGAGTTGCATCTCCAGTATGTCGTATCAATGATGTTTTTAAGCGACATATTCTTATAGAACGAGAGAGACGTCGCAACCGCTATTACTTCATGAGCTTTTACTCTCAGTAGTTGTAAACTGCTTGTCAGGACAGACCCCTTATGCGAGCGTCCGTAATGACGTTTCTTACAAAGAACGCCAGAGCATTCTTGGACATCAGTCTTGTGGGGTCTTTGTCTTTTACCGTGCACCAAAGACCTTCTCTAGAGCCTCCCAACTGACGCTTTCTCTGAAGGTAGAACTTCAGAGCTCTAACAGGGCATAGAGACCTCTCTGCTTCTCTGCCTACGAGACTCGACATTCCTTTGACTTCGAATGACTTAGGCCAGGGATTCGTGGGATTCTCGTTTTTCGCTAAAAACAGGGTCTTACAAACGAGCAAATAGCCGAGTCTCCCTTGAATCCTACTTTATCCTGCAGAGCTTGTAATTCACTAATTCTTTTTGCCGTAGCTAAAGATAAAAGGAATAGGCATTTTCTAGTTATGTCTCTAAACGATGCCAGATGAGGAGGTTCGAATCTATCCGAAGACAGATATTTGAGGACTACGTCCAGGTTCCAGTTCGGAGGTACTGTTCCTTAGACTTTGAAGTCTCAAAAGATCTTATGAGATCGTGGAGATCTTTGTTATTTGCCAGATCTAATCCTCTGTTCCTGAATACAGCCGAGAGCATACTTCTGTATCCCTTTATTGTGGATACGGCTAGATGAGATTTTACTCTCAGGAATAGCAAGAAATCAGCAATTTCCGCTATAGAGGTAGAGGAGGAGGACAATTCTTGGCTCTACACCACCTTCTAAATACCTCCCACTTCGACTGGTATACTTTCGTAGTGGAGGTTCTGCGTGCTCGCGATCGCGCTTGCCACTTCGCGAGAAAAAAGCCTCTCGCTCTGACAAGTCTTTCGATAGTCGAAAGGCAGTCAGAGCGAGAGCGGGGAGGTTTTGATGGTACCTCTTGAAGTGTGGTTGTCTGAGAAGATCCGTCCTTCTTGGTAGGGATCTTGGAAAGTCTACGATCCACTCTACACCTCCGTGAACCATTCCTGTGGGCCGGCCAAAAGGGGGCTATTAACGTCATCCTCGTCTCCTTTGACGCCCACAAACTTTTTCATTACTAAACCCCAGGATTTTGAATGGGGGAAAAGCATAAACGTCTACTCGAGACCAGTTTAGCAGGAAGGCGTCTACCCTAATTGCTCTTGGATCTTCCACGACCGAGCAAAACGGGAACTGGAGCTTTTGAAATGAATGTTGCGAAGAGATCCACATGAGGAGTTCCCCACAGAGACCAGAGATCAGACACACTTCCTCGTGTAGAGTCCATTCTGTATGAAGGACCTGGTTCCTCCTGCTGAGCCTGTCCGCCCTCACATTCCTTACTCCCTGTACGAACCTTGTCAGCAGGGAGATGTTCCTGTGAGACGTCCAAAGTAATAGGTCTCGTGAGCTCGTAAAGGAACGAGAGTGCGTCCCTCCCTGTTTCCGAATGTAGCAAGTGCGGTGGTGTTGTCCACGTTTACTTGCACACCTTGTTTGACACCAGAGGTTCTAGGCTCTTCAAGGCCAGAATGTACGGCGAAGAGCTCTTTGCAGTTTATGTGCCAGGACAACCTGTGCTGGTTCCCAGGTGCCTGACACTTCCTCTGAGCCTAATGTGCTCCCCAACCTGTCTCCGACGCGTCGGAGAACAACACTAGGTCTGGGTTCTGTGTTCTTAGAGAGATCCCTTTGTTCTCTTCCAGAGGTAGCAACCACCACTGTAGGTGTGCCTTTATCTCCACTGGAATGGGAAAAACGTCCGACAGTTGTCCGGTTTTTCCAGCTCCAAGACCTCTTGAGGAAGAATTGAAGTGGACGTATATAAAGTCTTCCTAGAGGGGAAGAATTGTTCTAGCGAGGAAAAGCGTCCCCAGAAGGCTCAACCATTCCCTCGCCGACGTTTGTTGCTTCTCTAAGAAGAGAGAGATTATCCGCAAACCTTTTGCGGTTCTCTCTTGCGAAGGAAAAAAACTCGAAAACCCCGAGAATCCATCCGAATCCCCAGATAGACTAGGTCTTGTCTGGGGGTCAGCTGAGACTTCTCGAGGTTCACAAGCAAGCCCAACGCTTTGATCAGAAATCCAGAGTTAACTTTAGGTCCTCCAAGCACTGTCTCTCCGATCTGGCCCTGATGAAGCCAGTCGTCTAGATACATAGAGACATTCACTCCTTTGAGGTGAAGAAATCTCGCCACATTCTTCATCAGGCTTGTGAAGACCTGAGGAGCTGTGGACAGGCCGAAACACAAGGCTCTGAACTGAAAGATCCTTCCCCCGTCATGAAACGGAGGTACTTCTTCGATGAAGGGTGGATCGGGACGTGAAAGTAGGCGTCCTGGAGATCTAGAGACACCATCCAATCTCCTTGTCGTAATGACGCTAGGACTGAAGCAGAAGTCTCCAGGAGGGAACTTCTCCTTCTGAACAAATTTGTTCAGAGAGCTGACGTCCAGTACTGGTCTCCAGCCTCCCGAGGCTTTCGCCACTAGAAAAAAGGCGATTGTAAAAACCAAACCCCGGGGAGTTTTGATGCCAGTACTAGTTCTATCGCTCTCTTGTCCCACATTTGTTCCACCATCGATCGAAGAGTATCCCTCAGCACAGGGTCCTTGTACTTGGCTGATAGTTCCCTTGGTATTGACGTTAGGGGAGGAGTGTTCAGGAAAGGGATACGATATCCCTTCCTTATGATAGTCAATGAAGAGCGTCTGCGTCTATCAGTGTCCAGGCCTCCACGAATCCCAGGAGCCTGGCACCTACTGGTGCTTGGAGGAGAGATGTTTCATTTTCCCTTTTTAAAGGGACGAAAGGCAGACCTACCTCTCTTCCGGAGCCTTCCTTCTTGCGGGAGGTCTGGAGGTCGGACCACCTCGAAAGGGCTGCATTGATGTACTAGGTCCTTTTCTTGTCAGATACAGAAACAGGTTTCTTCTTCCTAGCTGACTGCGTCAGAAGATCCTGAGTCGCCTTCTCAGGTTAAAGAGTGAGCAACGTCCTTCACTAACTGAGAAGGGAACAAAAAGTCAGAAAGAGGCGAATACAGTAGAGCTGCCCTCTGAGCATGCGAGACTGCCTTTGTTAAGAAGGCGCCATACACCGTCCTTTTCTTTAAAAGACCTGCTCCAAATAATGAAGAGATTTCAAAGATCCATCCTGTACCGCTTTGTCAATGCAAGACAAAATGCATAACAGGGCTTCAGGTTCGATTCCTTCCGAATCATGGGCTTTCTTGGACATCACCCCAAGGGACCAATCTAAGAAGTTGAAGACTTCCAATACATGAAAGAGCACCCTTGAGGAGATGATCCAATTCTGAAATACCCCACGTAATTCGTGCTGAATTGAGACTTTGTCGACGTGAAGCGTCAACTAAAGTCGAAAAATCTGCCTCTTGTTGTAGAAGGGAGAGCAATACCCATATTCTCTCCGTCTTATACCATATATGCCTCTTTTCCCAAGCTAATCTTGCTGGAGGCATGCAAAAGGGACGTCTGACCTGACTAAGTCTTTCTTAGACTTCATCATGAGTCTAAGGCGTGTTGTAATGCCCTCTTCATCGAGATGGTGGGTTTCATTTGTAGGAAAAGACGAAGGCTTCTTCGTCTTAGCACTGGAAAAGAGCGAGCGCGGAGAAGGAGGAGCAGCAGGAGTCAACTCGTCTCCATACTCCTCAAGAAGCAGGGTAGTCAAAACCTTATAGTTGGACGACCCTCTCTTCCATGATAATCATCCTCCGAGTTTTCCTCCAAACTCGGGATCTATCTGAGTCTCCGTTCTCCTTTCTGACCTTTCCTCTTCTGGAGGAGACAAATCCTAATAGGAGAGGGGCTAAGGAATGATACTCCTTCCTCTTCCCGCTCTAAAAGACTTGGAAGGCGTCACAAGCTCCGGCTTCTCTTGAACTTTAGAAGACGCCTTGTATGACGCTTCCCGCTTCTCCGAGCGTCCTGGCTGACGTCCTCTTGCTGACGTCTTGATGACGCTTCGCGCCTAGAAGACGCTCCGCTCTCTAAAGGCGTCCTACTTGCGTCATAATATTGGACGGAACGTCACGTCTAAGATCCGCTTTCAATGACGCTTCACTTCTGAAAGACGTACTGCGTTTCTTCTGGCTTTACGAAACTCTCGTAAGCCCCCGTTCTAGCTCTCGAACTCGAAGCTTCTGCAAGACGTTTAGCAGTGTCACGTCTGTCTGACGCTTCTCTTTGAGCAGGTGAGAGAGGACGAGACTTCTTAATTGGAAGCGTCACGTCCTTCCGACGGGCGCCAAAACTCCCACAAGAGATGACAGTTGTTCCTGCACTGCCAAAATTATCTTTCTTGACGCTTCTCCCACGTCTAGTGCATGACGCCTTTCGTCATCACTCGGGGAAGAAGAATGAAAAGGGGTACTTCCTCGAAAGCGTCAGGTGACGCTGACGCCACCTTCGCTTTCTTAATAGCAGACGGAGCGTCATCTGAGAAGCGCTCTGGGCTCGAATCTATGTCAGGCTTCATATGATGCTTCAGCGGTCTCGACAAGTTCGACTCCTTCCACCCTCGTTTAGGTGAGGGAGAGGGAGAGGACGAGAAAACACTCGCGAAAGACGCTTTTTCTATAGCGCCCTTGAGCCGCCTGCCATGAAGCAGAGCTAGCTGAAGGGACGTCTGACCGTTGGGGATTCCCCACGACCTCCTTAAAGCTTTTCGACTTTCCTTATCCTCTGGGCATGGGAGCTTGGAAGAGGTCTAGGCCTGGGAGCGTCGCAGGGACGATCAAACGCCCCCTCCACAACACTGGGAGAACTCACTTCACTGAAATGTTCACTATCACTAGCCTTACCTTCGAGTCAGCCATCTTGGACTTCATGTCTCTAATAGTAGCTTTCAGAATGGCGATTCCGATGCCGAATCCGAAAAAGCACTCTGAGAATGAGATATATAGGAGAATCTACATCAGTAGGATTAGAATTATGTGAAAGGCTCAATAGGCCTTGAACTCACACCTTTCAGCCGTCTAACTCAGCCCTCCCCCTCTAACTTCTTCAAATAAGAAGTCAAAAGTCTTCCACTCTCTGCATTCAATCCCTCGCATTCCTTACAAGTATTAATAGCAGAACACTGAACCCCCCTACATTTACGGCATACAGTGTGAGGATCAACCGAAGCTTTCGGTATCCTCACCCTGCAGCCTACATTCACACATTCTCACACTCACATTAGAATCAGACATACTGAGAAAAATCCAAAAGAGTTATTCCAAAACAGTCCACAGTAGCGAATGCCCCAAAACACGATCCAAATACGTCACCAAAAAGCCGAAAGAAAAAAAAAAACGTTGATCAAAGGTTGAAAAATGAATCTAAGTCAGGAGGTAATAACAACAATGTTGATACCACCGGCGACAGAGAAAATATGATAGAAAACGGGGATGGTTCCTAGTCCTGCCGCCCAGGGCAGGCCGGTAGATCACCTGACCTACTGTAGCGAGTGGCGCGAAATTTGAATTTCTGTCGGGGACGACGGAGTCTTAGCTATGTATATATCTGACAGGTAAGTTGATTGTATGAAAATGAAGTTTATCTGATTGGCTGTTCATAGCAAATCAGCTGTTTCTGGCTGTATGCGTTTTCCAAACAAGTACAGTGTTCCCCCCGTATTCGCGGGGGATGTGTACCAGACACCCACATGAATAGCTAAAACCCCCAAATAGTTAGAATCACCACAAAAATGCTTACAACTGCCTATCTTGAAAGTTCAGATACCAAATGTATACCTTAAATAGCATCCTACTTCAAATATACCTAAAATTACCAACCTATTACTGTATTAATCTTTGAGGTTATATTATTAATATAATTTCAAAGTCATCTTAAACATTTTATCATTAAAAATATATACCTACAGCCAATAACACAGAGAGAGAGAGAAAGACCATTGAATGGCAACATTAGGGAATCGCTATTTTTTTTATTAATCTTATCAATATTTGAATATAAGTTATAAGTTAAATCATTTATTTATATTACAAAACAAATAAACATACGTAAATATGAGAGAGAGAGAGAGAGAGAGAGAGAGAGAGAGAGAGAGAGAGAGAGAGAGAGAGAGAGAGAGAGAGAGAGAGAGAGAATGTTATTGTTTAATCTCATTAAACTTAATATTATTAGAAAACTATTACTATATTATTTTTTTACCATAAAATGTAGTAATGCCCTTGACATAAACTTCCATGCCAAACAGAGGGCGAGAGTTACCACTATGACATGCGTATCTCATGTGACAAGAGAGAGAGAGAGAGAGAGAGAGATTGAGAGAGAGAGAGAGACGAGAGAGAGAGAGAGAGTTATTTCCGATTTGAAAGAATGAAATGGAAAGGTTATTGTAGTTTCTTTAAAATACTATCTCATATGATTTTTGTAACTGCAGTTATAGTATTATTATTATTATTTGAAAATAATAATAAACATATATATATATATATATATATATATATATATATATATATATATATATATATATATATATATATATATATATATACATACATACATACATGTACCACAAAAATCTCTCATCTCAGAAAAGAAAAAGAGAGAGAGAGAGAGAGAGAGAGAGAGAGAGAGAGAGAGAGAGAGAGAGAGAGAGAGAGAGTCCCTCCCCTTCTGTCATATTACTTGATATATTTGAGAGCTGTTGGTCCTCAGTTTGATACCTGGAGTTCAAAAGAAAGATGCATGAAGACTGGGATTTCCTTCATTCTTACATAATTTTTTAACTTATAAAACTAAAATCTTACTAATTCACTTTGGTAATTTCTTTAATGAATTGATATTATTGCTGTTTACATTAATATTGATATTTGAAGATTAGTAAATCATTTATTTATCATACATATCTGGAGAGAGAGAAGAGAGGAGGAGGGAGAAAGAGAGGAGGGAGAAGGTAGATCAAGGAGGACGGGAGGAGAGACTGGATGAGAGAGAGAGAGAGAGAGAGAGAGAGAGAGAGAGAGTTATCCTTTATTTTGAAAGAGTGAAATGGAAAGATTATTGTAGTATTTCTGTAAAATACTACCACATTTGATTTTTGTAATTACAATTATTATTATCATTTGAAAATATTAATAAACATATTTTACACATGTACTGTAAAAATCTCAAATCTCAGAAAAGAGTGAGAGAGAGAGAGAGAGAGAGAACACTCCCTCTCCTCCAGTCACATTACGTGATATATTTGACAGCTGTTGGTCCTCAGTTTGGTACCTGGAGTTCGAAAGAAAGATGTGTGAAAACTGGGATTTCCTTCATTCTTACAAAATTTTTTAATTTATAAACTAAATCTTACTAATTCACTATAGTATTTTCTTTAATGAATTGATTGCTCGTTACATTAATATTAATATTTGAAAATCAGTAAATAATTTATTTATCATACAGAAAACATACATCTCTGTAAGAGAGAGAGAGAGAGAGAGAGAGAGAGAGAGAGAGAGAGAGAGAGAGAGAGAGAGAGAGAGAGAGAGAGAGAGAGAGAGAGAGAGAGAATTATTATTATTATGTGATATCATTTAATCTTATTAAACTTACTAATACAGTAGTATTGATCACTATTAATATTTTAAAACTAGCAAATCATTTTTGTATTTAGTCACGAAAATAACATCAAAATACAAATTTGGGATTATTTATCATCGGAAAAAACCTGCGAATAGGCAAATTCCCCGCAAATAATGGGTAGATAAGGTCCAGAGAGAAATCCACGAATACGGGGAGCCCACTGTATAACATCAGTACCAATACTTTTTGCATTGTCTTTTACTTATTTAAACTTAACTAGAAGATGGGATAGATTAAGAGATGGAGGAAAAGGGGTTAGCCTAACTAAAAAATGGAAAATGGAATAGATAAAGAGGAGGAAAAGAGGTTAGCCTATTGTTAAATCTTGGTCTTGTACATTTAACTCGCATGATAGGTGAGATATGTGATAAAACCATTTTTTGAGGGTGAAAATTTGGGGTTGCATATGCGAGATTGAGGGTTATGCGAGTATATACAGTAATCTAGTTTTGTTGCCCTCTGCGCAAAACCTCACTCCCGATGAACTAGAATCTGACATAATTGAGAAAAAATTAGGCAGCAACTAATCCCCAAAGAGTAATTAAGTTAGGCTAGCTCCTTGAAAAATACACCGAAAACTTTGTACGTCACCAATATTCCATGAACAAGCAAACAATCCTCCAAAAGATGATGAAGAAAGCCTGCAGAGCCACCGATGTTACTCGGGAGCCGGTAGAAATCCAATTGAAGAGGTGTGTTGAATTCATACCAATTTACCAAGGTGGGCGGTAACTAGTTACCTGCACTAATAATGGTGGCGCCACCGAGGAATTTGAAAGTTAGTCTGCTGGGCATAGAATCATACAGCTGAATAATTGCTTGGTAAGACTGAAAAAAACCCACACTTACTGCTACAATCAAGTATTGTGCACGTTTTAAGCCCAACTTTGTTAATTTACAAGAAAAAGTATCTCCGAATTACATCTCTTCTAGCAGCTAATGGCAATAAAGATATCAATAGCACTCAATCAGCAGAGATTTTGAAAATGTAAACAATGTTAAATGCAAATGGCATAGGATGACCATGTTTACATTCTGGAATACGTTAAGTTTTGCAAATAGATAATTTTATCCAGAAAGAGCTTTTTGGTTTTTAGAATTACAGAGAGATCGTACACCTATACCAAAGTGAGAGCTCGCTCATCCTAATGTCTAATTATGGTAATTATCCACGGTAATGCCAGTTGTTTTGTCAGCAATATCAATAGCCGCATTGCTAGTGATTCATTTGAATCACCTACAGTTTTTACCATTATTACATAAGTTTTGTTTACATTGTTAGTAGTTGTGATGCTAGTTAACTATTGACACTTCAGGGGTTAGCCTATCATTGAAAATCTCTGCAGGATTTAAGGTTTGCTTTTTGTACTCGGCATATAAGATGACCCCCCATTTTGGGGGACATATGCTGGCATATACGTTAGTATTTTTCAAAGCCAAGCTTAGTGTAATGTCACAAAAATAGACTATATAATGAAATTACAAATTCACATGGGTTAGAGTAATTTCACTTCAACAGTTCAGACTACTAGTTAGGAGTATGGTTTTGTGTATGGATGACTCTATACTTCACTGGGTGTAACTCAACAAACATTGTTTAAATAGGGGATATAAAGTCATACCTGCTTGTTGAGGTAATGTGGCTAGAGAGTAAGCATGTGCAGTAGGCACCACATGGCAGTATAGGGACAAAATATTTCGCACTGTGTAGAAAAGTCGTCCAGCATGCTGCGGTGAGCTTGTGCATGCTTCTTCCATTGTTTCGTATATCAACTCTACAAGGTCACACATAGAAGCACTGAAAAAAAATTGAACACAATTATGAAAAACAATACTATTAATATAAAATAACTTAATCTGAATTCTGCAAAAGACAAATTTTGTATATACAATTCCTGACTAAATATGTTTTTCATCCTTAATGAAAAATAACAATAAGATGTTTTACATAACCTTGTACTGTTAGCATGCATAAAATAAATTCAGCAGAACACTTTCTCAATAATTACTGTAATGAATATTTGAATAGCATTAATTAGAGCATCTTGCAGGAAAGGAATTAGATCAAGATACAGGCAACCCCGTTATCAGCGGGATCAGTTATCAGGGTATCGGTTTAAAGATGCTTGTCCAATATATTCATGACTGGTATTTACCCTCTGAGGTTTCACAGAGTTGTCTGGTTATCGGCAGCATAGCCTCAGTGCCTTGAGACCCTCATAAAATGACAAATTTTTAAATCAATTTGTATTTCTAATAGCTAAAAAACCTGAGGTTTTAACAATATGATAATACTTCCTGTGCCGTATGAGAGGAGGAGGAAGAAACCTGGACGACCCCTTCGAACGCAGAGAGCCATCCTGGTCTGACACCAAAGCATTCACATGCTGTAAGACAGACTGAGCATGGCCTGAAAGAGGAAGCTCAAAAGAAGACTTAGGGACATGAATGGCACCCAGCAAGGCTTCCAAACACGTAGGTGTGATCGAAGACTGAGCCTAAGCCCTACTTTCAAGATTGCTGAACCCACGAATGAGGTCAACAACTTCCGAAAAGGAAGACAAAAACTCTACTGTCTCCTCCTCCTGCTCCAATAAAGGAGATCGACAACAAGAAGCAGATTTGGCAGACAATTTGCTAGAGGGCCAGGCCTTCTGGATATCAAAGGCAAGGGAGACTCCTCTAACACTTGGAGAACCAGCTACTGAAGGCTGTTGAGTGTCTACCAACAACAACACTAGAGACTGATCCCTGCTTAAACCTCATCAAGATTCGTGCGAAGAACCAGGTATACCACCAGTGAAACGATCATGTACATGTATGTCAGGTGAAGTACGTACACATTCACTTGAGGAACAGCATACACGACTTTGCGACGATACGAGTACACGTCCGTGAGACGTCAATTGAGCCCGGTCCCGAGACATAGAATGTGAATGAAGCGAGCTTCTTGAAGGTGAACGATTCTCAGGGTCAAGACTTCTACCAAGCAAATGAGGAACCCATCCTTGGACCACATCTTTGTTGATTGAAGAATCCTTACATACAGCCTGAACCACTTCTGCTTCTGCAACCTTAGATCTCTTGACTGGAGCCTTTATCATCCTTACAACGACGAACTTGAACCGAGGTAGACGAAGAAGCAATTCCAATCACATCAGCATGTACGCGCAAGCCAGAGGCATGTCCGTGTACAGAAGACGAAGGCTCCACACTCCATACTGTCATGAAAACATCCATGTGGAGAGACACGGCCATGAAGGGAAGACATCGATGGATTACCAGCATGCACAAAGGAGACCTGGCCAAGCAGCGACGACGAGGAAGGCTCCTTTCCACAAGCTCCACTGCCAGAACTACGAATGTTAACCCCAAGATGGAGGACAATCATGAGGGGAAGTAGGTGAAGCACTCCTCTTGGTATGACCACGGACATGCGTGGGAGACACACGGACGTGAGAGGTAGAAGGCAAAACACTCCCTCTGCTCAAATAAGGCAAAATCGCAGTCGTTGACCCTCCAACGTCTGATGCGATGACGACAAGGCAGCGATGGCAGCGAAGGAGAAGAAGAAGCAACTTCCTCCCTACGAGATCTCTTAGCGGCAGGAGGAGGAGAAGAGACCTTCCATTAATGCACAGTTTCCTTCGCAGAGAACGCAGAGAACTTCTCTTCCAAAACAGAGTCCAGCCTCTTGAAGACCACCTGAAACAAAGCTGTGGACGGCTCCGCAAGCTAGGACAATCACGTCATGGAGGTGAGAGGACGAGCGGCTGCTACCACTGACATCATGGAACAAGTGGATGCTGGGAGCGATGTCACAACCTCTTTATGACCAGAGCTAGTCAATGACCTCACTGGCAGAGCTGACCCACAAGGTGGCTGCCCACGAGACCCAGAGTAGTTGAGACCAAGGGGAGGTGGGAGAACACCGGGAGCTTTGGAGGGGGGCACGGGCCTCCATGAAGTGGGACAACAAACCCTCCAAGGAGGGTGAGCCCCGTAGCCCAAGCAATGCCCAGACCGCCAGCATTTTGGGGACTTTGAATATGAAATAAAGGAACACAATGAGGAAGCCTCCTCACCCCGGGGACGAAAACTGGAATCCGAGGGAGAGGGAGCTACATTACACATAACATCAGCCTGTGGCACTTTCGATACTTCCATCGACGAATCAATGGAAGAAAAAGGAAAAAGAAGGACACAGGAGGAATACAGTGGGATCCCTCGTTTAGTTGTAGTTAATAAGGGGACTGGAAACCCCCTGCGATAGGTGTTGAAAAAATTAGCCCAAAGTAAGATTGGCCCCCCCTAGGAATTTCCATACATGTGTGTGGGAACCAGAATGTTTAAAATATATATATTTATACTTTATATATATATTTTACCTAAATCTATTTAATTATAAAACCTTAATATTATACATTCTCTCTCTCTCACATACGATACGTATTATGGTGTTCTACACTCACCAATGACAGTAGTACCTTGAGACTTGACTCCAGTAATGATGACGACAACGATGACGATGACAATGACCTGTGCAGTTCGATGAATGAGATGATGAATGATGATGATGATGGTGTTACTGCACAGGTATAATGAGGCCTTTAAATCAGTTCGGGAAGCGCCTCATCGTCAGATATCAGCACTGGATCGTCAACATTTGCTTATGAGAGAGGCAAAGAAGCTGGTGGTGGCAGAGAAAAGGCTCCCACTCCACTCGTACAAGTTTCAGGTTCACTCGGAGGCTCTCCTGCTGGAGGCACTGATGGTGTAGCTGGGGTTTTCACCTAGGAGAAGAACATGGTGATGGGTAGTTGCTGCTGTAGTTTTTTCTTTTGCAGCAAAATGCCCTTGTACAAGGACATAACCCCTTCAACACAGTTGCTAAACTCAATAGCTCAAACCATATTATCGTCGATGTCTTGTGCAAATCATTGCACTGCCCTTGCCATGTTGCACAATTGTTGCAGGTTCTCCAGGGTAAGGCCACGCTCTTCAATTTCTTCGTCTTGCTCGTCTTTGCTTTCTTCTTCACTTGCAGACTGTCATCTCAAGGAGGTCTTCATCTGTCAGTGGGTCCAAGTGGGCATCGATAAGGCCGTTGATTTCTTCTTCCTTCATGTCGATGAATCCTTCATCCCTGATGATGCGAGCCAACCTCACCGCCTTCTCCACCGTCGAGTGATGAACTTCATCAGGACTGAAGCCTGCAGTTATGCACCACGTTGGGCCATAATTTCTTCCAGCAAGAATTTATGGTCTCAGTTTTCATGTCCATTAATGCTTGCTGGATATTAGTCAAGCATGACGCAATGTCGTAGTTACGCCAGCACTTTTTCAAGGTGAAGCCTTCGTCGTCGTCGTCAACTGCCACGATGAGGCCCTACATCGTAGGATGAGTGTAGAGTGCCTTAACGGCACGAATGACACCTTGATCCATCGGCTGAATTAGAGATGTGGTATTAGGGGGCAGAAACTCAATCTGAACCCCACCATATTGCAGGCCTGTTGCATGACCTCCTGCACAGTCCATCAAGAGAAGGACCTTAAAAGGGAGGCCCTTCTGAGCCAGATACAGCTTCACCTGGGGAGTGAAGCAATGGAGGAACCATTCGAGGGTCAGGGCTTTCATTATCCAGGCCTTAGAGTTATGCATCCAATACATGGAGAGCAGAGCCTTATTTTTGTTTTTTAACGCCTGTGGATTTTTGGCCTTATAAATAAGGCCTGGCTTAAGCATGAAGTCTGCAGCATCGCCATACATGATAAGAGTGACACGGTCCTTGTGGGCCTTGAAGCCTGGCCTCTTCACTTCATCCTTGAAGGGGAACGTATGAGAAGGCATCCTCTTCCAAAAGAGGCCTGTCTCGTCCATGTTAAAAACTTGCTCAGGGAGGTACCCGCCAACTCTGATGAGCTTAGGAAACTCATCCTCCATGTAACGACGAGCAGCATCGGTGTTGGTAGAGGCAGCCCCACCATACAAAGGCACGCTTCTGAGGCCGTATCTCTTTTGAAATTTATTGAACCAGCTTTTGCTGGCTGTAAAGCCTCGTCCTCGAGGAGGCGAATCTCTCGTGGCAGAGCTAGTACTGGCTTGAGGTTTGTTAGGATCACCTCAGCGGCTTCTTCAGCATCTCCTTTGTTGTCGTCATCGGGCAAGGTTTGATCATAGAGAGATTTGGCCTTTGTTTTGATCATATTAAGTGTCCAAACTCATGCTTTTTTTCCTGCAATCAGCAACCCACAAGGCTAATGCAGCTTCCATTTTCACAATTCTCTTATTACATGGAGTTACCACATGTTTCGCTTCTTTATTGAAACTTATTGCAGCAGCTTTGCGGATGTTAGCTTCGTCTTTTTTATGTAGCGCACTGGCGATTCATTCACTCCATAATGGCGTGCCACCGCGGCATAACTGCTGCACTGTTTTAACATATCTAAAAGTTTGACCTTTTCACTGATGGTCATCATCTTCCTCTTCTTTTGGGCTCACTAGAGGAATCTTTCACAGGGGTACGTGCTTAGGAGGCATTGTAAGGGCTTAACGAAAAGTTAATTTTGAACACAACATTAAGGTACGCAAGACAGTTGACAGCGTGAACGAGAGTGGCGAGATACAAGGGAAGCAGTTGGGAGAGGATGCGATGATGCACAGCCAATCAGCTCATGGGATACATCCACTCGTGCCCTCATTCGTCGATCTCACGCCGGGAACCAATCACGTGCCTTGTCTGAGTGCCCGTGGGTATGTACAAAGCCTCTGAGAGAGCTTCTTTCTTTGTCTGACATCCTGGGAAACCGTTTCTCTCACACATCATGATGAAACAACGCTGCTTTCCGCAATATGGCTGCCGATATGGTGGTATTTTTTAATTTTCCTTTTTCGATGAATTGAACATTTTTGAAAAATCAGCAATGCACTGAGGCCGCGAAACTTGAACCGTGAAGTGGCGAGGGATTACTGTACCAGAATTAGCATCAAACAAAGGAAAAGGAACAGCCAAATCATCCCGAAGAGGCGAAGAAAACCCCTCTCAAGAAGGAAGAGTCGAAAATCTACAATGCTCCCTCTTCTTATAAAATAACTTCCACTGAGCCTTAGGCCAGTCACAACATTCTGGGCAAGGATTTATCACAAAACAAAAATTAGCTCTGCACCTACTGCAAGTTGTATGCGGATCCGTAACCAAAGCAGCCAAAAATCTCGAGCACGGGAACCCTTGGACGCCTGGGCACATATGCTGGCAAGGTAACGGAAACTCGGAGGAACCATTACACAAGACCACACACACATAACACACTGAAAAAACAGAACACAGGCAAAACTCAACCAACTTGGAAGGAGAGTAAAGTGTAAGCGTCTACTCTCCAAGGCAGTTAGGAAAAGACTGTACGTCACAAGGTTGCACGCGGTCGCTGACCAGCTTTAACATTAACTCGGGCGCACAGGCCTTGCCAGATCTCACAGATTCCTTGCTTACAATCTCTGATTGTGTTAACCGGTTACCAGCTGCACTTGAAAAATGTCCTATTGTCAAGAAAATAGGTCTGTTCTGCATATGAACAAAGGATATTCTCAACACGCCAGCTGATAACCAGTTAAAACAATCAAAGATTGTAAAGCACGGAATCTGTGAGATTTGGTGACGCCTGCATGTACGAGGTGAAAGCTGGTCACAGGCCGCGCATTGGACCTCGTGACGCTTTAATCTTTCCCTAACCCAGGAGATAATAAAAGATAGAGAGGGGCAGCTAGAGGTGGGCAGTATACATTAAGACCTCAGGAACTTCTCAGGACAAGCGAAACATCCCATGCTGGAGGCTTGAGTTCCATTGGAGAACAGGTCTGCTTGAAACCCCTGAACAACAAGGAGATTTCCCAGGATAAAGAAATGTCTATGCCTCTCAGACATAACACCAAACTCAATGCTGCTCTGTAGCCCCTGATAGCAGAGACTGAAAGGCCTTTCTCATCCCTGAGGAAGACCAAAAATCTCCTATACGCTGAACAGAGGTTTCGAGTAGAGAGAAACCCCGTCGACAACACCAATTGCAGTAGACTGCCCATTTTCCCTGGTAAACTGCTGAAGAGGACTTCCTGAAATAACTGGACATATGTCTCGCTGTTTCCTGAGAAAAACCTCTCCCTCGGTAGAGATTCTTGATAGTCTCCATCCACGAAGAGACAGGGATTCTACTGAATGGTGAAACCTTTCAACATGGGGCTGGCAAAGAAGATGCCACCACAGGGGAACCTCTCTTTGGAACCTCTGACAGAAGGAACAGAAGGTCCGGAAACCATTCTGGTTGCGGCCACAGAGGAGCAACCAAAGTCATCCTGAGATTTTGAGAACTCACTACCCTGTTCAGAACTTGGCAGATCAGGCAAAACAAAACGGAGGGAAGGCATACACCTCGAGCTTGTCCCAAGGGTGTTGGTAGGCGCCCTCTGCCAGAGCTAGAGGATCTAGGACCACCAAACAGTAAACTTCCAGTTTTCTGTTGAAGCGAGTTGAAAAGAGGTCTAACATAGATCTCCCATAACATCACCCTGTGGCACTCCCGATACTTCCATCAACAAAATCAATGGAAGAAAAGGAAGGAGACACAGGAACACCAGAACTAGCATCAGGAGGAGTAATTGAGGGAGAGGGAGAAGCCAAACCATCCAGACAAGGAGAAGGAAACCCTTCTCAAGAAGAAAAGTCAAAACCCTACGATATTCCCTCTTCCTATAAAACACCCTCCACTGCGACTTGGGCCAGGCATGACATTCCGGGCAGGGGTTAGTCACTGTACAAAAATTTACTCTGCACCTACTGTAAGTTGTATGCGGATCCATAGATGACAATGTCAAAAACCTTGAGCACGGAAAACTCTGAATGCCAGGGCCCGAGTTGACAAGGCCGTGAAGACTCGGAGGATGCCATAACAAATACACACACCAAACACACTAAAAGACAGAACACAGGCACAAACAACCAGCTTGTATTATTATTATTATTATTATTAATAGGGGTTAGTTTTTCCAGACCTCTGAGTCTCAAGTACACTCTTCTCGGGGTGGTTCTCAGGGATCAATCCTAGAGAAGGAAGAAAGAACAAGAAAGAAGATGGAGACAAAAAAAAAAAAAAAAAAACCAAAAAAAAAAAAAAAAAATTAGGACTTCTTATCTTGAGAAGGGAAACCCGTCTTATTTAAAAAATTTATGATTTTATTAATTGAAAAATCCCTGCTTTCAGCAAGAATATTTTTCATTTCCGAACTCCGCAGATAAATAGATCTTTGCTGGGTCCAATTTGGGCACTCAACAAGCAAATGCTGTACTGTCATGGGTGTTTGACATCTGTTACATTTCACTGGGTCAGCATGTGGTGTTGACATCAAGTGACCATGTGAGAATCTTGTGTGTCCTATACGTAGCCTTGCTAGGATCACCTCTTTTGATCTTTCCTCCTGTGAGGATGTCCTCCATGCATAGACTTCAATTTTTATATTTTTAAGTTTATTTGTTGTTGGCACCGAGGCCCATTCTTCTTTCCAATCCTGGTAAATCAATGTTTTAACTGATTTTACCCAGTCTGACACTGGGGCATATGAAATTGTTGGAGGGATAGTGCAGGCTAATTTGGCAGCAGAGTCTGCATATTCATTTCCTTTTATTCCCACGTGTGCTGGGATCCAACATATTTCTATTGATATTCCTGATTGGAGGAGTTGATGAATTTTTATTTGAATTTCCTGTACTATTTGGTTTCCTGGTTTATACTGTCTTATTGCATCTATAGCGCTACGCGAGTCACTGAAAATAACAGACACACTTGCTTTTGCCTCAGATATCATATCTAAACCAGCTTGTAAGGAGAGCAAAGTATGTCTACTCTCCAAGATAGTTAAGGAAAGACTGAAGCGTCACAAGGTCCAATGTGCGATCTTTGACCATCTTTCACCTTGTATGCGCAGGCGTTGCCAGATCTCAGATTCCTTGCTCTACAATCTTTTATTGTTTTAACCGGTTACCAGCTGGTGCTTGGAAAATATCCAATTGCTAAGACCGAAGGTTTGTTCCGCATATGAACAAATACAAAACACAACGAATATGCTACATCGTTTCCTTGGATCTATTAAAAAGTTATGCTTTGATTCACTGTATCCAATAATACTGTATGCAGTCTCATATTACTATTGTATTACAAAATACAAAAAAAGCAATCAATGTTTTGGTTTGCAAAAATCAACTGAGGGTGGAGGTAAGTTCATTTCACCATATTCAACTCAATTCACAGCAATTTTCTTGCTTCTAGTTAGCATAAATATAGGTTAAATAATCTGTTAAAACTATTTATATGGGAGAAGGCTATTTTTCATTATATGAAGTGTTTTTAAGTTGAAATATGACTTAAATATGTCTTGTTGTGAACTAGAACCAGCTTTTTTTTTTAATACATGGCGTTTGGAGCCTTTTTTTTTGCAAAAGAATTATGATTCTGTTCGCTATTTTCACCCTATTTCATCATAATATATCAACTTTACATATATATCTTTGATCGGCATAAAAACAACAGTAAAACGTGCTCTTTCATGTCCAGTGTTTTACATTAAAATACTTTTTTCTCCACAATTATATATGGTCGAGTTTCATCCATGTTGTTGATGCACAATATTTATAGTCATTAGCAGTGTGGATATTGTTTTCTCAGCTTCAGCTACAACTGCAACTTAAATTTAGCAGTTCTATATTTCCTTGCCGATATTTTCTCATAACGAATAAAGGTGCAATATAAAAATATATCAAGTCCTATTTTACTTACTTAATGTCATTTGTAACATCACTACGGTAACTTTTTATTATAGTACAATGGCTGAAATGCGAGTAAAACAGTAGTTATCCAATTCAGTTCAGTTGTGCATAGCAAAACAACTTTTTTCATTCAGTTGTTTATGGCTTTAGTGTTTAAGCAACAATTATAACATTACTAACAATAATTTATCATTCCCTTTTACTTTTTTAACAAGAAGATATGATAAATAAAGAGATAGAGGAAAAAAGGTTAGAAAGTACCAAGAAGAGGAAGATGATATCAATGGAGCTGAAAATTGACATTGTTAAGCATTTTGAAAAAGGTGATTTTTTTCTCTCTCCCTCTCTGGGCCAAGCTTTACTTGTAAGTTCTTCGAATCTGACATTAAAAATTTGTCAACTATCGTGCAGACCTTGGTAAAGGATTAGGCAAATGGAATTTCACATTTAAGGATAAAATATCTGGCCGTGACACTATCTAAGGCATCATTAACCAGTCTAGGGCACCACAAGTTGAACTGCGGCACCTATAGACTGTTGAATTTCGGTTATCAGCAATTTTCAGTTACCATCAAGCACCCAGGAACAGAACCAGTTCTGCCAGTAACTGAGGGCTGCCTGTATATTTCAGAAGGCAAATTTACTTCACATACATAATCAAGCAACCTATGGATGGGTAATTGATAAAGACTTTTTGGGGTATTATCACCAAACCACATCCATCATTTTAGTAGGTATGTCTGCCTTAAAACCAAAGGCACTGATTGATCAACTGCCTGAAATGAAGCCTTAATAAAACTCCCAAAAAATCAATTTGCCAAATTTGGTACAACCACACTTGCCAGTATTTTATCTTTTAGAAATTGCAGGCTAGGAAAGCCTCATGGTTATGCCGACAGAATACTGTATGGACTAAATTATGGTGCACACTGCAGTACCTCCCACTTTGGATGATTATCAACATACATCAAAATGCTAAGGCTACATCTAACTAAAAAAGGGCACCAGGCTGACTTTAATACTATCATTTAATATTTGCTGAACTTTAGTGAGAAACGTCTACTGGAAAGTTTCTCAATCTAACTGCTTCATGGATATGTACTTTGAACCTGGAAAATATTTTAAACTGATATACATTAAGAAGAATATTTGGTATAAATGAACACTTACAACACTAGAAATGCCCTTTACTCTATAAACAATTATTCAAAATCTCCACAAACCTGATCTGACAGCGAGGAAGGTTGAAGGTTTTTGCAGATAAGAGGTTTTCGAGTTTCATTGTGCTCTTTATTAATTTGTTGCCGCCTTCATCCTGAAATAAAAAGAAGCCTTCCTTCAACTCTGAATTGGAATGCAAGTGAATAACTTGTGAAAAGTGAGACATAATTTCATTAGCTAAGATGCCATTTCCCATGTGGAGCATGATGAAAAAGGACTGTACATGCCAAATGTCAAAAATATAACTAACAAGAAACATAAAAATTAATATAGTACCTGGTACCATAAATAGCTTTAAAAAAACTTTGATAAACTATCATGTTTAAAAAGAATACTTATTCGTATGCAAGGATTAACATAAAAACTTGAAACTAAACAAAGATGCTCTCCACCTCACTTATCTACAATCTGTAATTAATGACAAACGTGTCCAAACCTGTATGACTAAAGGACCATCAGGCTCCAAAGGTGTGATGCAAACCAAAACATGGACTGGTCTGACCATCAATTCTCTTGCTCTTTCCATGATATGAGCACAAGCTTTATTGCTGAATACTGTGTCAACATTTGCAGCATACTCCATAATAGACATTTCATCAGGCCTATAGAACCCTGTAAAAATAAGAAAATAAAATAATTATACTGAGAAAGCCACGCCACAGGCATAACCTAACAACAGTAGTTAATTGATCGACATTTACAATAAATCAGTACAAACCTTTATCGACCAAAAATTGTTGGAAATCTTTGGCTGCCACTTTTACTTCTTCATACTTATTTAGCTGAGCCTGGCTACAAGGAACTGCTTCAGCAAGGCATTCCTTTATTAAAACTTGGGTGAATTCTTCACTTACCTGAAAAAAAAAAACACATTTTAAATTAATTTGTATTTTTTTCATAGCTAACAAACCTGAGGTCTTAAGGGGACCGTCCGCTATGGCGGATGACATGTCAACTTGAAAAAATAAAAAATCGAGTTATTACTTGTATCTATGCAGAAACATGCCGTGCATGAAGATATAGCGGTTTTTAAATGATGACGTCATCGTAACTGCGTCGTCTGTATGACTGAGTTTGACAGAATCGTTTTTGCATGTTTATTTTTGCATATATATACAGGGATTTTTTCAGATTTTTTTCGAGATTCTCATACACCTGGTAGCAATGAAAGGTTGTGTGAGAGAGGAGAGCTGATCAGAGCGGCTATTTACAGGCGAGAGCCGCGAGACTCAGAGAATGACTCAGTTACGCCACACACGTCAAAGGAGTTATATGCACTTCGTCACTTGCGTTTGGTCACTAGCTATTTACGATGTTTTTATAACATCTTAGTGAACTTATAGCAATGCCGAAGTTACCTAAGATCAAGAAGGCTACTCAGCAACTAAGGCTAGCAAAATTATCGAAGGCCAGGAGTATGCTGAAAGAAAAACACGAAAATTCATTGCTATCACGCCTCATTGCTCATGTCTCGCCGTCAACATCATTGTCTGGTGTCACGCTGAGGGTATTAATACCACTTTTAGGGGTAGGACCAGGATCCTTGATGTAGAAATCAACAATAAAAGTACAAATAGAGTAATTATAATAATGTTGTTTTGACTTTTATAAGAAAAAAGCGAAATTTACATAGCAAATCTTTGGGAGCCCATAACTCAAAAACATACTTATGTGCATGTCGGTAACCATTACTCGGTTATTTATTATCCAATTTAGGAGAAAAAGATATCATTGGAAAGAGGAATAAAAATCCCACAATTCTGTGTGACAGAATTTTGATTGATTTTTTTTTCTCTTTTTTTTAGATTTTTTTGAGTGTTTAGACTAAAAAAAAAAAAAAAAATCATAAAAAAAAATCAAAACAAAAATTCAAAATTCTGTCACACAGAATTGTTCGGTATATAAAGAAGTTTTTATGGTATGATTTTCAATACAATTGATGTCATATTAGCGGAGAAATCTCTACCTATTTTTTTTTTTAAATCATAATTTTTGCTAATAAAACTAAAAGTTTTTGATCAAATGACTTGAAATTTTTATATGATGAAGGTATTATATATATCTAAAACATATATGAAAATTATCTATTTTGCGTAATAAATAAAAAAAATAGACATCATAGCGGACGGTCCTCTTAACATTAAGATAAATCTTCTGGTGCCAGTTACAACCTGTTAAAACCAATACAAAACTGGATATGTACGGGATCTGTGGCATTTGATACATAGCTGAGATGGAACCTAGTCAGAGACCACACTTGAAATACATAATGTATTGTCTTTCTTCCAACCCAGAATAAGACATAAGAGGGGTGGCTAGAGTTAGGCAATCAATGTTAAGATCTCGGGTTTTAAGGTATGAAAAAGACAAATTATTTAAAAATTTGTCATTTGTCCATATGCGGAACAAACCTTCGGTCGTAACATTAGGATAGAATCACAATTGGAGGGAGGTATGAGAATCCTGAACCAACTGGAGGTTCAGCACACTTGATCAATCTTCTTAAAAATGAGGATTCCAAGGAAGAGGACCTAAGACTCTGAGGCGTAAGATATGTGGGTATATACCATCCAGTCCACTGGGTTCAAATACAATGTAACATGTCCAGATTCATTACATATATGGAAGTTAAAGAGAACTAGTATATCTGTTCAAGCAGCAAACCATGTCAGCGACAGGAAATAGGTTTCTGCCCACTCCTCACTCCCCTTGCTGGAGAGAGGAGTAGAAGCTAATGAGAAGCAGATTTGAATGATGTATGGAACATGGTGTTGTAACAGTATGACAGCAACGCTCACCTGCATCATGCCAGTTCCAGGGTATGATGTGTCTATTCTTCAAACCAACCATAGGTATTGAAGAAAGGAAAAAGGGAAAGATAAAGAGACCCGTCATCTCACTCATTCTTTGTTCCACACTATCATCTTAGGCAAGATACAAACTGTCCCACCAGTGCTGAGCTACACAACTTGTTGAGCAAGCCACCACTCTCCCCCACCCCCCCCCACCCCCCCCACCCCCCCCCCCCCCCCCCCCCCCCAAAAAAAGTGTCCATGGAGCTGTGGGCAATATCCTTTAGGTGAAAGAAAGTGAAAGTGGTCTGACAAGGCCAGGAATCAGCATTCAAAACCCTATGAATGGGCAAGTTCTAAAATGCCAGGGAGCAACTTATTCCTCTGAAGTTTTGTCCTTCTGCATGCACAGTATATTGGTGACAGAACTTCACGATGATGACTATCTTGCCTAATCACCTCACATAGCCAAATGAAGTGGTATTCTTCGACACTTCTTTCTTGGCTCAGCTCATACTAACAAAGAATTTACAACATCCAGGTCTTAGAGGAAGAGTCCTTTTAGATAAAAACGCAGCGCTCTGACGAGGCAAAGCAGAAACTCATGAGGGTCACTGTTCACAGACTCCTTAAGGGAAGGAATGGAAAATCAGGCAAATCTGACATCTTGAACCAAGGGAGTTTGCATCTTAGCCACAAAGAGATAAGGACCCCGCCAATTGGTGGTACCTCTCTACATGAGGCCACAGAAAAGGTTGTGCTAAGGGACACTGGTGAGAGAAGTGATAGAAGATCCGCGAACCACTCTGCTTGGGGTCATAAAGGAGCACTATGGCCATCCTGAGAATTTTGGAACCCATCACTCAGTTCAGAACATGATGGATTATGCAGCAAGGAGGAAAGGCATAAACTTCCAGGTTGTCCCAAGTATGCTGAAGGGCGTCTTCCGCCACAGCAAATGGATCTGGGACCACTAAACAGTAGACCTCTAGCTTTCTGTTGAACCATGTATAGAAAAGATTAACAAGGGTCTTCCCAAAGTACACAGAGAAGTCATCGCACTGCCAATGAAATGCGCGTTGCCAACAGAGGAGACATCCTATGAGAAAATCCCCTACGATGACATAGGTTCAGTATGCTACTTAACAAAGATGTCCTATGATGATGGGACAAAAACCTACCCCATTTTTCCTGACTAAGGAACCACCATGGTGCTGTTCCTGAGCACCATAACGTAAAGCTTAAAGATGGATCTTAATTCCTGTAGAGACAAGAAGAACTAGGATATTGAGGCACAGAACCAGTCTGGTTATACTTGGATATATAAGGCTAAGCTAAGTTAGGGATTGTACCAACCTAACCTAACTCAATCCCAAACTCTTGAAGAAGAGAAAGCCATCCTCTTGTAGAAGTCATGAACTACAGAAAAGTTAAGTATATCTTAGTTTTACCAGACCACTGAGCTGATCAACAGCTCTCCTAGGGCTGGCCCGAAGGATTATATATTTTTACATGGCTAGGAACCAATTGGTCACCTAGCAACGGGACCTACAGCTTATTGTACGAACCAAACCACCCTATATCAAGAAATGAATTTCTATCACCAGAAATAAATTCCTCTGATTCCGCGTTGGCCAAGCCGGAAATCGAACTTCGGACCACTGGATTGGCAGCCGAGTGCGAAAACCACTCGTCCAGCGAGGATCTTCATGAACAAAAGAACATACTCCAGGATACTGAAGGGCATCTTTGATAAAAATAGGTTCGAACTAGCTAGGCTAGGCTAAGTAAGTTGCCAAACCTTATCCCATTAAGCTCCTGAAAAACAGGAGATAAGAGATACTTCCTTACCTACCTTTAGCCAAGAAAATCCAGAGGTGTTCTCAAAGCCTTTCTTGGTCTAGAC
The DNA here is from genome assembly GCF_015104395.2 of Macrobrachium nipponense. Taxonomy (NCBI): domain Eukaryota; kingdom Metazoa; phylum Arthropoda; class Malacostraca; order Decapoda; family Palaemonidae; genus Macrobrachium; species Macrobrachium nipponense. The sequence goes on along the minus strand of NC_087201.1, from coordinate 93,040,234 downwards.
TCTAGTCCCTAACCAGACCCCCGGCGCCAAAACCAAACACATGAGACAAGCATTCTCCACTCTTGGATTTCCAAAGAAACAAAAGAACTCGGATGAGCTACTGAGTCACATACAGGACGAACGTCTGTTGCTCCCTCTACCCGAGTGTCTGTAGAAACAAGAATAGAGGAGATACTAGTTCAGGGAATATTCCTGGAACCAGTCTCAGTGAAACAGGTTATCTCTTTAACTTGCCATATCTGAGGAAACTGTGCACCTGGTGCTCTGTGTTGCAGGGTCTTGGAGATAAAAAATCATGGGCTTAGGACAAAACCCGGCTTGGGAGGAGGAGAGCAAAATCGAATGTTCGCTCTCGAAGGCAGTTGAAGACAGACTGAATACGTCACGAGGTTCAAGCGTGGTCTCTGACTCACCTCCATCTCAGGTACATATTGGATGTCAGATGCCACAGATCCCTTACATATACTATTTTCTGGGCTCAGTTCGTGTCGTTGCATGAAATAATCCTTTAGTTCATTATTTCTAAGGTAAATGAGCTAACAAATACCAGAGAAAATTAAACAAAAAGATGTCAGTATAACTGACTCGCTCACCCAAAGTAAAAGAAGGGTGTCGGTATGGTAACTGGGGCGAGTGAGACCACTACCACGAACTTCTTGCCATTTAGAATTCTCCCACACCAAAATCCCCAACTGAGAGAGCTGACCCATAGGTCGAGGCGGCAACTACTACCACTACACCCCACGCCACGCCGACTGCCGCGCCTCTGGTGTTCATCCTTTCAGTTAGCGGACTAGCAGCCACACGTGTTTTGCTTTTGCTCTGTGCTTTTTTGGATTATCTCTCTTTATTCGTCGAGATGGAACGTGCAGCTATTGCAGCAGCTAAGTTAAGTGCCCTGAAAAGGTTTGGGTTTAGTTTTTTCCAGCTGTGAACTTGTTTTACCGTTTTTTAGGTGCGAATACAGGTTACCGGTCTGGCGCATGGCGTTTCCTCGCCTCGTGTTCGGTTTGGTTCGAGGTCTCCCATACCTTGTAACCTTCCCTTTCACTTATTCACGTGTTACTCTAGTCCTTTTTTACTTAATTATATTATTGCTTTTACTATTTACATCGTGGAGGGGATTTAGCCTACCCCTGGTGTTAGTTCATGCATGCATGTCTCTCTAACTAGCGTAGGCATCTGAGTGTTTTCCTTTGTCCAGACCCTGGCTATTGCTCTCCTTACCGGCTTAGGCTAGCTCTGAGTGGTAGACTTTCTTCCGAGTCAGTCGTTCACTCCTGGACTTCCTTTCTCTTTCACTCATTGTTTTTTCCCCTATTTTTATTATTATTACCGTTATTATTTTTCAATGTAATAGTTTTTACTTGATTTGGTTAGCTTAGGGCGTCCAGCTTCATTAGCCTGGGTCTCTAGTGGTCCTATTTACTTGGTCCACTATAGCTTCTGTTACTAGCAGTTTTGTTGCATCATCTCTTTATCAGTTTTGTTGCATCCTTATGCAGTTTTGCTGCACCATCCTGGTCAGTTGTGTTGTGTTATCGTACCTTGGTCCACTCTCGATCGCGGTACTGCTGGACGCCCGTCCCCAGTCGCTTTTTTTTTTTTTTCCCCCCGTCCTTCATTACCTCTCTCGCCATAGAGTAGAAGGGAGGGAGGATCTGTCCTTGCTCGCTCCACCCGGGCCCGGCTCCCTCTCTCCCCCCGCGGAGGGAGTAGGGGAGCCTGGACAGACCATTAGGCTGGGAGTGACCTTGTTCTCCCTTGCGCTCAGGGGTGCTCCGGTGTGGCGGGGGTTGGGGGGTTGGCCTCCCCCCTCTCCGGTTCCGCCGGCGCTCCCCGGAGTACACGGGATCTGATTTCTTCCCTCCTCGTTTTACCCCCCCCATGGCGGACGGACCTCTGGTTCTTCTACCCCGGCGTCCCATCGGTTATGGGGAGGGTGGTAGGCTCCGCCAACCACCGGAGCAGATATGATTTCAGTAGGTCCTTTAGCTATCCGTTGTTCCATCGTCTCCGGCGTTTACCCCTAGGGGCACTCTTCCGGTAGCGTTGGACAGCTCCGCGCTTCGGAGTCGTTCTCCGATATATCATTCTCGCTATGCTTAAGTTTAGTTTAAGTGATTTAGCTTAAGCTTGGGTTCCCTCCCCTGTCCTCCGTTGGAAATTTCTTTATAGTTATATGTTATATACCTATTTATATATTTACCTCTGGTTTATGAAATTTCCTCCTCCGGTGTACACCGGAGTTGTTGTGTCACCTGTTTAACCCCAAAAGGTTTCTCAGGGGAGGGATTATGCCCGATTTTTCATCAAACTCCAGCATGCGGCAAAGTACCAGAGTAGTCTTGTGAGTGTAATCTTGATACTCATGTATCTTTCCACTTACAGGCTACCAACTGCCAGCATCCCGGCTGTAACGCCGTACTGCAAGACCCCTGCGGGCACGAGGTCTGAAGGACCCATGCTCCCTGCTCCACCAGCCATGGTAATCTGCACGTCTGGTTTCACGAAGCTTGCTCCATCTGTTATGAGCTTGTGACCCAGTTTTTGGAAGGGGTAAGTACTTTTCGTTATCAGCACGTTCATGCAATATGAGTTCTGATATATTGTTAAGCTTAAGCTCATCTTAGTCTAGTGGTTAAGGTTCACCTTTAGACTTAAGTGTTAATAATAGCCCTCTCTTTCAGGCTGCCTCAGTCAAGGAGGCGGCTCTCGCGACCCTGAAAGCCTGGGTCGGCGGATTCGGGAAAAACGCCGCTAAAGGACAGCCCTACATCTTAGAGAAGAGGATGGCTGTTCTGTTATTCCCCGGAGGCAAGTCGACGGGGTACGTCGACCCTGCTGCGGCGGCTCCGACGATCGCTTCGATCCAGCAACAGGTGGAGCAATGCCTTAAGGAAGGACCAGGCCAGGACATCGCGGCGGAGGTCGCCACTCTGGATATAAATGTAGAGCCTATGGCGGTAGGTGCAGAGGATTTGTTGGTTGAGGTAGGTACGTTGGACACTCAAGGGCTTCCCTTGGGTGCTTCTGGATCTTTATCTCCTGTCCCTTCTTCTTCTTCCTTTCAGGGCTTTACGGGCGCTGAGCTCCCGTATAGTGCACCCGCTGCTTTCTGTGGTCCCCAAGGTGAACGTCACAGAGAGCACCAAAATAACCCTAAGAAGACGTCCGTCCAAAAAGACTTCTCGTCTTCTTCGGCTCATAAGTCTCCGGCTTCTTACCCCGGAGCTGAGAAAGTGAAAGCTTCTTCTTCTTCAGCTTCACTTCCAAAAGGGTCGAGGAGCAAGTCCTCCAGGGAGAGATCCCGCACTCCGGCGGAGTCAGTGGTTTCCCCTTCTTCTACTGCAGTCCTCTCGGGTGACATCGTCAGGTTACGAGTAGCTTTGACCCTGCTGTATTTTCCGCTGGAATGATGCAGCAGGCGGGAGACTTGGTAGGTTCCTTGAGGTCAAGCATGGAACAAATGTTCACCCAGCTTTCGGACAGAATGTCCACTCAAGAGAACCTCCTTTCTGGTTTTAATCAAGCTCCTCAAGCTACTCCTCCGGCAGCTAGTGCCGGTCTTCTTCAACTCCCGGCATTCTCCATGAGTAACCCTTGGAGAGTAGCGGCTTTCGCCCCTTTCAAGGATGGCTTATCTCCATCCCGGAGGTGCGGAACTCGAAGGATTGAGGACTTCGAGTTCCACCCCGCAAAACTACAGCCTCCTTTCATGGGATATGCCAGGCTGACGGAGGCAGCACTAAATAGGGAGGACAAGATCCCGAAAGAGACAGTTCTCTATAGCAGGGATCATGCACAGAGGGAATGGCTTCACTGCTTAGAAGACTGGGATTGTATCAATACCAGGCTTCAAGCTTTCAAGAGCCCGTTCACAATCTTCACGACGGAAGAGGAAGCGCCACTTCCCTTCCTGACGAAGATTGCTGATGTCACCATCCAAGCAGGCTTGAAAGGTGATCCATTACCTCAGCTGAGAGCAGACCCCACATCTCCTCTTCTCCCTTCGTTTGGCGATATGTGGGAGGACTTGCCAGCCACCTTTACGGTGGGTAAGTTTAAACCGGACTGTGCCATGGACCAGTTCGGCGAGAAACTTCCCAGGCTTCCGGACAACCTCATCCAAGCGGAGTTCGAGGCAAGGTCCAGGCTAGCAAGGACCTTAAACACTATGGTCATGACGGAAGTAGCGGCCCTCTCCTATGCGTCTGAACCACTCTTCAAGCTTTTGGCTAAGTCACAGACTCATACAGTTCAATCGGACTTGTATGAGTTTATGGTGGCTAGGGTCAACTGCAGAAAGCATGTCCTCCAAGAAGCAACTATTAGGCATGAGCCAAATAAGTTGCTTTCCTCCAACATCTGGGGGGCGGACCTCTTCCCGGAGTCGGCGGTTAAAGAGGTCTAGAACGAAGCGACGAGACTCAACCAGAGTCTCAAAGATCGTTGGGGCCTCTCTGCTAAGAGAAAACAGGACTCTTCTGCTTCAGGCAAGAAACTGAAGAAGACAAAGAGGTTTCAAACCATACCAGAAGAAACCTCAGCACTTCATTCAGACAGTCTCGGCTGTCCCAGTCACCCAACCAGGACAACCCGCCGCAACGAAGGGCCAGACTCGGCCTATTCTCCTGATCTCACCTCAGGCACAACCTTCCACCTCTTACGCTGTCTCCCCGGCGTTCAACCAGGTGTATGAAGGCCAGGACTTTCAACACTTCAACCAGTTTGCCAGGGGAAGCAGGGCCAGAGGTGCGTTTCGCCAAAGAGGAACAGGCAGAGTCATCAACAGAGGCAAACACTTCCGTGGCGGCCGTGGAGCTCACCCCGCACAGCAACAGTGAGATCTCCAAGGTAGGAGGGAGGCTGTTCCTCTTCCGGCACAGGTGGGGGTTCAGCAAATGGGCACAAAGTATTGTGTCAAAAGGTCTGGGTTGGAGCTGGATCAAAGGCCCCCCTCCACCCAGACCATTCCTTCAACTTCCATCAAAGGAATTGACAGATTATGCGGAGGAACTCCTTCAGAAAGGAGCAATATCAAGAGTCAGGCATTTAAAGTTTCAAGGTAGCTTGTTCAGCGTGCCAAAGAAAGGCTCATTAAAAAGAAGAGTAATCTTAGACTTGTCCCAGTTAAACTTATCCATTCGCTGCGACAAGTTCAAAATGCTGACCATCTCGCAGGTACGGACCTTACTTCCCCGTGGGGCCGTCACCATCTCTATCGATCTTACAGACGCATACTATCATATCCCAATTGCGAGACACTTTCGCCCTTACCTAGGCTTCAAACTAGGAGACCAGGCATTCTCGTTCAAGGTGATGCCCTTCGGACTGAACGTAGCCCCCAGGGTATTCACCAAAATAGCGGAAGTAGTTGTTCAACAACTAAGGTCGCAAGGGATAATGGTAGTAGTGAACCTCGACGATTGGCTGATCTGAGCGTCAACCGTCGAGGAATGCCGCAGAGCCACAAAGAAAGTGATTCAATTCCTGGAATACCTTGGGTTCCAAATAAACAGGGAAAAGTCAAGACTCACTCCGGAGTCTCGATTTCAATGGCTCGGCATTCAGTGGGACTTAACCTCTCACAATCTGTCCAATTCAATAGCCAAGAGGAAGGAAATAGCGAGTCGTAAAGCGATTTCTAAGTACAAATATGCCTTCAAGGAGAAACCAGGAAAGGATCCTAGGTTCTCTCCAGTTTGCTTCAGTGACAAACGTCTTGATGAAAGCGAAACTGAAAGACATAAACCGGATTTGGCGCTCAAGAGCAAATATCAAATCCCGGGCCAAGTTGTTAGCAATCCCGCAAATTCTTCGCAACCATCTGCGTCCATGGTCTCAGCTGAAGAATCTGTCCATGTCGGTGCCTCTTCAATACCCTCCTCTGGTGTTAACTATCCACACAGACGCTTCACTAAGCAGCTGGGGAGGGTACTCTCAGTTCAAAAATGTTCAGGGAACTTGGTCACCGCAGTTCCGCCAGCTTCACATAAATGTATTTGAAGCCATGGCAGTATTTCTTACCCTGAAGAGGCTCCTTCCACCAAAGAACTCTCATGTAAAATTGGTTCTGGACAGCGCAGTAGTAGTACACTGCATCAACAGGGGAGGATCCAAATCAAGGCATTTGAACCATGTCATGATAGCCATCTTTTCCCTAGCGGACAAGTACAAATGGCACCTTTCATCCACCCACCTGGCGGGAGTAAGGAATGTGATAGCAGACGCTCTATCCCGGTCAGTTCCCTTGGAATCTGAATGGTCCCTAGACAACAGTTCGTTCCAGTGGATATGCCGGAGGGTTCCAGGTCTCCAAGTAGATCTTTTCGCCTCTCAAGCGAACCACAAGCTTCCATGCTATGTGGCTCCCAACCTGGACCCTCTGGCATATGCCACAGACGCTCTGTCCATAGAGTGGAATCAATGGAAGAAGATTTACATCTTTCCTCCAGTGAATCTTCTTCTGAAAGTTCTGAACAAACTCAGGACTTTCAAGGGACAAGTGGCCCTAGTAGCCCCGGACTGGCCGAAGAGCAACTGGTATCCTCTACTTCTGGAATTGGGTCTTCGCCCTCAACGGATCCCCAATCCCAGACTCTCTCAGTCAGTACAAATGAGGACTGTGTTCGCTTCCTCAGGAATTCTCAAAACCCTAACTTTATGGACTTCATGAAGTTTACGGCTAAAAAAGATGCAGATATAGATCCTCAGAACATCCTTTTCTTGGAATCAGATAAAAGGGATTCCGACTCGAGACAATATGACGCTGCAGTTAAGAAGTTGGCATCTTTCCTGAGGGAATCAAACATCACAACCATGACTGTCAATTCAGCTATATCCTTTTTTAGATCCTTGTTTGAAAAAGGGTTAGCAGCTAGCACTATTACTACCAACAAGTCAGCCTTGAAGAAAATCTTCCAGCTGGGCTTTAATATAGACTTAACAGATTCTTACTTTACGTCTATCCCCAAGGCTTGTGCTAGACTTAGACCTTCCATAAGGCCTACTTCGGTGTCATGGTTCCTAAATGACGTCCTCTAACTGGCTTCAGATACTGACAACTCTACATGTACTTTCATGATGCTTTTAAGAAAGACGCTATTCTTGCTAAGTCTGGCTTCAGGAGCTAGGATTTCAGAACTGTCGGCTCTGTCCAGAGATGCGGGGCATATAGAATTCCTCCCCTCAGGAGAAGTTCTACTCTCCCCGGATCGCAGCTTTTTAGCTAAAAATGAGGACCCTCTATTAAGGTGGGAACCTTGGAAAGTCATCCCTCTCCCACAAGACCCTTCTCTTTGTCCAGTGATGACCTTACGACTTCCTTTCTGTCTAGGACATCCTCTTCTTCTTCGGGTCTACCTTTTAGGAGAGAGAAAGGTGGTACTTTATCAATTAAAGGTATAAGACAACAGATCCTCTATTTTATTAAATAAGCAAACCCTGAATCATTCCCTAAAGCACATGTCAGGGCAGTAGCCACCTCCATTAACTATTTCCAACATATGAACTTTGATGACTTGAAAAAGTATACTGGATGGAAATCACTGACAGTTTTTAAGCGTGACTATTTAAAGTCCTTGCAATCTTTAAAATTTCCGGCAGTGGCAGCGGGAAACATAGTTTCCCCTGACATTACTCAGTAGTTGTAGTTGAAGATCCAGATCTCCTTCCTTTCTACCTGCCTCAATTAACATTTCTCTAACCTGCCGTTACGGTCTACCCCACCGCCTTGTTATTTTAGGCCATTAGCTTGCTTCATGATTATGGCTTAGTATGTGTCCCTTATTTTTTTGCTAGGGACACCCACATGGATTTGTATCTTATGAGATCTCTGAGTGTGTTCCCTTATTTTAATGCTAGGGTTTCACACTCCTGCCTTGTGTATATTACTTGAAGATTTGTATTGTTATGAATTACTAATTCCTAAATATTAAGTCAATTTTCGCTTACATAATTTCATAACTTATACCTAGAGAATAAGTTGAAATATGTTTAGATTTAAGTTTTGTACATATTTCTGATAAGTCCTATTTGATTTTCTTGTTTTGTATATACCTTATTCTCTAATTATATTATTGTAGGTTACTTCTAGTTTTATTGAGACCCTTTTATTTATTTCAATCTTGTGCTATTTCTCTGGTACTATTTCACGCAGCGACACGAACTGAGACCAGAAAAAGGATTTTGACGAAGGAAAAATCTATTTCTGGGCGATGGGTTCGTGTCGCCCAGTGAAATCCCACCCTGCCCCTGCCCTGTCGCCCAAGATTGCTTGCTAACTTCAGGATGGCCACCAGAGGCGCGGCAGTCGGCGTGGCGTGGGGTGTAGTGGTAGTAGTTGCCGCCTCGACCTATGGGTCGGCTCTCTCAGTTGGGGATTTTGGTGTGGGAGAATTCTAAATGGCAAGAAGTTCGTGGTAGTGGTCTCACTCGCCCCAGTTACCATACCGACACCCTTCTTTTATTTTGGGTGAGCGAGTCAGTTATACCGACATATTTTTGTTTAATTTTCTCTGGTATTTGTTAGCTCATTTACCTTAGAAATAATGAACTAAAGGATTATTTCACTGGGTGACACGAACCCATCGCCCAGAAATAGATTTTTCCTTCGTCAAAATCCTTTTTTTTTTATTGTTTGAACTAGTTTCCAGGCAGCACCAGAAGATTTATCCTAATGTTAAGACTGAAAGTTTGTTCTGCATATGAAAACTGTAATATTTTAAGATTGTCAAATTAATGACCATTTGAATAGTTTACTTGCATTTACAATAAACAGAAGAAACTTTTGTAAAAATATAAATAAATAAATAAATAAATAAAATAATGGGTTTGTAACATCAGGCACAGGAATGATTGCTTTCGCTCTGGATATATTAGATGAGACTTTGGTTTCATTTCCTTTCATTCCAACATAGGCATCGATACAACACATTTCAACTTTTACAAAGGCTTTGTATAGTTTGAGTAAAAAAAAAAAAAAAAAAAAAAAAAAGAAAAGTCATTTGTTGTACAGAAGAATTTTAGGAGCAATATAGTTCTGAAATTATTCTAAAGCACTTCTAGCTAGTCACTGAAGATTACACATTTTTGTTGGGGTATATATCTAATAATCCTAAGTGCTAAATTTATTGCACACAGTCATGGCACTACAGTAAAAAAAATCCTCAACTTACGAACTATGGTTGAACATTTTTGAAGGGCTCCTTAATGCCACAGTTCATATAGTGTTAAAAAAGAGAGAAGTTACTATATAGGCTTATTTTTCCCGACAAGCTACTCAGACTATTTTTGGTTATCAGAATTTTTCAGCTATCCAGCATCCCCTACATCCCATCAGATTTAGCTAAAAAGAACATGATAGCATTATTTACCGTTTTTGTCTGGCTCCTCAATAAAAATTAAAAAAGAAAGTACAGAGGTCCAATCACTTAAAAGCAAGACAAATAACAGAAATCCAGATACAAACATCTACAAAACACACCACCTTAATTAAACTTACTTCTCTGCCAAGCAACTGCATAAGTGACACCTCTTCTTCGCCAGCCTTTATTGATAGACTAAGAAGAGAACTATGCAATACAGCAAACACCTGGAAGAAAATAAAATATATGTTAACGTTAATAACGTCAAATAATTTTAAATAAATACTTTGAAATTTCAAATTATTTTTATTTCAAAGCACATCAAAATAAATCTCCAGGGAACCAACCCTTCATCCACCAAACACTCCAATTAGAAACGAGACAATCTTCTCTAAGGCTACTATTACTATGCAATAAAAGTATGTGACTGAGCCACACTAACAAAAAGTGCAAACCTGCCTGATCTATGGCAATGTTTGGTTTTGACAAAAGCTTTGTAGATAAAATCAAACATGCAGAAAATGGTAATCAAACACCAAAAATGGTAATGAGTGAATTTTCTCACTTACAATTAATCTTGGATAATAAAAAGGTCATTTTATTAGTGCAAATCTTGGTATATTGTTAAAATGCATTTAAATCCTTACAATTTCTGAGGACTACTGTCCCCATTGTTGGAAACAATGAAACAAAATCAGAATTCCTACACAAGCTACTTATATAAGGTTCCTGATAACATTTTCTTACTACTAGACCACTCTGGTTTGCTGTGATTATGCTGTCCATCTGCTACTAAATTGAAGGATGTTAATCTTGGTGCGATACCACAAAGGTCAAGTATTAGGCTTCTTTTATCAGCACACAGAATACGCAAAGATTATTAGCTTCCCCTATGGATCTGGACAGTTTAGCTTCTACAAGAGCATGGCTGGCATTTATCTAATCTAAAGAACTGACAGACTTGTTTCCAGTCACTGTCGGTATTGAGTTGACTGGGCCCCTGTCCACAATCCTATGGCACTTTGCCTTACTGTTTTTGTATAAAAGTTTACTATTCTTAATACAACAATTCTAGTGTTGCATGGCTGTGAAAGTGGTGCTTATTAACTTGATACCAAAGGTGCCTGGCAACAAAGGTTTTATAATTTAGACAAGATAAATGCCAGCCATGTTCTTAACAAAACTAATCTCTCCATATTTGTACAGAAAGCCAGTAACCTAGAATCACTTCTTAGATGATGGAAAGCTAAATACCTGACTAACTTGTCCTACACCCAGGATTTGTGGCCATCATCAGTAGCAATAATAAACCAACCCAGAATGGTCAAGTACTCAAAAGATCAAGCAAGAACCTTGTACTATATAAATAATCAGTCCATGTAGAACTTCTGATTTAATGTCATTACTTTGGATGAGGACAGCAATCCTCATACAGTTTGAAGATTTAAGGGTATTTCTGATAATAAACCAAAGTTTACACTTCAGGAAAAGCTCTTGTTTTATCCTCATCTTTAAAGAACATCTTTATAGACTTCATAAAAAGCCTATCATAGGCGTAACTGAAATCTGTGTAAATACAGTTGAGAGAGAGAGAGAGAGAGAGAGAGAGAGAGAGAGAGAGAGAGAGAGAGAGAGAGAGAGAGAGAGAGAGAGAGAGAAAATATTACACCATAACCACACAAAACAAAATAACACATAAAATAACACATAAAAAAGATCATTGATCAAAATTATTAATGTTGATACATACTGATTGAATCATGCACAATTCTTATTAAAATTCATAGAATAAAGCTGGGGTTTCTAAATGGAAATTAGGTCACAAAGAAGAATCAAAAACAATTTCTTGAAGATCACCTACAAAGATGAGTTACTCAAAAAATATGACTTCATATGACAGAGATTGGTTTCAGACCCCCTTCCTATTTGTCTTTTTCTGCAAGGGAAAATGACCAATTTTCTAAGACAATTTGTATTTTTCATAGCTACAAACCTGAGGTCTTAACATTATACTGCCCGACTCTAGCCGCCCCTCTGTTTGTTAAGACATCCTGAGTTGGGAAAGACAGGCGTGATCATAGGCGAAGCCTTCACACGATATACGCATGCATGCCAGATATCTCAAGATTCCTTGCTTTCATCTGTTTTTTTAACTGGATCCAGCTAGGTGCTAGAAATTATCCTATTGTAAGACCTCAGGTTTGTAGCTATGAAAAATACAAATTGTCTTAGAAAATTTGTCCTTTGTTCATATGCAAACAAACCTTCAGTCTTAACAATAGGATAGACTCATACTTGGAGGGAGGTACAAAACATCCTAGACCAGCTGGGGGCCTACTCACCAGTCCATCTTCCAGAAGAAATGACTTCTGGAGAGGGACTGAAGCCCGTTGAGAAGCTAGATAAATTGATATCTAACCACTCAGACCCTGAGTGATGTACAATGATATATGGAAGAATCATTGCATAGGGAGCCAAAGAGAAACTTTGTCTAATAGCAAACCAAAACACTATGGTTTGCGCTACTCTCAACTCCTCCTTGCCTAGGAGTGGAGCATATGCTACTGAATAGAGGGTTTGACATTTGCAGAATAAGTGACCACACTCAGTATGACTACCCTACTCATTGTATCAGACCAGTCCAGCGAATGACATGTCTATTCCTTAACCCACCCGAAGGAAGAAGGTACAAGAGAAAGAAGACCAGCCAACTCCCTCATTCTCTCATCCACACAATCATCTTAGGAAAGATACAAAAGTGCCCTGTTAGGGGTAACTATGAGTACACAAACTGTTGGGCAGCCACCACAGGACCCAGGGAAAACACGTCCACAGATCTGTGGGCAACATCTTTAAGATAGAAAGAGGCGAACGTGGACTGGTGTAACCAAGTACCAGCGCTCAGCCTTCTATGTAAAGCCAAGTTCTTATTGAAAGCCAGAGGTACCAGTACCCCTAACGTCATGCGCTCTAGCCTGCACAGACGTGGTGGTGGAATCAAGAGACAAGTATGCCTGTCTGATGGCTTCCCTTATTCAAAAAGAGATAGTATTCCTAGACACCTCTTTCTTGTACGGCCTGTGTTAACTAAAAGTCTCCCGGCACCTGGTCCAAGGTGCCGAGTCCTTTCAAGATAGCAACGCAGGGCCCGTGACAGGGCACAACAAAAGCTCTTGAGCGTCACCACCCACAAGTCATTCAGTGAAGGAATGGAAAATGAAGTGAGCTTGTAATCGCACACAGAGGGATTTTGGGTCTTGGCCACAGAATCCGGGACAAATTCAAAGGACAATGACCCCCAACCCCTGTCGTACTTCACATCATAGCTCAGATCGTGGAGCTCTCCTACCCTCTTGGAAGATGCCAAGGCCAGAAGGAAAACTGCCTTGAGCGTCAAGTTTCTGTCAGCTGAGCGACACAAGGGCTCATAAGGACCCTTAGTGAAGCACTTGAGAACCAAGGAAACATCCCACGTCTGAGGCTTCAGCTCTCTAGGAGAACATGACTGCTCAAACCCCGTAACTAGCAAGGAAGGTTACCAGGAAGAGGAGCTGTCGATACCTTTAAGGCGTAACAACAAACTCGGGGCCACCCTGTAGCCTCTAATGGCAGGAACAGGCAAACGTTTCTCGTCTCTGAGGAAGGTTAAGAGTCTGCTATTCGTTGAACAGAGGTTGTGAGCGGAGAAAAACCCTGTTACGACACCAATCACAGTAGATCGCTTATTGCCTTGGAAACCGTGGAGGTCCACTCTCGCTTGGAGGAGAAACTTGAAAGTCTCCAACCATGAAAAGACAGGGATTTACTGACTGGTGGAACACTTCTGCATGGAGCTGACACAGGGGATGTTGCCAAGGTGGACATCTCCCTTGGAACCTCAGACAATAACTACAGCAGATCTGGGAACCACTCCGCTTGAGGCCACAGAGAGGCTACCAAAGTCATCCTGAGACTTTGTGAACTCATTAGCCTGTTCAGAACTTGACGGATCAAACAAAACGGAGGGAAGGTATATACCACCATGTTGTTTCAGGTATGTTGGAATGCATTCTCCGCCAATGCTAAAGGATCTGGAGCCATTGACAGAAAATCTCCAGCTTCTTATTGAAGCAAGTCGCAAAGGGGTCCAACATGGGTCTAACAAAACCTGGAAAAGCTTGTCTTCTACCACTTGATGAAACAACCAATCATTGTTAGAATCTGATCCCGACGACTGAGTTTGACTGTGACTACACTCCCAGAAGAACCTGCCACTGATGAGCTGACTGATGTGGTTCTGACAGGAAGTTGCGCGCCCCAACCTGCAACTTTTTCCACTGCTGTATCGATGACCATGACCAAGTAGAGAATCCATTAACCCTTAAACGCCGAAGGGGTATAATAAAAATTGTCTCCCGTATGCCTAGGGGGTCTCGGAGTCTCTAGCAACACAGAGAAAATATTATCACAAAATGATGCATGAATTCGTAATGCGCAGACATAAAAAAAAATGTTTTTTTCAAAAATTCACCATAAATCTAAATATTGTTCTAGAGACTTTCAATTTGTTTCAAAATGAAGATACATGATTGAATATTACTATACTGTAAGAGTTTTAGCTTACAATTGCAGTTTTCGACCATTTTGGATGAGTTAAAGTTGACCAAATGTCAAATTTTTTTATATATTTTTTTATATGCAAATATTTCAAAAATGAGAAAAGCTACAACCTTCAATTATTTTTAGTTGTATTCTACATGAAATTGCATACATTTTCATATATAAAACTCTATGAAACGCCTAATATGAAATGGAGCAAATATTCCGAGAATGCGACATACGCATTTCGGAGATTTGCGGCGGAGAATCCACGCACGGAGGGAAGGAAAGTTTTTTTTTTTTAAATTCACCATGAATTTAAATATTGTGCTAGAGACTTCAAATTTGTTTCAAAATGAAGATAAATGACTAAATATTACTAGACTGTAAGAGTTTTAGCTTACAATTGCGTTTTTCGACCATTTCGGTAGAGTCAAAGTTGACCGAACGTGGTTTTTTTTCTATTTATCGTGATTTATATGCAAATATTTAAAAAACGAGAGCAGCTTCAACTTTCAATTATTTTTCGTTGTATTCTAGATGAAATTGCGCACATTTTCATATATAAAACTTTATGTAACGGCTAATTTAAAATGGTGCAAACATTACGACAATCACACGTATGATTTTTTCGGAAGAGTTACCTCGTGGACGTAAGAAAAATGTTTTTTTTTTTTTTTTTTTTTTTTTTTTTCATAAATTCATCATAAATCAAAATATTGTGCTAGAGACTTCCAATTTGTTGCAAAATGAAGGTGAATGATTGAATATTACTAGAATATAAGAGTTTTAGCTTACAATTGCATTTTTTGACCATTTTGGTAGAGTCAAAGTTGACCGAAGGTTGAAATTTTGGCACTTATCGTAATTTATATGAAAATATTTCAAAACTGATAAAAGCTCCAACCATGGGTTTTTAAGTTGTATTGTGCATGAAATTGCGCACATTTCCATATATAAAACTTTATATAACGGCTAATTTAAAATGGTGCAAACATTACGACAATAGCACGTATGATTTTTTCAGAAGTTACCGTGCGGACGTAAGGAAAGTTTTTTTTCATAAATTCACCATATATCGAAATATTGTGCTAGAGACTTCCAATTTGTTGCAAAATGAAGGTAAATGATTGAATATTACTAAAATATAAGAGTTTTAGCTTACAATTGCGTTTCAACCATTTCGGTAGTCAAAGTTGACCGAAGGTTGAAATTTTGGCACTTATCGTTATTTATATGAAAATATTTCAAAACTGATAAAAGCTACAATCATGAGTATTTTTTTGTTGTATTCTACATGAAATTGCACACATTTTCATATATAATACTCCATGTAACGGCTAATTTAAAATGGTTCAAAAATTATGTCAAAGTGACAAAATAATTTCTAAGATGTGTCACTTATACTTTTTAGTGCGATAAGAAAGAAATTCGCGCTTGCGCGCCTGCGTAACGATTGCAAACAAAACAACACCTTGATCCGTGAACTCCCAGCATCCCCCAAGGAGCGTGATTCAAAAGTTTTTGGCTGGTAGGCCTATAAATATTTTTTGGCAAATTTAAAAAAAAAACTTTTCTATGTCGACGTAAAATACGTCCAATCGGCACCTGACAGACAATTTATCTCAACGTAAAAATATGTCCAATAGGCGTTTAAGGGTTAACTGGGTACGAGGTATGATATTCCTGGTTGACCACGATGCCCAGTTCTAGACAGAACCGAAGTAGACTATCTATGTCCTACAGCAGCTTTGACCTGGAACTGCCAAGACCAAGTAACCGTCGAGGTAGTTCATCAAACAGATCCGCTGAGCATGGGTCCAACTTGACAAGAGAGAAAACCCTTGTGAACACTTGAGGAGCTGTTGTCAGTTCGAAGCACAGGACTTTGAACTCGAACTTGTTCCCAAGAGAGAAGCGAAGGAATTTCCTGGACGTCAGATGAACAGGGATTAGGAAGTATGTGCCCCTTAAGTGTATCAACAGCATGATACACCGAACGTGGGATCTCCATCTTGAGTCATGGCTTCCTGATGAAGTGATTCAAGGTGGAGAAGTTGATCACAGGTCTCCATCCTCCCAAAGCCTTGAGCACCAAGATGATGTGACTCTAAAATGGAGGCGGGCACACCACTTCCCCTATCGCAACTTGTCCAGCATCTTCTGTACCTCCTCCCGAAGAGCCCAGAACCTCAGAGAATCTGGAGGATATGCCTTCGTGAGCTCCGGCTTGTCCAACAGAGGGGGAGAGAAATCGAATGGCAGTACGTACCCCACCCAAAGGGTATCTACCACCCACTTCTCTGCCACTTGGCCCAATGGCTTGCTAGGCAATGACCCCTGTCCCAGGAGAGGCGCCTAACCCACTGAGGGCCCCATATCTCTGCCCCTTGGGCCCCATCTTGGCCTTAAGGAACGGGAACATTGATCCTCTGACCAAGGGTGAGTCGAACGGGAAGGCCCTGCCGAACTCGAATTCCTCAATGGCCTACCAAGCGATGGTCTTCTTGACTACTGCTGGACAGGGGGAGGAGGAGGAACCAGATGTCTCCAAGGATGAGACTCCGACTTAAGACACGGCCTGGCACACCAGTCTGTCTTTGGTGTCAGCACAACGCTGGCCTATCGCATTCTAATCAGTGGCAGGATAGCCCATAAACTAACACCGAGGTGAGCCTTATACAAAAAAGCCTTGCCTCCAGACTGCAACAGATTGGCAAGAGAAGAAGTAGTCACCAACTATTCTAGGGACCCGTCAGGAGCTATCTTGGCAATGACCACAGACCAAAGTCCAGCCAAGAAACTGTGAGCAGCATGGAGGCTGCCATAGATTCCAATGCTGAGGCATCCTGCGGAGACAGGGACGGAGCAACCGGCTACACCTGCTCCAAAGACAATCCGGCTTCAGGTGAACTATGTCTGGGTTAAGGTAGCGCGACATCAAAAAAGTAGAGTTTGTAGCCTAGTACTTCCTAGCCCCGTGAGAGGCGGGAGTAGTAACTTGGCAGAGCCTCTAGAGCAAAGCGAACCGTCTTGGTCCGAAACAGAGGCATTAACCTGAGGGAAGCTGGGGAGAGGATTGGGATCCTGCGTAGCTCCCACCAAGGATTTCAAGCAAGGAGGGAAGACGACCGAGCCTGAGATGTACTTTGCAAATTGTTGAACCCACGCATGAGATCAACAACTTCCGAAAAGGAAGACAAAAACTCTTGCGTGTCTCCCTCCTCCTGCTCTGGCAATAGAGAAGAATCAGCAGCCAAACAGCCCGAAACACAACTAACCTGTCTGGGCTGGGCCCTTGCGTCGGCTCCCGAGACGAACCCACTATAACAATACGAACATCACTACGTTCTCCTCCGACAGATGATTCATTAACATGTCCATGAATGGTCACGGGCCTGGCCGACTTACAAATGTGAGTTGGAGAGGAATCCTGAACACTCAAGATCGAAGAATCCTCGGGAATCGAATTCTGAGAAGCATCAGTGCGAGGGGCAGGTAAAACACTCCTGCTGCAGCAACTTCAAACATACCACCTTCCATCTACTAACAGGCGCCTTGAGATCTTTATGGCGACGAATAGGCCTTGGAGAAGAAGTAGCACTTGCATCAAGTGCACGGACAGGGGAGGTTGCAACACGCTCGTGATTTGCACGGACGGGGGAGGTTGCAACATACTCAAGACGTGCAGATGGGGGAAGTTGCAACATGCCCATGATTCAATGCAGAGGGCGAAGCAGCCGCTGCAGAATACACAATGGAAGATACACTACACTCTCAGGGGAGGTTGCAACACGCTCGCGATGTGCATGGACGAGGGAGGTTGCAACACTCGAGACATGCAGGGACGGGGGAAGTTGCAACATGCCCGCGAATCGATGCAGGACGAAGCCACTAACACTCTCCGACACATCAACAATCTTGAGAACACGTCCTTGTTGTTCCTCCCTCGTAGGTGAAGAAAGAGCAAGATCCTTAGCCTTCCAATGCCTGATACGCCAACGTGGAGCAGAGGGGGAAGAGGGAGAAGATAGCACTGGTTCCGCAAACGAACTCTTCGCAGGGGGCGAGGACGAAGCAACGCGTTTCCTTCTAATGCTCCCAACCGACAAGGCAGCCAACTTAACATCCAAACAGAGTCCAACCTCTTGAGCACTGCCTGGCATATAACCTCAGACTGATCTGCAAGAGAAGGCTCCGATGACATGGAAGGATGAAGTAGTGACATCATGACGGAGAGAGGCAGAGCTCAGATGATGACTGGGAGTGACGTCATCAATGGGAGTGACGTCACAAGTGGTGATGATGTCACAGCTTCTCTCTGACTCGAAGAAGAGGCAACAGTCACTGGTGGAGCAATACAAGATGGCTGACCTCGACTACCCACGAAGACGAGGCCGGGAGAAGGGGGGATGGCCTGGCCAGCCTGAGGAGGAGGGGGGGTAGCAAGCCTCCAAACGGCACACAAGCAACCCCTCCAGGACGGGGACCCCCTAGCCCGAACGTCTTCCAATCGCCGCCATCTTGGACGCCACGAACTCTGGACGAAATGAGAATGATGAAAAAATAAAGCCTCTCCCTTCCCGAGAATCAAAATAATTCCCGAAGAAGAAGAGGCGACATACGAACATCAGCCTGGTGGCCTCTCGATACTCCCAGCGACGAATCAAAGGAAGAAAAGGGAGGAGACACAGGAACTAGTCTACTATGGGGGTTGGTGCAGGAGATGAAACATCAGGAGGGGGCGAGAAACCTTCCCATGAAGGAAAAGTCAAACCCTCCGATGTTCTTTCTAGCCATAAAATGACTTCCACTGATCGGTCATGTCCGACATCCCTTGCAAGGATTCAAGTACAAAAATTAGAACAGCACCTACTGCACTACGTTAGGGTCAGCCGCTGCCGAAGCCAAAGATGAGAACACGGAAAACCTGGAATTCCGGGGCATACACACTGACGAGGCTGAGAAGGAGCAAAACCCATAATATCTCTCAAACACACACGAAACGGGCAATGAACCGGGTAAGGCCAAGAGAGGAAAACCCTACTTTCGCCAAGGCGGTCAAAAAAAGACTGGAGGCGTGATCGTAGGTGAAGCCTTCACCCGATATACTCATGCATGTCAGATATCAATAGATTCCTTGCTTTCATCTGTTTTTTAACTGGATGCAGCTAGGAGCTAGAAATTATCCTATTGTTAAGACCGAAGGTTTGTTCGCGTATGAACAAATAGAAACTATCTATCAGGATACCTAAGTGATGATGATGTGCACAGGTCATCATCTAATTCTTGTGCTGTCAGGTCCTGTAACAAATATGATGTCTAAGGTACTACCTTTACTACGCTCAGAGGTCTGAATAAACTAATCCTTTACAATAATGGAATAACTTGGGCTTACTTAATAATATATGGCATCCTTTCAGTTCCCAAAAGTAATCTTGAATTTTAACTGAATTTGAAAAATATTTTCCAAGCAGAGTAGGTACCTCAGCAATACTGTAGTTCATAGCAGTTTTAAAAATCTAACTTTTTAGCTAAAACAAATAAATATCCATATCCAGAATACTGAACAAATTGCATTGGAATAGAAATATCAAAATTCAGAAGATACGATGTTCAATTCTGTTCCTAAATTAAAGCAATATAACACAAAATATATACTGACCATACAAAAACCCTTAAAAGCAGACTTACTTTTTGTAAAGTCATAAAAACTACTGCTGCGGGAAAATTCCCCTTTTTACTGTCCTGCTGTGTCACCTGAATAGAATAACCATCACTACGCTCTGTCACTTTGAGTTCAGCATGACAATTGATGATTGGCCTGCAATAACAAGCAAAGTTTAATACATATTTGCTCTAGATATACAACCCGACTATTCAAGCTCATTACTCAACACTAATAACTGAATAGTTTCTTAAACTAGTTAGGTGACTGCTAGTGATGATTATGCTTTGCCCAATTACTATAAGGTCTTCCATGAAACACTTCCACTTTTGGAACAGGCAAGTTATAATGGAAATTATCATTATTTATTGAAAAAAATGTCTTTCAAAGTGGATGTCTTAATGCTGGATAGTTGATTTCTTTGTCTATCAAACTTAATTCCTTCAGAAAGAAATTATGTTATTAATTTTGAAGCTGAAAAGGTATATTTTTTAGTAATGAGACAAAACTCATCTAAAATGGGAACTATATCTATTTTCCAAAGATATGGAAAAAAACTGAGAATGTAATTTTTCAAAAGGAAATTTACTCTTTCCACACTCCTGTATTTTTTTCAAGAGGAAATACCACAATTTCAGAAAGCAAATTGTATTTTACCTATCTATACAAACCTGAGGTCCTTTAAATAAGGAATTACTTCCGTTAAATTCTTGAACAATGTGGTTAGGCAGTAACTACCGTGTGGTAGGCGGGTAGGCCTGCCTACACGCCATTTTGCCCTTCGGCCCAGGTTCAGATTGAGGGGTGGCATGAGGTGGGAATATATGTAAAGGACCTCAGGTTTGTATGGTTAGGAAAAATACATTTACTTTCAAAAATTGTGATTTGTTCCTAAACGATATACAAACCCTTGGTCCTTTACATAAGGAAGACTCACTGATTGGTTGGAGGAATATGAGTGAGCCTCTAGAACTGACTGAAGTTCTACACACCTGGCTGTAGAGCGAGGAAGAGTGCCTTGCCTCTGACAACTTGATCGGAGTATAGGAGGTGCATGATCAAGTCAGACTTCTGGGCCTTTTCAAAATGAGTAAGGTCGGAAGCGCTTATTATGCAAATTCTGGGAAGGGTTTGCATTAGTATTGCCAGTCTCCTTCCTCCCCTTGCTTGAGAAAGGAGCGGGATTGCTTCTATGATTCTGATAAGAAACAGAGAAAGGAAGATCTATGTGTGAGCTTACCACATCAATCGCCCGACCAGCCAGGGAAAGTTCGAATCCTATCCTCAACCTGAAGGAAGAAGAGTGGAAAGACGAGGTGGGGAAGGTGGAGAGGCCAGTCACTCTCGCATCCTTACCTCTAGAACTGCACACCATAGGCGAGATCCAACTTGTCCTCTTGAAGGAGCCAGGTAAGCAAACACAACATGCAAGCATCAACCACCGGTCAAGGAAATGAGGTTCCAAGGACCTGTGGGCAGGCCCAAAGGAAAAGATAAATATGGTCGCAAAGACCTCAGCTATCTTCCTGTCCGACATATTCTTTGGAGTGATGAAAAGTACCCATCCACTGGACTATCCAACTGCAGAGAAGTTTCTCACGGTCTCATAATACTTGGAGAAACCCATGTCATCAGACACTTCTGCAATGGCAGTCCGCAGCGGATAAAGACACCGACACTCCATGATGGGTGTCGATTCTTATGGGTACAGCAACACGCCAATAGGACAAAGTAATGACTGATCTTGATCAACCCATACAAAGTCCACAGCGTAGCTCATGATGGTCTCGGACTCTTCAAAAGCTGCCGACTGACTGTGCTTAGTGAGCCGTGAGCCGTCATGCATCGGAGACATAGTCACAACATGACACTCACCTTTTGAAGGGTTATGCCGAGAACAACCATACAAGTCGTCTATCTTGTTCGTCAAAGATGTTGGAAGACAAGATGATGATTCTCTCAAGGCATGCGTCCATCAGACGATAGTCAATTTCCTTCTAGAGACCAGGATCCCTGTAATGGCATAACAGAAGTCCTCATAGCAGCTGAATCTCAACTAAGGAGAAACAATACTATATGCTAGTGAATGACTAAGATGAATGCGGACCTACATCTTCACAGTTGAATCGAGAGAAGTAAACTCTCAAGATTCTGAACATATAAAAAGTCCTGTCGATGACACCAACCAGTGAAGTCGGCTTTAATCCCTGTTGTTTTACGGGGCGCTGGAAAAGCTAAACCACTATTTCATTGCTGTTTGGTGAAAAAGTCAGAGTTTGCAATGAAAGCGGAGCGTCTTTCAGTAATGAAAACATAAGGATTGTACTGCTTGAAGAACTGCAACTGGTGGGCTGGATCAGGGAAGACATTTCTATTTACCTTGGAACCAGAGCTGGCAGGGCGGGGAACAGGAAGTCTTCCGTTATTCATTTACAATTCGGGGTGAACAAAGAAAAATTGCACACCTTACGAATTAAAAAATGTATATTAGAAGTCAAATTCAGATTGTCTGAGGAATATCATTCTGCGTCATCGCAGCGGCAGATACGATGACGTGGAAGACTAGGCTACAGACCTCTGTTACTGTGAGGTAAACAGAAAGATGATAACGAGTCTAGTGAGATAACTCGAGTCTAGTGAGATAACTCTGTCTGAAAATTCTCGCAACGGCAAAAGGCGATGCAGGAGAGATGGTCATACACGTATGCGAGAATTCCAGCCAACCAGAGACCTAAGTCTGTGATTGCCGGGCAGAGATTCAGAGAGACAATACCAACCAAAATATCTCGGAGAGCAAGCCGTACTGGCTGAGGCAGGCTGGCAGCGCCGTACACCACTAGCTCTCGCAAAACTTGTCATCCTGAGTTGCCAGG